>NC_138728.1:33622398-34222398 GCF_965113295.1 Leuciscus leuciscus | reverse complement strand
GGGAAGTGCGGTGGTGATTATGGATAGGGCACGCTATGTGCAGGAAGGGCTCAGACAATTAACGGACGAGTCCTTTTATTCCAAGATAGAGGCTCCCATTTTTATGGAGTCGGTCCCCCGCATTGAGAGAATAGTGAACACTTTACTGAGGACAGGTTTTATTTGCAAGCAACAGGCCAATTATTTGTTGGGGGAAGTGAGGCCTAGGCCCAGGCGGTTTTATTTGCTTCCTAAGGTCCACAAGCCTCGGGATAAATGGTCTAACCCCTTCATGCCTCCAGGTCGCCCGATTGTCTCGGATAGTGGGAGTGAGAGTCATAGGGTGGCAGAGTTCATTGACTTCTATCTTAATCCCTTATCCACGAAGCATTTTAGTTATATTAGGGACACGTATGACTTTTTGGAGAAGGTCAAGAGTCTGAGAGTGCCGCCGGACGCGCTTTTGTTTTCACTAGACGTAGAAAGTCTGTATTCCAACATTGAGACTCCTTTGGGATTGAGGGCAGTACGAGATTGTTTTGCCAGGTTTCCCGATGCCTCTCGACCGGATGAGGCAATTTTGGAACTATTGGAGTTAAGTCTGACTCGTAATGATTTTGAGTTCGAAGGTGATTTCTACTTACAGATTAAAGGGACGGCTATGGGAAAAAGGTTTGCGCCAGCTTACGCGAATATATACATGGCCCAGTGGGAGGAGACTGTCTTTCCCAAATGCGAGGAGGTCCCTTTGTCCTATTTTCGGTTTCTAGACGATGTCTGGGGAGTGTGGGACCGCAGTCGACACATCACGCCTCGATTAAGGTGAAAGCCGTCATAAATGAGCAGGCCATAGAGTTCCTTGATACAATAGTATACAAGGGGCCTGAGTTTCTTTCTACGGGACAGTTGGATTTCAAAATGTTCTTCAAAGAGACAGATACTCACGCTCTTTTACACTATCGGATCTACCACCCAAGACACACGTTTAGAGGTATAGTATTATCTCAGCTTTTGAGGTTCAGGAGAATTTGTTCACGGGAAGAGAGTTTTCAGGAGGCCAAGTGCACGTTGTCTCTCACACGAATTTGAGGGATTAGGAGATTTGTACCAAGGGAGGCTTTAAACTTGACCATAAGTGGATTCATGTGGATAGAGTTCAGTTTTGCCTTGTCTAGATTGAGGCCTATACCTATGACTATGGTTGTGCCCTAACCAAAGGAGTTCCGTGGTTAGTATACAGAGTTTTTTTTATTTTTTATTCTGAGGTAGCGTCCATCAATTTTTGCTCTATTACCCATAGTGACTCATAGTAAGACCCAGAGTAGGCTTCCCAATTTGAGTCGGATAGAAACTATGGGACCGAGTGGGACCCTTGTCCAAGTGTAATGGGGTCCATACTTGGTCCAATGGTAGAATCACAAAAAGCATGGTGATTGGATACCCACAGGGGAGGCAGGGATCTCTCATGATAGTCCCGAAGTTGAGCCCGACAGGTAGTCAGACAAGCGTCGGCCAGTGCTTTTCCTCAGTCCCGGAACCCCTTTGAAAAACCAGGGGGGGGATGGGCTGTTGTAATATCCTCAAAAAACCTAACCTAGCCAGAGCCATCGGACATGACATACCGGGGCGTATCCAGTTGGTGGATATTGGGGACACGGGTTTTTGACCCAGTAGTGTATATGTACATTTACATTTAGTCATTTAGCAGACGCCTTTATCCAAGGCGACTTAGAAATTAGGACTAAATTCAGCGAGTCATCATAAAGAGGCAAGAGCAACAACAACGCAGGAAGTGCTCAAAATACGAAGTTCAGGTATTATTCAGAGTAGCATAAGCCTGATAAGTGGTGTTTCGAAGGGAAAGGAATTATTTTTTTAATTTTTTTTTTAATTTTTTTTTTTCTATAAGGTTAAGTGCTCACGGAAGAGATTGGTTTTCAGCTGTTTTTTGAATGTTGTCAGGGATTCTGCATTCCGGATGAGGGTGGGGAGAGCGTTCCACCAGCATGGAACTGTGAATGAGAATGTTCTGGAAAGTGATTTTGTGGCTTTCTGTGATGGAACCACGAGACGTCGCTCGTTGACCGATCGTAGGTGTCTGGTAGGGATGTAGACTCGTAGGAGTGAGTGAAAGTAGGAGGGAGCTGAGCCTGTGATAGTTCTGTAAGCAAGCGTCAGTGCCTTGAACTTGATGCGAGCAGCTAGAGGTAGCCAGTGCAGAGAGATGAACAGAGGAGTGACGTGGGCCCTCTTGGGCTCGTTGAAGACAAGACGAGCTGCAGCATTCTGGATCATCTGTAGGGGTTTGGTCACACATGCTGGGAGTCCAGCCAGAAGGGCATTGCAGTAGTCAAGCCTAGAGATGACCAGGGCCTGGACGATAAGTTGTGTTGCATGCTCAGTTAGGAAAGGCCTGATCTTCCTGATGTTGTGCAGTGCAAACCTGCATGATCGAGCTGTCTTTGAAATGTGATCTGTGAAGGTCAGCTGGTCATCAAACGTTACTCCAAGATTTCTGACCGATCTTGATGGGGTGATTAATGATGACTCTAGCTGGATGGTGAAGTCGTGCTGTAGAGATGGATTGGCAGGGAGGACGAGAAGCTCAGTCTTTGCCAGGTTGAGCTGCAGGTGATGTTCCTTCATCCATGTGGAGATGTCCGCCAGACAGCTTGAGACCCGTGCAGCTACTGTGGGATCATCTGGTTGAAAGGAGAGGAAGAGCTGTGTGTCATCAGCATAGCAGTGGTAGGAAAAACCGTGTGCCTGTATGATGTGTCCCAGTGATGTGGTGTAGATGGAGAAGAGGAGGGGACCAAGAACTGAACCCTGGGGAACCCCTGTGGTCAGCTGATGTGCTCTGGATACCTCACCTCTCCATGCGACCTTGAAGGACCTACCTGTGAGATAGGACTCAAACCAGTGGAGTGAAGTTCCTGTGATGCCCAGTGATGAGAGGGTGGACAGAAGGATCTGATGATTCACCGTGTCGAAGGCAGCAGACAGATCCAGGAGAATGAGGACTGAAGATTTGGAAGCAGCTTTTGCGATCCGTTGGGCTTCTGTGACTGACAGTAATGCAGTCTCAGTTGAATGTCCTTTCTTGAAGCCAGATTGGTTGACATCCAGCTGGTTGTTTAGAGACAAGAAGGATGTTAGTTGGTTGAAGACAGCTCTTTCAAGTGTCTTCGCAATGAATGGTAGGAGAGAGATAGGTCTGTAATTCTCTACAAATGATGTGTTTAGCGTTGGTTTTTTGAGCAATGGAGTAACCCGAGCCTGCTTGAATGCTGTAGGGAAGGTGCCAGTGTGGAGGGATGAGTTGATGATGTGTGTGAGTGATGGTAGAAGTGTGGGAGAGATGGCTTGTAAAAGGTGTGAGGGGATGGGGTCAAGCGGGCAGGTGGTAGGGTGACTGGAGAGGAGAAGTGTAGATACTTCCTCGGTTAGCGAAGAAAAGGAGGACAGAGGGGTATTGGCTGTGGAAGGGGTCGGTCTGGGTTCCTGTGTGTGGAGCTGAGAACTGACTGCTGATAGCTGTTGTTTTGTTGGTGAAGAAGGTCGCAAAATCGTTAGCAGTTAAGGAGGAGGCGGGAGGTGGTGCAGGTGGACAGAGGAGAGAGTTGAATGTCTTGAAGAGTAATCGTGTGTTGGAGGAGCTGTTGATCTTGTTGTGGAAGTATGAAGATTTTGCAGCATGAACATCAACAGAAAAGGAGGAGAGGAGAGATTGATACATACTCAGGTCAGATGCGTCTTTTGATTTGTGCCATTTCCTCTCCGCTGCCCTGAGTTCGGTCCGGTGTTCCCGAAGAACCTCAGATAACCAGGGGTTAGAGGGAGTAGCGCGTGCTGGCCTGGAGGAGAGAGGGCAGATAATGTCTAGAGAAGAGATTAGAGTGGAGCATAAGGTGTCCGTTGCGGTATTCACATCCAGAGATGAGAATTGTGAGGGTGGGGGAAGAGAGGATGACACGGCAGAGGAGAGATGGGAGGGGGAAAGTGAGCGCAGGTTTCGTCTGAAAGTGACTGGTGGTGGGGGTGGTGGTGCAGGGGTAGAGAGTTGTAGACTGAAAGTAATGAGGAAATGATCTGAAACGTGGAGAGGTGTCACCAGGATGTTTTCTGTGGTGCAGTTGCGTGTGTAAACCAGGTCCAGTTGGTTGCCTGATTTGTGAGTAGCTGTGGTGATGAGTCGTTTGAGATCGAAAGAGGCTAGGAGAGAGGTGAAGTCTGTTGCATGTGGCTTTTCGAGATGAATGTTGAAGTCACCGAAGACTAGAAGTGGGGTGCCGTCCTCAGGGAAAGTGGACAGCAGCACATCCAGCTCATCTACAAAGTTACCCAGCTGACCTGGGGGGCGATAAATGACTACAATATGGATTTTAATGGGAGTTGTAAGTGTAATAGCATGATATTCAAATGAGTTGTTGTTGCATAGAGAAGAGAGCGTGGAGTATTTGCAATTGTTAGAAACGAGAAGCCCTGTACCCCCACCTCTCCCAGACTGGCGAGGGGAGTGGGAGAAGGAGAAATTGCTAGAGAGAGCAGCAGGGGTTGCTGAGTCTTCTGGACGAATCCAGGTCTCAGTCAGCCCCAAGATACTAAGAGTAGAATGAGATGAAAAGGCTGGAATGAAGTCAGCTTTATTGACTGCTGACTGACAATTCCATAGACCCACGGAAAGAGAGAGAGGAGTATGTGAGGATGTGAGGATGGGACGCAGATTGGCAGTATTGCGCTGCCTATTGCGCGTGATGAAAGGGCGGTGCCGAGAGATAACAGGAATGTATTGAAAGCACATGTTGATTAAGGTGAACAATAAGGTAAGTAGAGGGAAGAGAAAGGGAAGAGGAGATACTTAAGTGCCTTTCTGGTGTCCTTGCTCGGTGGAGTCGCGCAGGTAGAGTCGCTGGTCTTTTCCCGAGTCGGTCTTCACACGAGGAGGCTGAACACGAGAGCTGAACGCTTCCGCTGACGCTTCCGCGACAGCGCGCAAATTACACAGATATACGGATAATGCTTTCACCGCTTGAGTGAGTACAGCTGTTTCGGTCGGGCAATTAAGTGTAAATAACGCGAAAATGTGGCAATTACAAACTGCTAGGAGCAAAGGCTTAAGTGCAAATGTAACAATAATTTTAATTTTCACTCGCGGCTGTTGTTAATTGTGCCAACGCGTCTCTAAAATACAGAATTATGTGAAGTTAAAAATACAAAATAACAAGAGGATCGAAGATAGGCTTACCTTGACTAAAATACAACAATGAAATAACAGGGTGAACCGAGTATTCTGGCAAAAACACTTGCGCGTTCTTGCTGTGCCTCTAGTATGCTTGTCGCTGGTCCTAGTATGCTTGTCGCTGGTGAACCGAGTATTCTGGCAAAAACACTTGCGCGTTCTTGCTGTGCCTCTAGTATGCTTGTCGCTACATATGTATGTAGAGTGAAGAACCAGATGTGTAATTACACACATTTTATTTCCTTAGGATAGAGGAAATCAAAAAGCATGGAGAGAGGAAGAGGAAGAGGAAGGAGGTGGAATGACAGAAGGAGCAGAGGAAGAGATTTGGGTGAGAGGAGTGGAAGAGAGGAGGTCGGAAGGAGGTTTCGGGATGAGAGGAGCGGAAGAGAAGAGATGAGAAGGAGGTATCGGGATGAGAGAAGGAGTGGAAGAGGAGAAGTGGGAAGGAGGCAGGTGGACGAAAGGAGGGAGAGGAGTGGAAGAAGTGAGGCGAGAGGATGGACAAGTACTCGGAGAAGGAATGAACCAGAGGGGGAAAGGAGGTGGAGGAGAAGAAGGAATGTTGGTAACGAGGCGAGAGGTAGGGGAGGAAGAAATGAAGGAAGAAGACAAGTTGGGGATAAAGAGAGAAGGGCGTCGGGGGATCCAGAATTTAGAGGCCTGGTCCGAGCCCTCCATTCATTTTTTGAAATTATTCCACTACACTGTGGAGGTGGAGGACGGCCGGGACGGCCGCGAGGGCCCACCCCACCCGGTAGACTGGCGAGATTGGCAGACCAGGCCAAGAAGGTCCAGCCGGCCTTCCAGTCAGCAAGGACAGAATGCAGGCTTCAAGATAACGCCAATAAGTGGTTGCAGAACGGCCTGGCTATTCTAGAAGAGCATTACCAAGGGGCCCTGCGGAGGGCAAGCAGGGGGGTAATGGGGAGTCCTGGAGTAGACTGGAAAGAGGCTTGGCAGGTGGCAGTAAAGTGGACACAAAGGAGGTATAGGAGGATGAAGGAGCAGACAGTCCAGCGGGCCTGGAGGGTGGTGAAAGTCCTCATGTCCCGAAGGAGGCCTGAGGGAGAGGCAGTAGAGGGGACAAGTGCGGACGCCGGCGCCGAAGCCAGGCCCGAGCCCCCGCAGGAAAGGGAACAGGGACAGCAGGAGGAAGGGGTTGAAACGGTCCCCATGGAGGTGGACCAACCTCGGAGGGCGGCATCCCCAGCAGCACCCACAGTAGAGGCAGAGATCCCTTTGGGGGAGAAGCACCCGAAAGCCAAGAAGGGCTGGGTCCCCAGTTCAAGGAAGGCAGTGGCGACCCTGCCGGCCCTGACGCCGTGGCAAAAGCCTCGGGAGCAAGAGTCAGAGAAAGAAGGGAGCCCTCAGGTGATTGAAGTGGAAGAAGGGGCCCTGGACTGGCTCCTCTCGGGAGAGGGATCGGAGGATCAGGCAGGGCCAGCAGCTCCTCAGGAAGAGGCAGAGGTGGGGGATAAAGAGAAGCCCTCTGGACCCCCGAGAGTAGAGGCTCCGCGGTGGAGCATTCATGTGAATCACGAGGGCAGGGAAAAGGCCAGGGATTGGTCATTGGCCCCAGTAAACCCAATCTTGTTCGTGGGGGCCTCAAATTTAAGTCGCCTGCCAAGGACGGAGGCATGGGAGGTAGAGGTCCATAGCTTCCCGGGGGCCACATTAGTGGACGGTTACAATATTGTCAAGCACAGGACCAAGACGGTCGGGGGCACTGAGCATGTAGTCCTGGCATTTGGCCTAAATGATCGGGGGAACAGCAACCTAGTAGTCCTGGGGAAGACGTTGGAGAAAATGGTGGAAGCAGCCAAAGTCACCTTTCCAGGGGCAAAAATGTATGTCCCTCTGATTAATTTTGATCAGTGTTTGCCAGCAAACCAGAAGGCGAATCTGGGGGCTCTCAATAAGAAGATATTCCAGCTGGGATACAGTATTCCTTTGCTCCCAGAAGAGGAGTTTAAGGTGGGGCAGGACAGGCTGCATTGGACGCCATCGACGGCGAGAGCAGTTCTTCGTCATTGGCTGCGAAATTTAAACATGTAAGGGGGCCGTTCCGCCAGGGCCCAAAGTTTAAGTTGAAAGTCCCGGAAAATTCAAAGATTTTGAAATATTCACTAAATAAAAGAGGGCATTCGGTAATTAACTTTTCTCAGTGTTTTCAATTGACATCGGCACAGTTTAGACTATTGGACAGGGGTTTGTCTTTTATCCCTTCCCATTTAATGAAGAAGGTGGATAGGGGGTCTCTTCTGGCGGACTTGGGTCAATTTCATGCCAAAGTACAGAGAGCGGTGTTTTTTGGCCCTAGGGAGGAGACAGGGGTCCAAATTCTGCCTTTTTGTGAGAAATCGGGCTGGGTGCCCCGGCCCCAGCAGTTACCAGGGGAAATATGGGACTTTTTTGACAAGAATGTAGAGGGGGTCCAGATAGTCTTATCGGGAGCACAAGCTCCGAGACAGAATCTGCCCCCGGAAGAGGTCAGAGCTCTAGAGGAGTTGATCTCCAGGCGTGATATTGTTATTAAACCGGCAGACAAGGGGAGTGCAGTGGTCATTATGGATAGAGGACGTTATGTGCAGGAAGGACAGAGACAGTTGACGGACAGTTCATTTTATCGTAAGTTAAAGGCTCCCATTTTTTTGGAATCAGTGCCTCGCATTGAAGGAGTAGTGGAGGCCTTAGAGAGGACAGGTTTTATTTGCAAACGACAGGCAAATTACCTACGGGGAGAAGTGGCACCTAGGCCCAGGCGGTTTTATTTATTGCCGAAGGTTCACAAGCCTAAGGAGAAATGGCTCAATCCCTTTATGCCTCCGGGTCGTCCGATAGTGTCGGATTGTGGAAGTGAGAGTCACAGGATTGCGGAATTTATTGATTTTTACTTGAATCCCTTATGTACTAGACATTCTAGTTATATCAGGGACACTTATGACTTTTTGGATAAAGTGAAGAGTCAGAGTGCCACCAGGGGCAATTTTGTTTTCATTGGATGTAGAGAGTCTTTACACTAACATTGAGACCCCTTTTGGGCTGAAGGCAGTACGGGACTGTTTTTCACGGTATCCTGATGCCTCTAGACCAGATGAAGCGATCCTAGAACTCCTGGAATTGAGTTTGACCTGTAATGATTTTGAGTTCGAGGGGGAATTTTACCGACAGATTAAGGGGACAGCTATGGGGAAGAGGTTTGCACCAGCATATGCAAATATTTACATGGCCCAATGGGAAGAGACTGTCTTTCCCAAGTGTGAAAAGACTCCCTTATCATACTTACGGTTTTTGGATGATGTCTGGGGGGTGTGGAGTCATAGTCAACAAGACTTTGAAACTTTTTTAGGAGTATTAAATGCGCATCATGCCTCGATTAAGGTACAAGCGGTGGTTAACGAACAGGCTATTGAGTTCCTGGATACAACGGTATATAAGGGACCAGACTTTCCTTCTACGGGTCAGTTGGATTTTAAGATGTTCTTTAAAGAAACAGATACCCATGCCCTGTTGCATCATCAGAGTTTTCATCCGAGACATACATTTAGAGGTATAGTGTTATCCCAGCTCCTTAGATTTAGGAGGATTTGTTCAAGAGAGGATGACTTTCAGGAAGCTAGCCGCACGTTGTTTGGTGCGCTTCGGGCAAGAGGTTACTCTAGATCGCGGCTTAGAGGGATTTATAAAGAACATTGTCGGTTGCAGGCGAACCCAGAGCCCAGGCCCTCGGGAGCGGGCAAAGTTCTAGTTCCGGCCATTTTTCCGTATACTCCGGAGGCAGTGAGACTTAATAAGGAGATTAGGGATAATTTCGAGGAGACATTGGGAAATATCCCGGAAGGTCAGGATATTGGCAAGGCAAGGCAAGGCAAGGCAAGTTTATTTATATAGCACATTTCATACACAATGGCAATTCAAAGTGCTTTACATAGAAGAAATTAAAATAATAAAAAGAAAGAAGAAATTTAAATAATAAAAAGAAATAAGAATAATTAAAACAGTTTAGAAAAATATAATGAAATACAGTACAGTACAGTACAGTCGGACGAACAGCGGCACAATGCTCATTCAGTAAATGCATAGCTAAACAGATGTGTTTTGAGTCTGGATTTGAATGTGACCACTGTAGGAGCACATCTGATCTCTTCTGGAAGCTGGTTCCAGCTGCGGCTGGCATAATAGCTAAAAGCAGACTCACCATGCTTAGAGTGAACCCTTGGTATTTCTAGCTGATATGATCCTAATGATCTGAGTGATCTGTTGGGTTTATATTCAGTGAGCATATCTGTAATGTATTGAGGTCCTAGGCCATTGAATGATTTATATACCAGTAATAAAACTTTGAAATCAATCCTAAATCTAACTGGGAGCCAGTGTAAAGACCTGAGGACTGGTGTGATATGTTCATATTTTCTGGTTCTGCTCAGAATCCTAGCGGCAGCGTTCTGTATGAGCTGCAACTGTCTTATGGTCTTTTTGGGAAGGCCAGTGAGGAGTCCATTACAATAATCCACCCTGCTGGTGATGAAAGCATGCACAAGTTTCTCTAAGTCTTGTCTGGAAACAAAGCATCTAATTCTTGCAATATTTTTTAGATGATAGTATGCTGATTTAGTTATTGCTTTGACATGACTACTGAAACTAAGGTCTGACTCTAGTGTCACACCAAGATTCCTGATTTGATTTTTAGTTGTTTGACCCCTAGAGTGAAGGTATGTGTTCATCTTGAGAACTTCATCTTTATTTCCAAATGCAATGACTTCAGTTTTGTCTTTGTTTAATTGAAGAAAGTTTTGACACATCCAACTGTTGACTTCGTCAATGCATCGGCACAAGGAGTCAATGGGGCTGTAATCATTGGGCGATTGGGCTAAGTACAGCTGTGTGTCGTCAGCATAGCTGTGGTAAGCAATTTGGTTCTTTCTCATTATTTGGCTCATTGGGAGCATATACAGGTTGAATAGGAGTGGCGCAAGAATTGAGCCTTGAGGGACTCCGCATGTCATGGATGTCCACTCAGACTTATGGTCTCCTATACTCACATAATAACCTCTCCCATCTAAGTATGACCTGAACCATTTTAGGACTATCCCAGAAAGCCCCACCCAGTTTTCCAGCCTGTCAAGAAGTATGTTATGATCGACAGTGTCAAATGCAGCACTGAGGTCAAGTAGTACCAGCACTGATAATTTGCCTGAATCAGTATTTAAGCGAATATCGTTTATTATCTTTATGAGCGCTGTCTCTGTGCTGTGGTGCGGTCGGAAACCAGATTGAAAATTGTCAAAGTATCCATTCGAGCATAAGAATTTGTTCAGCTGATTGAAGACAACTTTTTCAATGATCTTGCCTATGAAAGGAAGATTCGAGATCGGTCTATAGTTGCTTAATATGGTCTTATCCAGATTGCTCTTTTTCAGGAGGGGCTTGACAACTGCAGTTTTCAGGGAGTTTGGAAAACTCCCAGAGAGAAGTGAGGCATTTACCACTTCTAGAAGATCTGCTTCTAAACTGTTTAACACACTTTTGAAAAAAGATGTGGGAAGTGTGTCAAGGGCGCATGTTGATGTTTTAAGGTGCTGTACGGTTTCTACCAAAATTTTGCCATCAATTTTTTTGAAATCAGATAAAGTTACTACTTTCTCAGGTGGTCTGATCTGTCTGACCCCAGCACAACTCAAGGATGTGCTGATCACCTTTCTGATATTATTGATTTTGTCAGAGAAGAAAGAAGCAAACTCACTGCACTTACTGTTTGAGAGCATTTCACTGGGAATCTGGCTTGGGGGGTTTGTTAGTCTCTCTACAGTAGCAAAAAGAGTGCGTGTGTTGTTTAAATTGCTGTTTATAATATTTGAGAAGAAAGTCTGTCTAGCTTTGCCTAGTTCCATATTGAAAGCATGAAGGCTGTCTTTGTAGATGTTATAATAGACTACAAGTTTTGTCTTCCGCCACATGCGCTCTGCTTTTCTGCATTGTCTTTTCATATTTTGCACTGCTGTTGAGTTTCTCCAAGGTGCTTTTTGTCTGCCACTCTTCCTCCTGACTTTCACAGGAGCAATATCATCAATTGCACTTTTAACTTTTGAGTTAAAAGAATCAAGGAGAAAATCAACAGAGTCGGCAGATATGCTTGGTGTTAAGGATATAGCCTTCATAAATAGTACACTAGTGTTCTCATTTAACCCTCTGGGGACCAAAAACGCGCCCACGCGTTTTGCTCGTTTTTTTTTTTAGCAATGAAAAATAAACACAAAATGCTCTGTTAATTTTGATCTTTCATTTTCGTGTAATACATCAATCGATCCTGTTCAGTTTCTATTTTTTTTCTGTATACTCACAATACAAATAAAGTGTTTTGCTTTTTGACAAATAAAGAAAAACTAACATGATGCTATTTCTGCCTTCTCTCTGTCAGTAAACTCCCATTTGAAACGCGTTCGAAAATTATCTATAACTCCGCGAAAATTCAGTCAAACAGGCAAACAGACCCACGGGCATAAAGCTTGAGATCGCAGCTTTTAAAAGAAGTAATTTATATAAAAAACAAATATTATCAGCTTCTGTAATCTGTATAAAAAGAGAGCGACTCCAGTCGAGCTCATTACGAGCCATTCAAAAGTAATTTGACCACGCCTCGGAGAGCGCGTGCTATTCAAACGCAAATTCTGAGAACCATTTCAGTCTGTGAAACGCCCCCACATCAGCTGTAAACAAAGAGGCATAATATAGCCTACCTTATGGAGAAAATTTTCCGTGCTGATATGAGGAGCAGATCCCGCTGAGGAGTGAGGTAGGCTAAGTTATCCTTTCTCAAGTGTTAATGTGGAATAACGTTATGGAATAACGTTGTAGGCTTATGTAAACAAAAAGATGAATCGCGTTTCTATAATATGAATCGCGTTTTCTGTGAGATGAATGAAGGGTACATATTTGTAAAGAGTGTTTAGCCTAAATATGAATCGCGCGTCTGTGTGTGAAAGAATAAACTGCTTTTACAGTTACAGTTACTGCGTTACAGTCAGGCGAAGTATGAAAGACAACATTTTGTTGACTAGATTTGGGTACAGTTTTTACTGTAGAATATACTGTCACATCAAATAAGCTTTTCTGCTCATAAATATAAAATACTATTTTGTCAAAAATAAAGTCATAGACTAAGATGTTCCAATGTTGGCTATATTCAAACTAATGAATACATATGATAAAATGTAGGCCTATAATCTTTTTTTTTTTTTTTTACAAAGAAAGAGTACTTTTTTGCAGAAATATTGCTGAAATTGTAATTATTGTTGTAATTGTAACCTTTTTAATAAAATAGCAAAACATATTTACAAGATAGATGTAAGCAAAATCTTAAATGGTCAATATAAGTCTTCTTCAAAATATATATTTTGTCCTTGTATTGTGGCTCAGTCAGTGTCACACCTGAATGAATGGCTAATTATGCAGAGTCATTATGCAGAGTGGGTGGGACTAAGGTGTAAACTACTCCTCCCCCTCGCATATTGGCTTTCCAAGCAAAACCTGTTTTACACCATTTAAATCAATGTATTTTTTTTTGTGAACGATAAAGCAAGACTATTTTCACATAATTTTGAAGCTAGAACTGAAAGGGACAACATCCATTAGTCAAAAGTCTTGTGGGCACATATTTTGTATGAGTTTTGTAGTCTTATTTCAGCAACTTTCATTTTTATTTTTTTAAATAACCACGCATAAACATTATTCTCTTAAAAATACAAACATCTACATACATGTTGCTCGCATATTATGGTAGCCCTGTTTGTGCTATATAGAGTGAATTTACACCTTTGCCATTAACATGTTTATAAATAACTGAAAAAAGCACAAATGTCAGAGCATGTCAGAACATCTCAAGGGCCCCAAAAACAGCTTGGTCCCCAGAGGGTTAAGCATCTCTTCTTGACAGACACAGATCTAGCTTCAATGGCAGGAGAGATCAATATATCAAAGAAAATACAGAAATGATACAGAAATCTTGGAGTAACGTTTGATGACCAGCTGACCTTCACAGATCACATTTCAAAGACAGCTCGATCATGCAGGTTTGCACTGCACAACATCAGGAAGATCAGGCCTTTCCTTACTGAGCATGCAACACAACTTCTCGTCCAGGCCGTGGTCATCTCTAGGCTTGACTACTGCAATGCTCTTCTGGCTGGACTTCCATCATGTGCAACCAAACCTCTACAGATGATCCAGAACGCTGCAGCTCGTCTTGTCTTCAACGAGCCCAAGAGGGCCCACGTCACTCCTCTGTTCATCTCGCTGCTCGCACCAAGTTCAAGGCATTGACGCTTGCTTACAGATCTATCACAGGCTCAGCTCCCTCCTACTTTCACTCACTCCTACGAGTCTACATCCCTACCAGAAGCCTACGATCGGTCAAAGAGCGACGTCTTGTGGTTCCATCACAGAAAGCCACAAAATCACTTTCCAGAACATTCTCATTCACAGTTCCATGCTGGTGGAACGCTCTCCCCACCCTCATCCGGAATGCAGAATCCCTGACAACATTCAAAAGACAGCTGAAAACCCATCTCTTCCGTGAGCACTTAACTGCATAAAACAAAAACAAACAAAAAAACTTCCCCTTCCCTTTAAAACCTCACTTATCAGGCTTATGCTACTCTGAATAATGCCTGAACTTCGTATTTTGAGCACTTCTTGCATTGTTTTTGCCTCTTCATGATGACTCGCTTAATTTAGTCCTAATTTGTAAGTCGCTTTGGATAAGTGTCTGCTAAATGACTAAATGTAAATGTTCATCTCATAAATTGTCGTGTATTGATGGTGTGCTAACCCTAACATGCTAGCTAGCCCTGGGTGCACCTGCCACCTAACTGTTATTCTTTTATGATTTTTTTCTAAATAGGAATGCTTACTGAAATGTTTCTTTATTCAAGAAGGGCATTTGAGAAACAATTTGAGAACTTTGATAAAAGAAATTAAGGATTGAAACCCTATGAATAGCCTGTGAATAGCCAGTCGTTAGTAACTATAATGCAGACAAAAGAAATGCATATTTAGAGCCATAACCAGGCTGGAGAGGTGTGAATGTGTACATGGGGAGACTGAGACTGAATGGGGCTCGTTTGCACCACAAAACAATAGAGACAAAAGACTGAATAGATGATGACTAAACATCAGTAGCATTTTAGAGTCTAATCAAAATAAACGTCATATGACATGACCTTGAAAAGCATTTAACTAAATACAGAGTTTTAGACTTATATTCTTCAGATTTTAACCCTCTGAGGTCGACAAACGCGCCCGCGCGTTTTGCTGGATTTTTTTCAGTTCAGTTCAAAAGAAATTAATTTTGCTCTGTTGACTTTGATATTACAAGCAAGTTTCATACATCAATCGATTCTGTTAAATGTGTATTATTTTTGTGTATACTCACAATAAAAACAAACTGTTGTGCTTTTTGCCAAATAAAGAAAAATAAACGTGATGCGAGTTCTGCCTTCTCTCTGTCAGTGAAGACCATTCTGAAACGCGTCCGAAAATGAACAATAACTCAGCGAATACTGAGTCAAACAGGCATACAGTCACACAGGCATGAAGCTTGAATTCTCTTCTTTAAAATGAGGTAATTTATATAAAAAAAAAATATTCTCATCTTGTGAAATCTGTGTTAAAAGAGAGCGATTCCAGTCGAGCTCATTAGAGCTCATTCAAAGGTAATGTGACTCCGCCCACGGAGAGCGCGCGCTATTCAAACGCAAATTACTGAGGCAAACCTGTGAACGCCCCCCATATCAGCTCGAGGAAACACAAGTTTAATCATATCATTGTAGCCTACGTGTTTACACCATCTGGCAGCGCTGTGAGGAATAATAATAACGGAAAATCTACCTCAGAGTGCGGGTATTGCAGGAGAGAGGATCCGAATATGTAGTAAGTTTTTTTTCCTTCTCAAGTTAATCGCGTTTCTGTGAATGAATGAACGGCAGCCGCAGAGATGCCCGCTGTTTATCACAGCTCGTAAAAAGACAGTTTAAATTTAAATTGCGTCTCTGTGTGAATGAATGATGATGTTTTAGCAAACTGTATTGCTATACTGAGCGGAGTAAAAATCGACAGAAATATGTTGAAATAAAATGTAGGCTATTTGTATAAGCAACGTATTAAACTGAAAATTAACATTTATATGCCCTAATATTTCATAAAAACAACGTTACAGTCAGGCGTTTCTGTTTGTGAATGAATGTTTCGGTTTTAGCAAACTGTATTGCTATACTGAGTAAAAATCGACTTATTTGTATAAGCAACGTATTAAACTGCAAATTAACATTTATGTTTCTTATAATAAAAATGAAAGACCTATGTTACAGACATATGAAAGACAACATTTCGTTGATTAGTTTTGGATAGATTATACATTTTTACTGTAAAATATCTGCCAACTCAAATAAGCTTTTGTTTGCCAATATTTGCTCATGTTAAATATAGTATGTTTTGTCAAAAATAAAGTAATCAAATAATCAATCAAATCCTTAACTTTGAAATATGTATGATAAAATGTATACTTTAGTTTTTACAAAGAAAGATTACACTTGAATTGTTGTTGTAATTGTAACCTTTTTAATAAAAAAAATATATTTACAAGGTAGATGTAAACAAACTATTAAAAGGTAAATATAAGCCTTTTCTTTAAATAATTTTTATTGTGTTTTATTAGTGACAAATTTGGGGAGAGGATAAATATTCCAAAACTGAAAATACAGTATGAGAATTAACTGCACAATTACTAGACATGTTTTCCTTGGATATTATAGGCCAAATTGCAAGCACAATATGTGGAAAAATAAAAAAGAATTGAGATGCTTCCAACTGTTGCTCTTGCATTCTTGTGGCTCAGTGACTCACCTGAATGAATGGCTAATTAAGTATGCAGGCCCCATTGTCTCCTAAGGTGTGAACCACTAAATATGCATGATCGTTGACGCCCACTCCGCATATTGCCTTTCCAAACAGAAAGTGCTTTGCAAAATTCAAATCAATGTATTGTGTTATGTGAATGATAAGGGCAGGATGATTTTCACATCATTTTGAAGAAAAAACACTAGGCAATGACATCTATTAGACAAAAGTCTTATTGGCACATATTTAGTATGTGTTTTATGGCCTTATTTCAGAAACTTTAGTTTTTAGTTTTTTCAATAACCACGCATAAACATTATTCTCTCAAAAATGCAGACATGTACATTCTTGTTGCTCACATATTATGGTAGCCCTGTTTGTGCTAAATAGAGTGTAATTATACCTTTGCCATTAATATGTTTATAAGCAACTGAAAAAAGCACAAATGTCAGGGCATGTCAGAACATCTCAAGGACACCAAAAACCCCTCAGACCTCAGAGGGTTAAATATAAAATGTTTAGACATGTGGCTTTAGCTGCAGTGCATTTCTAGATTGCTACAGTGCCAACTTCAATTTTATTTTCATGAGGATGTTTCATAAAAATAAATTTCTAATAACTTTACTAAACTTTTTATAACAATTTTCTTCATTATGACAATAATTACAATAATCTACATTTACAATAAACTGCCAGGTGTCAGCTTTCAAATGAGATCATACTTGTGCTTTTAGTGCAAAGGGATCATGAACTGTATCTGTTTCAGTTTGGGTATGTCATTTCTGGGGATTTTTCAAAAGTGGGGTTGCAGGTTAACAGGTTAAGTAAAAAAATCTTTAATTTATTATAATTCTGAATCTTGGTCTGTAAATTCTCTAACAAACTACAAATACATAGCTGAGGTCCTGCACCCCTACAATGTCTACATGAGGGGTAACAGTGTGATGAATTTTGGGTGGACTTTAAGTTCAAATTTAACTTTTTACAATAGGTCATCCTTTTTCAATGTATGAACCTTTTTGAATCTGGAAGACAAGGCAACGTGCCATTCTCCTTCCGCTGATTCCACCCAATAGCCTGGACAGTAAGCATATCAGTTCTTACTGTAAAGAACAATAGAAAATCACAATAAATTGTAAAATGTTAATGTGTACATTGGCAAGCTAGGCAAGGGGCAAAGATGATTACAAACCTGACTTGGCCAAATACTTTGTGGTCAGGGCACATCTGGAGAGAAGACTGTTGACTTCTTCACCCAGAGTGGTTCCAGCACCTTCCTGGTTCCTTGCATTCCACAGAATCTACAGGAAGCAGTGGACTTGTTAAACAGTGTGGACAGAAGGGTGATCAAGATTGATACATATCCCGAGGTCACCAGCTGTAGAGGACAGCACGTAAGGGCTCATGTACAACTCAAAACACACTCGTGGGTTGTTGTTGTTGTGTGGGTCACAATGTCATTCATTGTGGCACTCTGTTAATTGTTGGCTTACATCACACACTGAGAAATGTAAAAATCAAGTAGTTAACCCTCTGGGGTCTGAAGTGTTTTCTGGGCCCTGGAGGTGTTCTGACATGCTCTGACATTTGTGCTTATTTCTGTTACTTGTGACATTTTCATGGCTAAAGTCTGATTACACTGTTTAGCACAAATGACATTTATGCGTGGCTTGTGAAAATACAAAAAAAAATTGTCACTGAAATAAGGTCATGGGGCGGCAGTGGCTCAGTGGTTCATGTAGATTGTCTACAAACCGGAAGGTTGGTGGTTCAATCCCCGGTTCCACCTGACCAAGTGTCGAGGTGTCCTTGAGCAAGACACCTAACCCCAGCTGCTCCCGACGAGCTGGATCGCCTTGCATGGCTGACACCGCCGTCGGTGTATGAATGAGTGAGTGAATGGGTGAATGTGAGGCAATATTGTAAAGCGCTTTGGTGGCCATTGGGTCTGTGAAAGCGCTATATAAATGCAGTCCATTTACCATTTACCATGAAACCCATACTGATTATTTCCTCACAAGACTTTTGGAAATTGTATCACGTAACCTAGAATATTTGCTCCAAAACTATGTGAAAATCATCCTGACAACTCATTCAGATAAGACAATACATTGATTTAAAATTTAGACGTGTTTTGTGTAAGAAAGCTTTATGCGAAGAGGCGTAAACACAACCTGAATATTGAAGGCTTGAGAAAGACAAAGACCCTCCCCATAATGGCCCTATTAGGAGTGATCAGGCCCTATCATTCTGAGCAATCTTGCACAAAGAATCAGGAGATTTAAAAAAGAATGGCTTTTTGATTGTTTGGATTTATTTACAACACAACATAATCCAAAGATACACAACAAATGACAAAAAAAAGTACATTATTGAACACACTGATCCAAAGACAGAGATCTTTGTGCCATTCCTAAAAACATTGTACATACCTTTCATTTCCAAGGTGTTTGATTTCCACTTTACCATGTTCATGTACAGAGACTCATGTGAATGTTGAAGTCAGCAGGACTTATCAGTGGGGCATCTTGGCCCCTGAAAAAATAAATAAAAATAAACACCAGTGAACATGCTGATATCAAGAGAAACTAGAGGGCTGCAAGGTTTTGGGAATAGATTTTATATTTTTCTGGTTAAAATTGTTTTTTAAAATTCACAGAATACTCACACACACAAATGTTTCCAACAATATATAATGAACACCAGGTCTGTTGTGCCTTGTAGGCATACGTGCAGTGCTGCATAAAATAATAATAATAATAACAATAACCTATAGCTGTCATGAACTGCATGGAAGCAGAGACGGTAGTCGGATCTAAATGCAGCGATAGAATTTAATTAACAAAGACTTGGTAAAACTCAGAACTAGAACAGGGAAAACTCACGGAAGATACATACATTCATACATTCAATAACTGACCCCGAACAAGAGAGCACACAGGGTTTAAATACACAGCGGGATGAGGGAACGAGACACAGCTGGGGCAAATGAGCACAATAATCAGGACCATACAAACTAACAAGACAACACACCTGAAACAAGGGAACTAATAATTAACATGACTAGCAGACTAGGACTAACTGAATACAATGAACAGGAACAAGAAACTGAATGTAAAAAAACAAAGACAGAGAAAACACAAACCAGAAACATGACAAAACACACCGTTACAATAGCAGCCTATAAATCGTTAAAAAGGAGCACTTCAGTAACAACTACGCTAGAGAAAAATAAATAGATTTTACTTTAAATGTTTCCATTCGTTATGATGTTATGAAATGAGATGGGAGTAAAAACATGAAGCCTATTGTTTGGTGCGTTTTGCTTTTCAAACGCACAAAGCCTTTTGAATATGAAACATGGTGACCATATTATACATATCTACGTTTGAGCAGATATCCACAAACACAGTAACAGTAAACACGGGTCTAAACATTATAATATTCAGCATATATCTAGTAACAGTTCAACTGCAATGTGAAATTTATGCAACAATAACATTAACTAATATAATTCAGAATACATTTCTTACCTTACTTATCTTTCTTGTCTTCAAATCGCGTTCTTCTTCTTCTGAGGTAGGGCTGTACTCAACCAAAGAAAATCTTGGTCGACTGAAGTCCTGAAATTTTCGACAAAAAATCGACTAAAAATGACGGTAAAAAAAAACAACAAAAAAACGTTAAATTAATTAGATGCGCACTGTGCGCAGTACTTGGTAGCCTTGTTGTCCGCCTAAATGAATTATAAACATAAAAAACTAGTAGGCTATTTGCAGTATATTAAATCGTTTTTGACCTAATTATTTTGCACTGAAATGAGTCTGACACTCGAGTCTGTCGGCTCTGACAGAGTTGCATCACGTGCACCTGCGCAATATCATAGCTTATGATTTCCGAAAATAGTACTATGTTGTCAACTAGTGATATCATCACAAGAACTGTTGAGGAATATGCAACATAATTTAGACAATTATTTTTGTCATATGTTATAATAATAAGTTATAACTGTCAGACACTATCATTTCACCGTGCATGTCCTCGCACCGAGCGAGGCTGAACATGAGCTCAGCTTCGCAGCTGAGACACGAATAGACTATTAACTTAAAGCTTTTACTCTTAATAAACACAAAAGGCACGTCCACTTTAATAAAAAAAGAATATTTATTAAATAAACCAGATCAAGAGCAGAAACGAAATAAAGTGCATAACTGAAAAATAAAGCATCCTAGGCTCAAAACTAACACAACCAACAGCACAGCGCAATTGCGCATTAGGCTCCAAATAAAAAATAAAAAAGTTAGGTTATCACACTAAAACATTGAAATATGCGAATTCTGATATATTCATATAGCCTACTCAAAACAGACAGGGCAAGCTAACGCAGACAAGTGAGCTTACCACTTTTAGATGATATGTCATGTTTGTCGTCGAGCTGTGGAAAACTGTTGCTTGCAAACTTTGCATTCGACCTTTTTCCCGTTATCAATTTTAACAAAATGCTGCCACACTGTCGATTTCTTTGTTGTTGACATGTTAGAAGAGGACTGACTATTAAACGCTCTCACAATTAAATAAATAATATTCAGCATTAAACCTTCTATAGTTATCGCTCTCTCTTGGGTTGGGCTAATCCAAAAAAGGTGAAAACAAGGGGGGTGTTCTGAAGACAGACTGTTACAGTGAAACAAGGGTACTCTGAAAACACCCCCATTAGCAGTTAGTGCTTTCCACCTGATGAAATGAGCGCGCCTCAGCGCGGCAAAACTGATGAAACAAACGCGACAAAACTGATGAAATGAACGCGGCAAAAAATCGACCAATCAGAATTTTGGTCGAACCAGAACGTATCGACCAATTAATCGACTAATCGACTGGGACAGTACAGCCCTATTCTGAGGTAAATCCAATGTAAGCTCACGGCGTGTCTTTCAAACTCGACGAAAAGCAGAGACTTTGGTGAAGTTTGATGCTTTGTTTTTGAGGTAACGAGTGCATTCGTGTGAGGTGTGGACGATTTGCATGTCAATCTCTTTTGTGCGTGTGGGCGTGGTTAAATTTAAAATAATGAGCAAGGGTTTGAGAAACTGGACATCTTGTTGGTTTTATACAAATTACTTAAACAGAGAATATTTGTTTTCAGTTTGAATCCGATCATTTAAAAGTACACACTTAAATGTGTATAAAGATATATGGCTCATAAATGTGTGACAAGTATTCGCTGAGTTTTGTTTCAGTTTATAGACGTGCTCAAGAAAAAAAAGTTCACCGTGACGGAGAGGCAGAACGCACACCCTGTTTATTCTCTTTATTTTACAAAAGCACAATGTTTTGATTTGATTGTAAGTGGACACATACAATAGTACAGTGGTTCCCAACCTTTTTTTGTCTGAGACCCCCTTTTTCCCAAGAAAATATTTTAGGGCCCCCCTTCACATTTAATGATATTTTCGCTCTTGTAAGCTTGCAGCAAGGAT
The DNA here is from genome assembly GCF_965113295.1 of Leuciscus leuciscus. Classification (NCBI taxonomy): domain Eukaryota; kingdom Metazoa; phylum Chordata; class Actinopteri; order Cypriniformes; family Leuciscidae; genus Leuciscus; species Leuciscus leuciscus. The sequence goes on along the minus strand of NC_138728.1, from coordinate 34,200,804 downwards.
GACAAAATATGTTGTTTTCAAACAAACGGTATGTTTACTATAAACAGATATGTTTATGCACAAATAATAGCCTATACTATTGAAAATACAATAACAAAAACATTAGTAGGCCCTTTGTAAGCCTATACTTGGAGTAGCCTATGAATTTGCCCTATTTTAAATGCAATAACAAAAATATCAGTATTCACACTTGTGTGTAGGTAAAAAAAGAATGAATATAGGCTATTACTACATGACTTCTGTCTGGGACCTCAATACTTGCATGTTATTTGTGAGGCTTTATCAATGTGAGGCTTTATTTTTTAGGCTTTTGGCGCTATAGCGAGCGATAATAAACTTGCGTTTATTAACAGAATAATGCGTCTTTCGGAAGAACATTGTAGCCGGAACTACTTCTCTCTCTGTGTGCGTCTATGACGAGTCACGCAGGTACTGGGCTACTCCGCAGCGGCAGCGATCCGAACCAGGGTAAAATAGTCCCAATGTAATCACTTGTTATAGGTGTACCATAGTGATTCAGGATAAGACAAAAACACGGTTTGGAAAATGGATTCATGATGAACTCGCTCATTATCTAAATTTTTAGCAGAAAAAAGTTAAGGACTTTTATTTAATGCAAATTGCTCAAAACTTTTCAAAATATGACGCGACCCCCCACAGAGCTCGCTGAGGCCCCCTTGTGGGCCGCGACCCCCCTGTTGGGAACCACTGCAATAGTAGACATCTCACAGATTCTTTTTTCATATTTCTTTTTTCTATATGACCATAAATGACAGAGAAATTTAAGTCTATTGTGCTACAATGTGAAGAAAATCCAGAAAAATGCACCGGCGCGTTTGCCGACCTCAGAGGGTTAAAAGCATCACCTCACATTTTGTATTGTGGGCTTTGGCATCCATCAGGTACAAGCAATGTCTCATTTTCTGAAGAGGTTGAAGATGAGTCAGGGCCTCTGACACCTTCTCCAGGTATAGCACTCTGGAACTCTTTTTGGAGAAACATTGTATAGGCAAAGATTTGTCTTCTATACATATTCAGACCTTTTGGAAAAAACAAATAAGTAGAGAGCACATTGCACACTGAATGCTTCAGATCATCATCATCTACAAATATTTTTAACTGCAATTTATCAAGACCAATGCCAACCTTTGAGGAGCCATCAATGCCTGCACACAGCAATTTCTACACCTTATTCATCCAACTTGTTGGCCTGCTTTGATTTCCCACACATTGCTTTTCCTGCTGTCTACCAAAGTAAATTGTTTCAACAAGTCAGTAGTTCATTCAAAGACATTAAATAGCAGCGCTGTATGCCTAGTCCAGGCCCAGGTCATTTCTAGGCTTGACTACTGCAATGCTCTTCTGGCTGGACTTCCATCATGTGCAACTAAACCTCTACAAATGATTTAGTCTTCAACAAGCCCAAAAGAGCCCACGTCACTCCTCTGTTCATCTCTCTGCACTGGCTACCTCTCGCTGCTCGCATCAAGTTCAAGGCATGACGCTTACTTACAGATCTATCACAGGCTCAGCTCCCTCCTACTTTCACTCGCTCCTACGAATCTACATCCCTACCAGAAGCCTACGATCGGCCAACGAGCGACGTCTCGTGGTTCCATCACAGAGAGCCACAAAATCAATTTCCAGAACATTCTCATTCACAGTTCCCTGCTGGTGGAACGCTCTCCCCACCCTCATCCGGAATGCAGAATCCCTGGCAACATTCAAAAGACAGCTGAAATCTCATCTCTTCCGTGAGCACTTAACCTAAAAAAAAAAGGGGTTCCTTCCTTTAAATCCTTGCTTATCTGGCTTATGCTACTCTGAACAATGCCTGAACTTCGTATTTTGAGCGCTTCTTGCGTTGTTTCCTTTGGCCAAAAGCGTCTGCTAAATGACTAAATGTAAATATCAAACACACCAACAATTACAGTCAAGATTTTGTCTTTGATTGCCTGACCCATCTTCCATCTGTAACTACCTGAATTTGAATCTAGCTGTATTTTTTTCATCCAGCTCTACAACTTTACTCAGTTTGAAAGTTTTATTGCATTGGTAACCACCCACATAGCAACATTTTGACGTCCCAGATCCAGCCCACATCTGGCATGTGGAATGATGATCTGGCCCTCATACAGCGTGGAATGATGGCCCTTTGGCGGCTCACTCCTGTTTGTCCCGTTTGTCTCTTTTTCTGTTCTCTTCTTTCCTTCAGTGATTCTGCTTCTGTTAAAATGGCGTCGTGTTAGTGGCCGCACACCGATTTCCCACTATATGATATTTCAGCAAAGCAACCATTCTGGTCAAAATCTTGACTGGTTGTCATTTTGTCACTCGCTTTGTGTGTTCAATTTATATTAAGGTTGGTAAAGCACAAACACATTGTAGCTTCAGTCATAGACTGAGAGAAGATTTATTTCCTCTGTTGTAATAATGATTGAAATGACAGATCTGATGTTATGTTTCACTCCTACATTGGTAGTTGCCAATCTTCTATAGTTTTATCTTTAGATTTTTCTATGAATGCTTACTATAGAAATATGCACCATATTCAACATATTAACATTGCAAAATTTGGTAACACTTTATTTTACAGTGTCCTTGTTATATATCCGAAAAATTTATTTACCATAGTAATAACAGTAAATTATTGTTAAAATAATTATTAAAATAAATTATTTTAAAATAAATTATTGTTTAGGTTTACCAGGACAAACACACACACACACACACACACGAGACCGAGACAAGACCTGTCTGCCTCGCTGCCTGCTGTGAGTGTGTTTGCTTCGGTGCTGTAAGCTCCGTCTTAGCCTCGTATTTCCTTGTTTTGAACCATCATTTACTACAATTTCTAGTTGTTTATACTACTACTAAATACAGCTTACCCAACATCTCAGATTAACCTGACATCGCTAGCTTCCGTTACTACTAGCACAACACGCTAGTAATTCGCTAGCCTGTTAACGCGCCACCCGTGCGCTCAGCTATTTTTATTTATATATTTTTCGCTCGCGCCTTTGAGTTCATTTGCCTTTGAGTAAGAAACACTCAACAAACACGGTGAGTAATGTCTTGTCCTGTTATTATCATGCGTCCCGTCTGAGCGCGTAGTTGTTTTTGGAGCTCTCGATTTGATTTATAATTCTTGATTTTTCTCTTTAAACTCACTTTTACAACGAACATTTTCTACTTTTCCTCACTGAGAAGCACTAACGTTACTGCTCAAACCTCATAGTTACAACGCGGACTGTTGAGCAGACGCGTCTCAAGCCTATTAGTAATCCAACGCTGCATACTCTTAAAGGTTACATCCATGGATCATGGCTGAACGCGTCTTCTCCACACTCATTTACAAACAAAAAAAAATTTTTCGCCTATCGTGCGTCTACTCTACACCCCTACCACAAAAAAAAAAGTATTAATATTGTATTAATATTGATAGCATCACTGGTAGCTTCGTTGCTAACTCACTGTCCATCTGTTAAAATGGCGAATATATCAGATGTAAGTAGTCTACCTTTTGGTGCAGGTGAGGACACATTTGAGCTGCACGCACTGCAGTCTGAGGTGGAAGCTGTTGAGAAACAGATCCACGACCTTTTATTGAGACAGGCCGAGCTGAGAGACCGGTGTTTGGCTCTTGAAACATCACGCGCCGATGCACACAAATCAGTGTTTAACGTTACTAACCCGCTGACTCCGACCGCGTCTACTCCGTGCGTTCCTCAGCATCGGTCGCGATCAGCCATGGTCTCGTTCACTCCGGCTCCAACACGCCACCACGAAGCCTGGGTGGTTCCGCAGCGGAAGACGCGAGTCAGGTTTAGACCAAGACTTTCTCCGACCCTCCCGGTTTTCGAGTTATCCACACAAAACCGCTTCTCCCCTCTACGTGAAACAGAACGCGATGCTGTGATCATCGGCGATTCCGTCGTTTGGCATGTACACGCTACGTTAGGTAAAAGTAAGGTGCACAGTCACTGCTTTCCTGGTGCTTGTGTTTCTGAAATCGCTGCTCGCGTTCCCGAGATCCTGAACGATGACGAGCGCGTCGGAACTGTGGTCCTGCACGCGGGAGTGAACGACATCAGGCTGCGCCAGACGGAGATTCTGAAGAAAGACTTCAGGAATCGAATCGATACGGTACGCAGCACATCGCCTGAAACAACGATCATTGTGTCAGGACCGCTTCCCACGTACCGATTAGGGCATGAAAAGTTCAGCAGATTATTTGCGCTAAATGAATGGTTAATGTCATGGTGCAATGAGCAGAAACTGCTCTTTGTAAATAATTGGAATCTGTTTTGGGAGCGTCCTAGGCTTTTCCGTGCTGATGGCTTACACCCAAGCAGATTCGGAGCGAATCTTCTGTCGGATAACATCTCCAAAATGTTAAATACCCTTTGACTAGTAACCAAAAGTCCAAATCATAGTCTCTGCTGCACCAATTTAACTGATATAAATACTAGTGTAGAACATTGCATAGAAACCGTGTCTATTCCTCGTTTAGTGAGATCAAATAATAAATCTACTGCAGGATCTAGGAAAAATCTAATTGTTATTAAAACAGAAAATGTTGCTATTAGTAAACAAAAACTATTTCTAAAGCTAGGTCTTCTAAACATTAGATCACTCACACCTAAGGCAGTTATTGTAAATGAAATAGTCACAGATAATAGCTTTGATGTACTTTGCCTTACTGAAACCTGGCTTAAACCAAATGATTATTTCGGTATTAATGAGTCTACTCCTCCTGGATACTGTTATAAGCATGAGCCCCGTCTGATTGGTCGTGGCGGCGGTGTTGCAACCATTTATAGAGATATTCTTAATGTTACTCAGAAAACGGGTTATAAGTTTATTTCATTTGAAGTACTTGTACTAAATGTTACGCTCTTAGATGTTAGAAAAACATCCCTATTATCTCTAGCCTTGGCTACCGTATATAGACCGCCAGGGCCTTACGCTGATTTCCTAAAAGAGTTTTCAGATTTTCTCTCAGACCTATTAGTCAATGTCGATAAAGCATTAATTGTTGGAGATTTTAACATACACGTAGATAATCCAAATGATGCGTTAGGAGCTGCGTTTACAGATTTATTAAATTCATTTGGGGTCAAGCAAAACGTCACCGGACCAACACATCATCTTAATCATACACTCGATTTAATTATATCACATGGAACCGATCCAACCGATATAGATATCATTCCACAAAGTGATGAAGTCACTGATCACTACATGGTAACTTGCATATTACGTACTGCTGTAATATGTCATGCGGCGTCGCGTTATCAACCAGGCAGAACAATCGTCCCATCCACCATAGATAATTTCTCAAATTGCTTATCTAATCTGTCTCAGCTGCTGCCTGAACCCAAACAAACAGATGAACTAGAAGAACTAACTAGCACTATGAGCACCATTCTCTCTAGAACATTGGATGTGGTTGCACCTATTAAAGTAAAAAAGGTCAGAGAGAAAAATAAAGCACCATGGTACAATAATACTACGCATGTTTTAAAGAGAGAAACACGTATTTTAGAATTCATTGCGAAGACACTTGAAAGAACTGTTTTCAACCAAGTAACATCCTTCTTGTCTCAAAACAACCAGCTGGATGTCAACCAATCTGGCTTCAAGAAAGGGCATTCAACTGAGACTGCACTACTGTCAGTCACAGAAGCCCTACGGATCGCAAAAGCTGCTTCCAAATCTTCAGTCCTCATTCTCCTGGATCTGTCTGCTGCCTTCGACACTGTGAATCATCAGATCCTTCGGTCCACCCTCTCATCGCTGGGCATCACAGGAACTTCACTCCACTGGTTTGAGTCCTATCTCACAGGTAGGTCCTTCAAGGTCACATGGAGAGGCGAGGTATCCAGAGCACATCAGCTGACCACAGGGGTTCCCCAGGGTTCAGTTCTTGGTCCCCTCCTCTTCTCCATCTACACCACATCACTGGGACACATCAAACAGGCACACGGTTTTTCCTACCACTGCTATGCTGATGACACGCAGCTCTTCCTCTCATTTCAACCAGATGATCCCACAGTAGCTGCACGGGGTCTCAAGCTGTCTGGCGGACATCTCCACATGGATGAAGGAACATCACCTGCAGCTCAACCTGGCAAAGACTGAGCTTCTCGTCCTCCCTGCCAATCCGTCTCTACAGCACGACTTCACCATCCAGCTACAGTCATCATTAATCACCCCATCAAGGTCGGTCAGAAATCTTGGAGTAACGTTTGATGACCAGCTGACCTTCACAGATCACATTTCAAAGACAGCTCGATCATGCAGGTTTGCACTGCACAATATCAGGAAGATCTGGCCCTTCCTAACTGAGAATGCAACACAACTTCTCGTCCAGGCCCTGGTCATCTCTAGGCTTGACTACTGCAATGCTCTTCTGGCTGGACTTCCAGCATGTGCAACCAAACCCCTACAGATGATCCAGAATGCTGCAGCTCGTCTTGTCTTCAACGAGCCCAAGAGGGCCCACGTCACTCCTCTGTTCATCTCTCGACACTGGCTACCTCTCGCTGCTCGCATCAAGTTCAAGGCATTGACGCTTGCTTACAGATCTATCACAGGCTCAGCTCCCTCCTACATTCACTCACTCCTACGAGTCTACATCCCTACCAGACACCTACGATCGGTCAACGAGCGACGTCTCGTGGTTCCATCACAGAAAGCCACAAAATCACTTTCCAGAACATTCTCATTCACAGTTCCATGCTGGTGGAACGCTCTCCCCACCCTCATCCGGAATGCAGAATCCCCGACAACATTCAAAAGACAGCTGAAAACCCATCTCTTCCGTGAGCACTTGACCTTATAAAAAAATTAATAAAAAAAAACACACTTCCTTTCCCTTGAAACATCACTTATCAGGCTTATGCTACTCTGAATAATACCTGAACTTCGTATTTTGAGCACTTCTTGCGTTGTTGTTGTTTTTGCCTCTTCATGATGACTCGCTTAATTTAGTCCTAATTTGTAAATCGCTTTGGATAAAAGCGTCTGCTAAATGACTAAATGTAAATGTAGAGCGTAAATGGAAACAAACTAATTTAGAGGTCTTTAGAATCGCGTGGAAAGACAGTATGTCACGTTATAAAAAGGCCCTAAAAGCGGCCAGGGCTGATCACCTCCGCAAACTAATAGAAAACAACCAAAACAATCCAAGGTTTTTATTTAACACCGTGGCTAGACTAACAAATAAACAGACGTCACCCGAGCAAAATATCCCGTTACAGTTCAGTAGTAATGATTTCATGAACTTCTTCACTGAGAAATTAGAAAGCATCAGAACCACAATTGTAAACGTTCAATCTTCAATCGCGCCTTATAATTCAGCTTCAATTATCACCCCGCAAGAACAATTACAGTGCTTTACAACTATAGAACAAAAAGAGTTAAATAAACTTATCACTTCATCTAAAACAACAACATGTTTATTAGATCCTATACCAACTAAACTACTGAAAGAAGTGTTACCTGTAGTGGAAGAGCCTCTCCTCAATATTATTAACTCGTCTTTATCTTTAGGTCATGTTCCAAGAACATTTAAACTGGCAGTTATAAAACCTCTCATTAAGAAACCACAATTAGATCATAATAATCTAGCAAATTATAGACCCATTTCAAATCTTCCATTTATGTCTAAAATATTAGAAAAAGTGGTGTCCCCTCAACTGGGCTCTTTCTTGCAACAAAATGATATCTATGAAAAGTTTCAGTCTGGATTCAGACCGCATCATAGCACTGAAACTGCGCTCGTTAAAATCACAAATGATTTACTTTTAGCTTCTTACCAAGGCTGTATCTCAATACTAGTTTTACTTGATCTTAGTGCTGCGTTCGATACTATAGATCACACATTACTCTTAGATCGACTACAAAATTATACTGGTGTTCAAGGACAAGCACTAAGCTGGTTCAAATCATACCTATCTGACCGCTACCATTTTGTCTATTTAAATGGAGAAAAATCGATCATAACTCCAGTAAACTATGGAGTGCCGCAGGGATCTGTGTTAGGCCCTCTGTTATTTTCAATATATATGATGCCACTTGGAAATATTATAAGGAAACTTGTAATTAGTTTCCATTGTTATGCTGATGACACTCAAATATATATTTCATCACGGCCGGATGAAAACGCTAAATTTTCCAAATTGACAGAGTGTGTTAAAGATATAAAAGATTGGATGACGCGTAATTTTCTTTTATTAAATCCAGACAAGACAGAGGTAATACTTATCGGTTCAAAAAACCGCCCACAAAACCTCGCACAATACAACTTTAACATCATAGGATGTCCTGTTACTTTATCCTCTACAGTAAAAGACCTGGGTGTTATACTCGATTGCAACCTGTCTTTTGAAAATCATATTTCATATGTTACAAAAACAGCCTTTTTCCACCTTAGAAACATTGCTAAGCTACGTAATATGCTATCAGTTTCTGATGCAGAAAAGTTAGTTCATGCATTCATGACCTCGAGACTGGATTACTGTAATACTTTATTAGCTGGTTGTCCTGCATCCTCAATAAACAAGCTACAGTTAGTCCAAAATGCCGCCGCTAGAGTTCTTACGAGATCAAGAAAATATGATCATATAACACCGATTTTATCATCACTGCATTGGTTACCTATAAAGCTCCGTATTAATTATAAGGTATTGCTACTGACTTATAAAGCCCTAAACGGCTTAGCTCCAGTCTATTTAACGGATCTTCTATCGCCCTATAATCCATCGCGCTCTTTAAGATCACTAAATTCAAGGCTTTTGGTCATACCTAGGATATCCAGAACCACCAAAGGAGGGAGAGCATTTTCACATTTGGCTCCAAAACTCTGGAATAGTCTTCCTGATACTGTTCGTTGCTCAGACTCGCTCTCCCAGTTTAAAACTAGATTAAAGTCGCATCTCTTCAGCCAGGCATTCATATAATCCTACAGTTCAAACTACAATCCGGCCTCTAGCTCATAAATGCCAGAGGAGAACTGGCCCCCGACTGAGCCTGGGTTCTCCCCAAGGTTTTTTTTCTCCATTAGGTCACCTGATGGAGTTTTAGGACACCATTAGGTCACTTGATGGAGTTTTTCGGTTCCTTGCCACTGTTGCCTTTGGCTTGCTCAGTTGGGGATATTTTGGGGATATTTAATTTAATTTTATCAATCAATAAATTCCTCTTGAAACAAACTTTGTTGTATTATTTTAATTTAATACTGTGAAGCTGCTTTGATACAATCTGTATTGTGAAAAGCGCTATACAAATAAACTTGACTTGACTTGACACACACAAACTGTGATTTCTAATCCAGGAACCATGTTTGAGAACTTTGAGAGCCTTGGTGGAAGAGTGGGGTAAGGGACCGTTCGGTATTTATGGAAGGGGCCACCGGAGGAAAATAGGGGAGGGTCATGTCTTTTTATTCTTTGTTGAGGGGAGGGTCATTCAACTTTTTTTAGTCTAGGGGGAGGGTCACCCAACTTTTATATACATGAAAACAGCAACATTTCAAAGTGGCTTGTTTGGTGCTATTTTTTTCCATTTAGCTCCATGTTGATCTCGCGTTATCAGCCCCCCTTCGATATCAGATGGGTCTGACCCAACAAAAATCCAGTTTGCCGCTGTTTGACAGTGCGCGCGCACTTCAGTTCGCACTTAGAAAAAATGCATCATGTCAGAACAGAATGCCAATGAAATGTTTACCCGGCAAAGCTTTAAAGCACGAGCAAATAATGAACTTTTGTGATTGTGAATAAGTGCACAGTGTCCTGTGAGTGTAACTCTACCACTGCATTAACATGTGATGTGAACGTCGAGTTTTACAGTATTGCGACTGAGGCGCCAGAACTGCTGCTGATAGAATGTGCGCTGTAGCACGATACTACCATATTTTAGTTCCATTCTTATTTTGTTTCCACGATGTGTAAGATGTAGGGCTACCACATCTTTAAATTCTATTAGTATTATTTAAGTTGACATAATAAAATACGTAGACCTACACCACAAAAACTAGTTGAGGATAAATTCGTTAAAATTGGGCGATTCTAGTGTTATAGACGTAACATTTGCAGTCAAAACTTGAAATATAAATTCTCAGAAAATGCATTTAATACCAATATTTTGGAGTCAAGACATTAGAAAAATAAAGGAGTCAAGACATTAGAAAAATATCAGTCTACACATTACATTTTATATTTAATATGAGGGAAATACACATGTGACGTGACGTGACACAAAAAAATCTTTAACTTTTAGGTGGCAAAATATGTTTTAGTAATTCTTATATAAATTACACTGTGCAAACCAATATATATATATCCACCGGATGAATAAAGATCGGCCTCCACAGAACATAAAATATTATTTTTATTTTATTTTTCGTGTTTGCATTTATGTAAAAAAAAAAAAAAAACAATGTTACGGGCGTGACAGTTCTCCATTACGGACATGACTGCTCTGAAAGCGACTTTAAAAATTTCACAGAGACCTCAAACAGAAAGCACAAAGCCTTTCTTTAAAGTGAATTTCGTTTTTTTTATTAATTGTATCTTAATTTTAATCAATGTTTCATCTGGATTTAATAAATAAGAAGTAAATATAGTAGAAAATAGATAGTCACAGAGACGCGGGCGAGTGAACTGGACTCTTGTCTCATAAATGAACCGAAACTCAGCGTAAGGTATGCTACTTGCCTCACAGACCTGAGAAATATATAGAAAGCTTGAAATGTCTACTTTTAAACAGAACAATTCAAAACGAAGGAAAACAGACTGCTTTCTGCTTATGAAATGTGCATTTCTCTCTGGCGCGTTCTGAGAAGATCGCGACGCATCGTCAACTTCATCTTTGCAGTCGACACAGAAAACACTTGTTTATTAATAAACAATTAAAATGTTTCCTTGCTATATTTGACATATTAATAATCATTACTTTTGCTGGTTCTTTGTGACAGCTTTTAGATGCTTTATTGGCAGTCCCACCCACATGTTTAACGAGTCACAAACATCAGCACCGAAAACATGATTTTTTTCAAATCTAAAATCAAAAATCGTGATACGAACCGAATCGTAGGTTTGGTCTATCGTTACAGCCCTAGTAAGATGAGAAAGCAAGAGTTTATGGTTTAAAAAAACAAAAACAAAAAAACAATGGCTATCTGAACATCTTTGCCAAGCGCAGTACAGAAGTAGGCTAATCAATAAATTATCGGGGAGGGTCATGCCTTTTTTCACAAACATTTTGGAGGGTCATAGAAAAATGTATTGCTGGCGAGGGGAGGGTCATGTCTTTTTTGACAACAGATCTCAAAACTCCTCCGGTGGCCCCTTAAATAAAAAACGAACAGTCCCTAACATCTCACAGCAAGAAAAGGCCAGTCTGCTACAGTCCATGAGGATGATCTGTGGGACTTACAGCAGCTCCTGGCTACACCAGATATGACTGCTTATTTTGATATTGTTCAGGGACTCATTGTTCCATTTCTTTTCATCAAATGTCTGCGGAACTTGTTTATTTTATGTTTATGTTGTTGAATCTTTTTATGTTCATAACAATATTTATACATTAAGACATTTTCTGGAAATAAAAGCAGTTGAAAGTTAGACATCACTTTTTTTTACTGAGTTTAGTTCTGTATGACTGTACCCTTTTTTGTCATTATGTTTTTGATAACACAGATGCAACATGACTGATGAAAGTGATTAAGCATAAAGCACATAATATCTACATTTACCATTTAGTTTATTTAATGAGCTAATTTAATACAATTTATGAACTAATTTCAGTTTAATTAATTGTTCAAATTGAACATCAAAAGCAGAAAACATACTCTCTGAAATAAAACAAAGATACATGTAGTGTAAATTACAAATATAAATCCTACAAAGATAATCATGTCCTTTATGAGTGACTGCTTTACCAGTTTTATTACAATTGATCCTCTGTAATTGAATTGGCTCTATCACTCTCTCTCCTCTCCACTATAGCTGGTGTGTGGTGAGCGCACTGGCGCTGTTGCACTGTGGCTGCTGTCACATCATCCAAGTGGTTGAGGAAAGATCCCCTGATATGATTGTAAAGTGCTTTGGGTGTACAGTAGTACATATGAAAGCGCTATATAAATGCCTCATTCTATTCTATTCTATTCTATTCTGTAAAAATATTGATCAGAGAGGATGCTGGCTGAAATATTTTCAGAGTTAAGATGTGTTTAACTGTCTTTTTAAACCAGGGATAAAATATAGCATAGATCAGAGGATCCAGACCTGTGGTTATGTTCCATATCCATCCTACAATAATTCTGGCTGTGACAGAGTTTACAAATATAAAACAGGTATAGTATGGAACATAGCCAATCATATAAACTACCACAATGATTCCTAATGTCAGAGTAGCTTTACTCTCAGATTTCCTCTTCAATGAACCTTCTGTTACACATTTACCACCATTCATTAGAGAGTTTATAACTTTCACATGCTGCAGTACTACATAGAAAATCCTCATATATAAAGTTAGGGATATGGTACATGGAAAAATAAAAGCAATTAACGCATCAGCGATAAACAAGGGAAGTCCTAAACTAATAGTACAATCTCCATAACACACGTCGACTGTTGATGAATTAATGTTAAAATATTTTAACACAATTACAATTGAAAGAGCATAAGATAATGAAAAAGCCCAGCTCAGACAGATGCTTATTAAAGTTTTAGTTGTGGTTATTTTCTGTGGGTAGTGTAAAGGGTAACACACAGCCACATAACGATCAACAGCAATTAAAACTAAACTACCGAGAGCTGCTGTGGTGAGCAATACAGTGGCCATAATATACAGACTACACAAAGTTTCTCCAAAGTACCAACAATTAGCCTCAATCACTGTCATGGCATCTACGGGCATCACAATAAGTCCAATAAGCATGTCGGCCACAGCCAGAGAGAGAATAATCAGGTTTGTTGGAGTGTGAAGCTTCTTGAAGTGAGAGATAGAGATAATCACCAGCAGGTTCAGAAACACAGTCCATGCTGACAGCAATGGAAAAATCACATGCATAATAATGTATTCATGTCTAGAGAATTCAAAGTCCTTGATACATGATGAGTTGATGGCAGGAAAGCAGTAAAGAGTCTCATGATCCTCTGTCTCATTAGCCATGAGTGAGTCTCCTCAAGTTAGGAGTTTGTTCTGCTCTAGTCATATAATTTATACAGTGTCTGGATCAGACGGCCCACCCATCTACTGCCCACTGATGATGTAACATTCAAACTTTTTTTTATTTTTATTAATTAATAATTATTATATATATATATATATATATATATATATATATATATATATATATATATATATATATATATTCTTTTTTTGTTGTTGAACATTACCTTTGAAATGCAATTAATTTCCTCAGTCCAGATTAGAATTCTCTTACATTTTTCAAAACTTAATACATTTTTGTTTTGTTTTTTTGCTTAATTTCTTCGCTGTTTTGGTATTGTTTAGTATTTCCATATGAAAGCAAAGCACAGGTGGAACTGAACTGAAAACAGGTTTGGTGGTTTTTGCTTTAATCAGTAATCAGCCACTGTAGATAAAAAAAAATAAAACTCAAAGACTGAGTGCGTTGTTGTGTTTGGAGCTCCGTCGAATTAATTCAGAAACCTTGATTTTCTTCTTTACACTCTTTTACAAACAAACTTTTCCATTTTATAGCGTGTGAACATATCTGGAATACTATTCTCTTTAAAAAACAATCGGATCGCTTTGATATCGCTACTTATATCCAACCTTCCAAACTTCCGCTACTAGCCTTAGCCCGCTAGCATTGCATGGTCGCGCCTATCAATCGTCTTATTTACATTTACATTTATGCATTTGGCAGACGCTTTTATCCAAAGCGACTTACATTGTATTATCCTATTCATTTATACATAGGTATGTGCAATCCCCTGGGATCGAACCCACAACCTTGCGTTGTTAACGCAATGCTCTTACCACTGAGCTACAGGAAAGTCTTATTTACACCCGTATCACTGAAAGCTATAATTTGCCATTATAGCACATCTGCTATAATGGCGAATATATCGGATGTGTGTCTAACGTTACCTTTGAGTGCAGGTGAGGACACCTTCGAGCTGCATTCTGTGCAGTTAGAGCTGGAATCGGTGGAGAAGCAGATCCACGACCTACTAGAGAGACAGGCCGAGCTGCGAGATCGGCGATCCGCGCTTGAAACATCACGCGCCGATGCTCACAAGTCAGTGGTTAGTAACCTTTTGACTCCGACCTCGTCTACTCCGTGTGTTTCTCTGCCCAGGACGCGATCATCCCTGGTTTCATTCACTCCGGCACCGACACAACACCATGGACCCTGGGTGATTCCACAGCGGAAGACGCGAGCCCGGACCAGAGCAAGGACCTCTCCGCCCCTCCCGGCCTTCGAGATCTCCACCTGGAACCGCTTCTCCCCTCTAACGCGACGCTGTGATCATCGGCAGTACTATCGTCCGGCATGTCCACGCTACCATAGGTAAAGGTAAGGTGCGCACTCACTGCTTTCCTGGTGCTCGTGTTCTTGATGTCGCTGCGCAGGTCCCTGAGATCCTGAACGGTGACGAGCGCGTCAGAGCTGTCGTGCTGCACGCGGGAACGAACGACATCAGGCTGCGGCAGTTGGAGGTTCTGAAGAAGGACTACAGGAGCCTGATCGAGACGGTACGCAGCACTTCGCCTGAAACAACGATCATCGTGTCTGGACCGCTTCCCATGTACCGACTAGGACATGAAAGGTTCAGTAGATTATTTTCTCTAAATGAATGGTTAATGACATGGTGTAACGAACAGAGACTGCTCTTTGTAAATAATTGGAATCTGTTCTGGGAGCGACCTAGGCTCTTCCGTGCTGATGGCCTTCACCCCAGCAGAATCGGAGCGGCTCTTCTGTCGGACAACATCTCCAAGACGCTACACACCATATGACTAGTAAGTCAAAGTCCAAATCACACTCTTTGCTGTCCAAACTTAATTTATATAAGTACCAATGTAGAACATTATATTGAAACTGTGTCTATTCCTCGTTTAGTGAGGTCAAACATTAAATCAACTGTAGGATCTAGGAAAAATCTAATTGTGATTAAACCAGAAAATCTCAATATTAGTGAACAAAAACAATTCATAAAGCTAGGTCTTCTAAACATTAGATCACTCACACCTAAGGCGGTTATTGTAAATGAAATGGTCACAGATAATAGTTTCGATGTACTTTGCCTTACTGAAACCTGGCATAAACCAAATGATTATTTCGGTCTTAATGAGTCTACTCCTCCTGGATACTGTTATAAGCATGAGCCCCGTCTGATTGGTCGTGGCGGTGGTGTTGCAACAATCTACAGAGATATTCTTAATGTTACCCAGAATACAGGTAACAGGTTTAATTCGTTTGAAATACTTGTACTAAATGTTACTCTCTTAGATGTAAGAAAGAAATCCCTATTATCTCTAGCCTTGGCTACTGAATATAGACCGCCAGGGCCTTACGCTGATTTCCTAAAAGAGTTTGCAGACTTTCTCTCAGATCTATTGGTCAATGTCGATAAAGCATTAATTGTTGGAGATTTTAACATACACGTAGATAACACAAATGATGCGTTAGGGGCTGCGTTTACAGATTTATTAAACTCCTTTGGGGTCAAGCAAAACGTCACTGGTCCCACTCATCGTCTTAATCATACGCTAGATTTAATTATATCACATGGAACCAATCCAACCGATATAGATATTATACCACAAAGTGATGAAGTCACTGACCATTACATGGTCACTTACATACTACGTACTGCTGAAATTTGTCATGTTGCGCCGCGTTATCGACCAGGCAGAACAATCCTTACAACAACTATAGATAGATTCTCAAATAGCTTACCTGATCTATCTCAGTTGCTCAGTGAACCCAAACAAACAGATGAACTAGAGGAAATGACTAGCACTATGAGCACCATTTTCTCTAGTACATTAGACATCGTTGCACCACTTAGATTAAAAATGGTTAGAGAGAAAACTAAAGCACCATGGTACAACAGTGCTACGCATGTTATCAAGAGAGAAACTCGTAATTTAGAGCGTAAATGGAAACAAACTAATTTAGAGGTCTTTAGAATTGTGTGGAAAGACAGTATGTCACGTTATAAAAAGGCCCTAAAAGCAGCCAGGGCTGAGCATCTCCGCAAACTAATAGAAAATAACCAAAATAATCCAAGGTTTTTATTTAACACCGTGGCTAGACTAACAAATAAACAGACGTTACCTGAGCAAAATATTCCGTTACGGTTTAGTAGTAATGATTTTATGAATTTCTTCACTGAGAAAATAGAAAGCATCAGAAACACAATTGTAAATGTACAATCTTTAATGGTGTCTTATGATTCAGCCTCAACTATCCCTCAAGAACAACTACAGCGCTTTACAACTATAGGACAGAAAGAGCTGAATAAACGTATCACTTCATCTAAACCAACAAAATGTTTATTAGATCCAATACCCACTAAACTACTGAAAGAAGTGTTACCTGTAGTGGAAGAGCCTCTCCTCAATATTATTAACTCGTCTTTATCTTTAGGTCATGTTCCAAGAATATTCAAGTTGGCAGTTATAAAACCTCTTATTAAGAAACCACAATTAGATCATAATAATCTAGCAAATTTCAGACCGATTTCAAATCTTCCACTTATGTCTAAAATACTAGAAAAAGTTGTGTCTGCTCAACTGGGCTCTTTCTTGCAAGAAAATGATATCTATGAAAAATTTCAGTCAGGATTCAGACCGCATCATAGCACAGAAACTGCGCTCGTTAAAATGACAAATGATCTACTTCTAGCTTCTGACCAAGGCTGTATCTCAATACTAGTTTTACTCGATCTTAGCGCTGCGTTCGACACTATAGATCACAAAATACTCTTAAGTCAAGTCAAGTCATCTTCATTTATATAGCGCTTTTAACAATGTAGATTGTTTCAAAGCAGCTTTACAGAGACAAGCGTATAATTTAAGGTAACAGAGATTGTTTTGGCTTTATAGCGGTTCTTTAACTCAAAAGTTCAGAGTGTAATTGATGATATTGCTCCTGTGAAAGTCAGGAAGAGTGGCAGACAAAAAGCACCTTAGAGAAACTCAACAGCAGTGCAAAATAGGAAAAGACAATGCAGCAATACAATGCTTCTCTTTTTAATTTCAAAATGAAGAGACAAAGATTGCACTTGAGGTTTGGCAGTGAATTTTCTGCTCTAAACCCTCTGCAGTTTGTAATTTTATTAACTCTTATTAACATTCTTCAAAATATCTTCCTTTGTGTTCAGCAGAACAAAGGAATTTATACAGGTTTGGAATAACTTGAGGGAGAGTAAAAACGGCAAATGCATGGGAATTTCAGCAGTGGGGATAAACCTACTGCTGGTAGGGGTGACTGCGTGTAATGCAGTCACTCCTACCAGCCACTTTGGCGGACTGAATTTTATATAATATACATTTTTCAATTGGAGTCCTTTAAAATGGCATCTGAAATAATAAACTAAGTGCAATCTAGTGTTGTCAAAAATATAGATTTTTTTATACATATCGATACTAAAAAAACTCTTTCACAGGATACACAATACCAGCTGCGTGTTCTTGCTCTCTAATCTCTCCAACAGCGAGTTACACACAAACCCTTTACTCACCTGTTTCATTTGCTCCGGATGAATATGTCACGGTTCATGAATTCACTGTTTTCTTCGTGTCTCGTGTATTTGTTGTTCTGTGTGTGTGGGTGTGTGTGAGTGGGCGTTACCGCTCGTTCCAGCTGATCAGCGCGCCAGCTGATCTCATTCCCCGCACCAGCTGCTGCCAATTCACTCACCTATAAAGACTCATCGCACTCTCCTCTCTTTGTCAGATCGTTGTTTGGTGTCCTCAGTGTGTGTTCATCATGTGCCGTCTACAGTCCTGTTCCTGGTTCGAGTTCCTGTTCGGTGTCTTTGTGGTTTTCATCTCTTCTGGATGTTCACCTGCACTGGATTCACCATCACCACTCTTCACCAGCCCACCTGAGATTCTGAACTGTGTTTGTGTCTTTTGACCAACTAAATAAAGAGTTTACTTGCATCCTTGCTTCCGCTTTATGTATTATGACAGAACGATCTGACCAAGCGATGGACGCAGCAAGCGAACCCTCTTCTCCTCTGGAAGAATTCATCAAGTCCAGCATTTCACGGATGGATACCCAGGAGAGGAACATGAATGAGTCGGGTCGGGCTATTCAAGCTCTTGTGGCGCAGGTGTCCGAGCTCACCCAGCAATTACAACATCTGCGAGTTCCCACTGCGCCACCCACACCGCCCGCTCCCCCCATACCACCAGAGAGCGTCTCCCAGTCAGAGCCCCGCCCACCTGTTCCCGAGTCATACAACGGTGAGCCAAACCATTGCAGAGCATTCCTAACACGCTGTTCGATGCACTTTTCTCTGCAGCCCAGGACCTTTGCTAGTGAACGGAGCAAGGTTGCGTTTGTGCTCACGCTACTGACTGGGAGGGCAGCGCTATGGGGACAGCGGTGTGGGAGAACCAAGATCCATGCTGTGCCTCGTTCCAGACACTCTCCGCCGAAATGAAGAGAGTGCTTGACCGTGCGGTCGCGGAAAGAGAAGCAGCACGGATTCTCGCGGACCTCAAGCAAGGCGAAAGATCTGTATCTGATTACTCTATCGAGTTCCGGACTTTGGCGGCAGAGTGTCAGTGGAACGAGGAGGTGCAGTGGGATATGTTCCTGCATGGGCTGGCTGACCACGTCCAGAGAGAGATTTATGCTCTGGACTTACCCACTACTCTCAATGAGTTGATCGAACTAGCGCTTCGTGTGGATTCCCGACTCTCCCGAGTCGAACGTCGGATGTTACCCGCTCGTGTTTCTAGAGCGGCTGAGACTTTGCGAGCCAGCGGCGAGGACGCGGTCAGCCCCGTCTACGATCACGAGCCCATGCAGGTCAGGCGAGCTCGGCTTTCCCGGGAGGAGAAGGAAAGGCGGAGATCCCAGGGCCTTTGCCTTTACTGTGGCGCAGCGGGACATTTTGCTTATAACTGCCCGGTAAAAGGGCAAGCCCGGCAGTAAATCTGAGGCTACTGTCGGGTGGGATCTCCGCTGAGAACATCCACTCATCAACATCTACGCTCCTCCCGGTAAGACTAAGATGGTCAGCCCACACTCACGACTGTCAAGCACTACTGGACTCCGGGGCAGAAGGTAACTTCATGGACTACACATTTGCACTCAAGATTCAGGCTCCCCTTCTACTCCTCTCCCGTACCATCGCAGTTCACGCTCTCAACGGCCAAGCTCTTCCCACCATTTCATTCACCATTCATTCACCCATCACACTCATCGTATCTGGCAACCACACTGAAACCATTTCCTTCTATATTCTGGACTCCCCCCTCGCACCCATTGTTTTAGGACACCCCTGGCTCATTGAACACAATCCCAAGATAGACTGGCAGCAGAGATCAGTGTCGGAGTGGAGCAGTAAATGTCTTGAGTCCTGTCTTGTGTCTGCTTGTTCGTTTGTTTCTGTTTCTGCGTTTCAGGAAGAATCAGTGGATTTGTCAAACGTGCCCACGGAGTATCAAGACCTGAAGGAGGTGTTCAGTAAGTCTCGTGCTGCTTCTCTCCCTCCGCATCGTCCCTATGACTGTGCTATAGAGTTACTGCCAGGTACGTCTCCGCCTAAGGGCAAGTTATATATATCCATAGGCTATGGAGAAATATATTTCTGATTCTCTAGCAGCAGGGTTCATCCGTCCCTCCTCTTCTCCAGCGGGGGCGGGGTTCTTTTTTGTGGGGAAGAAGGACGGATCCCTGTGACCTTGTATTGACTACCAGGGGATGAACAGCATCACGGTAAAGAATACTTATCCTTTGCCGCTGATGTCTTCAGCCTTCGAGAGGTTGCAGGGAGCGTCGATCTTCACTAAATTGGACTTACGTAATGCTTATCATTTGGTCCGCATCAGGAAGGGGGATGAATGGAAGACTGCTTTTAACATCCCCAGGGGGCACTTTGAATACTTGGTCATGCCCTTCGGCTTGTCCAACTCCCCAGCAGTCTTCCAGGCACTCGTCAACGACGTGCTGCGAGATATGGTCGATCAGTTCATATATGTCTACCTGGATGACATATTGATTTTTTCTTCTTCTCTCCAGGAGCACGTGCAGCACGTTCGACGAGTGCTTCAGAGGCTGCTAGAGAATGGGCTTTTTGTCAAGGCGGAGAAATGCGCTTTTCATCCACAGTCTGTTCCTTTCTTAGGGTACATTGTGTCGTCTGAAGGAATGCGTATGGATCCTTAGAAGGTTAAGGCTGTGGTGGATTGGCCAAGTCCAGATTCCCGTAAGGCCCTACAGAGGTTTCTGGGGTTCGCCAATTTCTACCGGCGGTTCATTCGCAATTTCAGCCAACTAGCCTCACCTTTGACCGCCTTGACCTCCCCCAGAACTACGTTCAGGTGGTCAGACGCAGCTGAGGCTGCATTTGCCAAACTGAAAGGCCGCTTTGTTTCAGCCCCCATCTTAGTTACCCCTGATCCATCACGTCAGTTCGTGGTGGAGGTCGATGCGTCAGAGGTAGGGGTAGGTGCAGTGTTATCCCAACGTTCTCCTACAGACGACAGAATGCATCCGTGCGCGTTTTTGTCTCACCGTTTGTCCCCTGCCGAACGCAGTTATGATATTGGTAACAGAGAGTTGTTGGCAGTCAAGTTAGCATTGGAGGAATGGCGTCACTGGTTAGAAGGGTCGGGGGTACCTTTTATCGTCTGGACCGATCATAAGAATCTGGAATACATTAGAACTGCTAAAAGATTGAACTCCAGGCAGGCTCGGTGGGCACTTTTTTTCGGACGTTTTGACTTTACTCTCTCGTACCGCCCGGGTTCCAAAAACATCAAGCCCGATTCTTTATCGCGCATTTTTGACTGTTCCGATCGCCCGTCTACTCCCGAGTGCATTTTTCCGGAGACCCTAATTATCTCCACACTCACATGGGAGGTCGAATCGAAGGTCAAGACGGCCTTACAAGGGGTAACGCCTCCGGTCGGTTGTCCACCGAACCGTTTATTTGTGCCAGAGGGATTACGGTCCGACGTTATTCAGTGGGGGCATTGTTCCAATGTGGCTTGTCATCCAGGAGTCAGTCGCACTACATCTTTAGTCAAGCAACGATTTTGGTGGCCACGTATGGCTCGCGACGTTCACTGTTTTGTTTTGGCTTGCTCAGTTTGTGACACTGGTAAGACTTCCAATCGACCCCCAGATGGGCTCCTTCAACCGCTGCTGATCCCTTCGAGACCCTGGTCCCATATCGCACTAGATTTTGTCACCGCCCTCCCACCCTCTCGGGGTAACACGGTAGTTTTGACCGTGGTGGACCGGTTCTTGGAGGCGGTCCACTTCATTCCCTTGCCCAAATTACCCTCAGCCAAGGAGACAGCGTTAACAGTCGTTAACCACGTCTTTCGGTTACATGGCCTCCCGACGGACGTGGTTTCCGACAGAGGACCCCAATTCGTGTCCAAATTTTGGCAAGAGTTTTGTAGATTACTTGGTGCGACTGTTAGTCTGTCCTCAGGGTTTCATCCCCAGAGCAATGGTCAAACTGAGAGAGCCAACCAGGATTTGGAGAGAATGTTGCGATGTCTGGTCTCCAAGAATCCTTCCTCATGGAGCCAACAACTGTCAATGGTGGAGTACGCCCACAATTCGTTACTAGTGTCATCTACGGGCCTATCTCCGTTTGAGTGTAGTCTAGGTTACCAGCCACCAATTTTTCCTAGTCTGGAATCCGAAGTCGCGGTCTCCTCCGCTCACGCTTTCGTCCAGAGGTGTCATCGCACTTGGACTAGAGCCCGCGAGACTCTACTCCAAGTGGGAGCGCACCAAGGCCAAGGCCGATCACCACCGGTCTAGACCTCCCGTATACGTCGTCGGTTCCAAAGTGTGGCTTTCTACCAAGAACATTCCTCTCCGCTCCGTTTCTAATAAGCTTGCTCCCAAATTCATTGGGCCGTTCACTGTCACCAAGATCATTAGTCCGGTGGCAGTCTGCCTCAATCTTCCTCCAGTGTACAGGAGAATTCATCCCGTTTTTCATGCATCCAAAATCAAACCCGTGTTTTATTCCCACATTAATCCGCCAGCTCCGGTTCCCCCACCGCCGCGACTCGTAGAAGGGGAACATACTTATTCGGTTGATCGTATTCTGGACTCAAGGCGGAGGGGACGCGGAGTCCAGTACTTGGTGGACTGGGAAGGTTACGGTCCGGAGGAGAGAAGTTGGGTGCCTGCTAGAGACATCCTGGATCACTCCCTTATTGATGATTACAATCGACAGGTAAGGGAGTCTGGGGACGCCAGGAGGCGTTCCTAGGAGGGGGGGTACTGTCACGGTTCATGAATTCACTGACAAATATATTGGCAAATCTATCATTTTACTCCCCAGTTGTTCCTGATGGGTCCAGTAGGGGGGTAAGGATATATGGCGAAATAACATAATTAAATCGACACTCGAAAGTTGTACATTAATAACCGTTCCGTCCATAGACTTTGACTAATTTAGTGGTTTTTATTCATTTAAATATAAACGTTACAGTGTAACGATAGACAGAATTATCTGCACTACGGTTTAAAATATCTGTAGATATTCAGTTGGGCTTCACTCTCTGCACTCAGCCTACAGAAGACTATTTGTTTTTGTGAATTGAAAAATTGATAATACACATAGTTGGATCAAATGGACAAAGTAATGAAAGTAATTAATTAGTGTAGAATAGTTATTCACCGTAGGTTTTTATATACAGGAGACTGAGTGATATATGTTGTTGTGAATTTATATAAAGTTACATTTAGATATTAACCATATTTAGCCCATAAGACATACCGTGTAATCATATGGATCCTCTATGAAATATCTGCTGTACTATTCATAATATGATGCATGTGGCTCATAGACTGAAATGCACCTCTTTAAAAATGGCATTGTAGCCTTTGTTGCTACAGACAAGGAGTTGTTGTCTTGGGTGGCCAAGCTTTGTGTTTGTAGGCAATCTGTCTTTCTTTCGCTGCCAAACCATTTGAACCTGACCATTTCTGTCAGGTACTTTCTGAAAGAGAAGGATCATCAGCAAAGGACCCACAATAGTCTAGTGACCTGAGGTGATAGCCAGGAGGAGTGGACTAAGCCACTACAAATGCAAAGTCGATGTCCACTTGATCGGTTAGCAACTCACATCTGACAATCTGCTCTGCTCCCCAGATTTTGTAAACAACATGGACCGGAACACTCGAAGAAAGAAAAGTGGCTTGCTGGCAGCAGTTGGTCTCGTCCCCGTTATAGCGTGAACCATATCCCTCCTGGTTCTTAGGGCGCGCACTGGCAGGTCGGCGCAGTGGGCACATGTGAAGGCCGCCTCGGTGTGGGCGAACTCATGTTCGTCAGGCGGGTCGATGGGGCCCGCACAAATCTGGCAAGTTGAAGCCATCGGATGCTCTGAGAAAAAGGTTGCTAGTCCTCCTGGTGCAGCTTCCACGATGGCAGCGTGAAGAAAGATTCTGACGCAATTGTCGCGCTCAAGCATTCTATACTGCCCACGAGCCTGTCAGTATTTGCATACTTCGCGTCAATTGGCCAGCTGTTCCAAACTGGCGTTAGCCTATAAGATTTCAACAAAAGTGGAGGAGTTCCCGCAGCATTAGCTACGCAATGTAGAGTTACCACTCTTGAAAGGGAACCCACACTAAGTGCACATACATTTTAGTCCAGATCATTAAGCTATTTTAAGAAATTTTTTATTAAGATATAAATTAGATAATTAGATTCTCATTTATAAGAAACAACTCAAACGAAAATCTACATTCAAACCATAAGGGATCAAAGTTTTTAATGTGGGTTGTATCATGTATGACGTCAGAAATAATAGTTATATATATATATATAATATATATATATATGCTCCAGAAACCATGTGGAGTGTGTTTTAATGCAAGCAGTAAACAGGGTCTTACCAGAAGAGGCCATCTCATGCAAGCTAAAGACAGACAAGAAAATTCTATTAAATTTGAAATTAAATTACACCTACACCTGGTTAGCTAAGATTGAGCCAGACAGAACATCAACCTGACCGTTAAGTACTTTTATTGTCTCTCGAAATAAATTATAGACCTATCTATTGACATAGAAATGAATTGATATCGACCCTTAGCTAATCGTTTATAAATAATACATTTTAGCAGATTATTTAACATACCTCAAGTCTAGACTTGTTATAAAGTCTGTTCTGATGGCTCATATACCACTGTACAGCATCAGGAAGAACAGGGCCGTAAAACTGCCTGGGCGGCAGTATATCTGCCACATCAGGTCTTAAAGGGACAGCAGCCTAATACATATATGTGTGTGTATGTGTGTGTATATGTGTGTGTATATATATATATATATATATATATATATATATGAGAGAGAGATTTCAAAAGTCTTTTAACAAAAAATTACTTGAATAAAATCAATACCAAAAGATAAAAAAAAAAATGTATTCTTAATCCATTTTATAAATAGTCTAAAGTGAAGTTCATTTTCAATAACGGAACACAAAGCTTCTTTATGACACCATATTCTTTCAAAAACTGTTAGAGAGTCCATAGCTTTGAAAAAAAGAAAGTCAATTGAAAGTCTTGATTTAATCAAACATACGAATACCTTTTCAACATTGTTCTCTGTTTTGCTCAATTTGATCTTTTCTACTAATGTAAATGGACGTTTTGGCTTTACCCAAAATAAACTTTTTTTTTAAACATATTTAAACCCCAAAATAAAAGTTTGTACAGACAACTCCTCATTAAAACAGTTAAAAATATTTAGCAAAACATCAAATAAAGGCTGAAAAGCATACAGAAATAAAAGCATTAACAGCAATAATGCCATGCAGAATTCGCCATTGTAAATCTCCAGCTCTTTTCATTATTGGTGGCTTATAAAGTGCCCTCCACTTTGGTCTAACATTGTTACTCATCTTAAAAACATCATGCTATGATGTCAACTTTTCCATGTTAACCCTCTAGGCCACATGTGTCAAACTCAAGGCCCGCGGGCCAAATCTGGCCCGCCACATTATTTTATGTGGCCCGCGAGAGCATATGGGTGTCTTAAAATTAGGAATGCAATAAAATTTAGGCTGCCGAAAATTTTCGGCCGAAAATAACATTTTCGTTTTTTGGCCGAAATATACTAAAAAGCCGCCGCGCCCCTCCGTGTTCGGCGATGGTTTGACTCTGGCTCAGCGTGTTTTATGACTTTGCGTGCGAGTCCGCTTCCGAAGATGCATAACTTCGTTCCGTTCCCCTCGGTTCTGCAGTGTGTGTGTGCTCACTGCGCTGTGCTCTCCGCTCCGTGTCCACAGCGCGTTCTGCTCAATGTTCCACAAGCAACCTCCGTGTGTGTGTGTGAGTGTTGCGAGTTCTGCTCACTCTCATTGGAAAGGCAAAGTCCGCTTAAAAAACGTGCCGACATGAAATTTCTCTGGACTTGTTTCTTTTTGCAATAGTAGGCCTACTACTCTGCTGTAACATGGTGTATAGCCGTGCTGGGCAACACTGGTAAAATTACACGAATCACGATCCTCTCGTTCACTGGTCCTCTCCCTGATCTGCTCCTGCTCTGACAAAAATAGCTTTGTAGTACTATAGGCCTACTTTATTTCGACAATTGGTAAAAAAAAATTCTGTTAACTCTGATTCTGCTGCATAGAACTGATTAAAGAATAATATATTGATATTTTATATTATTTTAAAATAGGTACCAGTATTAGCCTTTTCACCATTTGTATCACCCCTCTTGTCTGTGTTTGCACCACTTGCATCATTAAGCCAGTAGGTGGCGACAAGTGACTGTCTTTAGGAGTGAACAATTGAACTTTAAACTGATTAGTTTTAAAAAGATTGCACTGGTTTTTGATTGAAATGTAACATCTATGCAAAATAATCCTTGAAAGATTTCTCATTTAAGGCCATTCCCGTTTGGAATATGTGTATTGTCAACAATAAGCAGAAACATTCTGCATTTCCATTTTGTAGTGTGGATCATTCATTGCAACATTTATCCTCATTCTCATTTTTAAGAATCTGTTATCTTGACAAATAATTTATGCTACTGCCCACTGCCCAAAAAAATGTGGCCTTTAAACACCTTAAAATGCACATATGTAGGTCAGAGAAATCCAAATTTTATCAGGGGAGCATGCCCCCGAACCCCCCTAACTACCTCACATTTGAATACGCATGACTGTGTGGTAATGTGTGCTGGTGTGGCTAGTACAGTGCCAGGGCTGAATTTTGAGCCAGTTTGCCCCTGCATATATACAATAATACAATATTATCTGTATCAAATTATTATTACCCAGCTCCTGATGTTTCGGGCTCATCCCCTGATGTTTTTAAAACCTAGAAACACCCCTGCAAATGCATATACAATATTTGTAACTTAAATAAGTAATAATCAAATAAAGAGACAATATATTAACATTTTAAAAGTCTTACAGTTACAACCGGCCCTTTGAGGGCAGCCATAATGCTGAAGTGGCCCTCAGTGAAAATGAGTTTGACACCCCTGCTCTAGGCGCTACGGTCGAGTTTACTCGACAAGATGTGGCACTGAATAAAACGCCCGATTTTGTCAAATAGGGTGTCAAATTTCGTTCGACCTCCCCTCCACTAGATGGCAGACATGTTATACTTCATCCCCGACTCAAAAAAACTTCATGCTTCTATACAAAATCTACGAGCTAGAACGTATTGAATCAGTGCGAACAAAAGCGGAGCTAGTGTAAGAGTGAGCCATTTTATCAGAGCAATATTGTCAACGTCAGCGAGTATTTGCATTAGATTATTATTATTATTATTATTATTATATAATGACATCAATAAAGCTTACCCGCAATGAAGTGTTGGGTGTTTTATTCGCAGACCCTGATTCTGAAGGGGAATATCTGCCTTCAGAAGATGACAGTGATTCTGAAAGTGAAAGTGTAGCCCTACACCAAGCACAAACGGTGAATCCTTTGCCCAATGTAACTTTAGATGGTCCTTTTCCCAATGTCAGTGGTGGGAACAATGTTTCCCGGGGTCGGAGTGTTCATCGCGAAGTTAGCAGGCGTGTTAGTGTTGTGGGGAACGAGGCGGGAGATTTTTTACCGCGCTAGCCATGTAACTTCCCGCGATCCGGCGACAGTATTGTGGTGGAGACTTTGTCTAATGCCACTGGGTATGTTAGACGAGGTCGAAGTATTCATAGGACAGTTAGGGGGCAACGTGGAGGCAGGGTGGAGAGTCGCAATGACAATGACAGTAGTCCGAGTAGTCCAATGAGAGGTACCACACCATGAAACACTACAAGAAATGTCACCTGGATGGATAGGGATTCATTATCTCTACAGTAAAAGGCCTGCTACATAAATTATTTTTTTTAATTTTTTTTGTCTGCCATTTATTAGTAATGATTTACACTGTTGATTTACTATTTCCCTGACCATTTAGTAGTGTGCAATGTGTTCTTTTTTTGCGTGTTCATGTCCTTGTGATGTGTGCGTCTTTGTCAGCTAAAAAAAATAAATAAAAAAAATAACGCCTTTACGCCTGAGAACGTTTCGCCCGATGCCTTTACGCCTGAGAACGTTTCGCCCGATACCTTTTTATGTCTGAGAACGTTTCGCCCGATGCCTTTACGTCTGAGAACGTTTCGCCCGATGCCTTTACGTCTGAGAACGTTTCGCCCGATGTCTTTACGTCTGAGAACGTTTCGCCCGATGCCTTTACGCCTGAGAACGTTTCGCCCGATGCCTTTACGCCTGAGAACGTTTCGCCCGATGCCTTTACGCCTGAGAACGTTTCGCCCGATGCCTTTACGTCTGAGAACGTTTCGCCCGATGCCTTTACGTCTGAGAACGTTTTGCCCGATGCCTTTACGTCTGAGAACGTTTCGCCCGATGCCTTTACATCTGAGAACGTTTCGCCTGATGCCTTTACGCCTGAGAACGTTTCGCCCGATACCTTTTTATGTCTGAGAACGTTTCGCCCGATGCCTTTACGTCTGAGAACGTTTCGCCCGATGTCTTTACGTCTGAGAACGTTTCGCCCGATGCCTTTACGCCTGAGAACGTTTCGCCCGATGCCTTTACGCCTGAGAACGTTTCGCCCGATACCTTTACGCCTGAGAACGTTTTTTCCGATGCCTTTACGCCTGAGAACGTTTCGCCCGATGTCTTTACGTCTGAGAACGTTTCGCCCGATGCCTTTACGCCTGAGAACGTTTCGCCCGATACCTTTTTATGTCTGAGAACGTTTCGCCCGATGCCTTTACGTCTGAGAACGTTTCGCCCGATGCCTTTACGTCTGAGAACGTTTCGCCCGATGTCTTTACGTCTGAGAACGTTTCGCCCGATGCCTTTACGCCTGAGAACGTTTCGCCCGATGCCTTTACGCCTGAGAACGTTTCGCCCGATACCTTTACGCCTGAGAACGTTTTTTCCGATGCCTTTACGCCTGAGAACGTTTCGCCCGATGCCTTTACGTCTGAGAACGTTTCGCCCGATGCCTTTACGCCTGAGAACGTTTCGCCCGATGCCTTTACGCCTGAGAACGTTTCGCCCGATGCCTTTACGCCTGAGAACGTTTCGCCCGATGCCTTTACGCCTGAGAACGTTTCGCCCGATGCCTTTACGCCTGAGAACGTTTCGCCCGATGCCTTTACGTCTGAGAACGTTTCGCCCGATGCCTTTACGCCTGAGAACGTTTCGCCCGATACCTTTACGCCTGAGAACGTTTCGCCCGATACCTTTACGCCTGAGAACGTTTCGCCCGATACCTTTACGCCTGAGAACGTTTCGCCCGATACCTTTACGTCTGAGAACGTTTCGCCCGATATCTTTTTATGTCTGAGAACGTTTCGCCTGATACCTTTACGCCTGAGAACGTTTCGCCCGATACCTTTACGCCTGAGAACGTTTCGCCCGATACCTTTACGCTTGAGAACGTTTCGCCCGATGCCTTTACGCCTGAGAACGTTTCGCCCGATACCTTTACGTCTGAGAACGTTTTGCCTGATACCTCTACGTCTGAGAACGTTTCGCCCGATGACTTGCCCTATGCCTTTTTCTCTAAGGCGGTTTCATCTGATGCCTGAGACGATTTCGCCAGATGTCATTACGTCTGAGACCTTTTCGCCCCATGCCTTTACGTCTGAAACGTTTGAGACAGTTTCGCTCAAAGTTTGAAATTTAAAGAAGTCAATCAGAAAAAGATAGATAGATAGATAGATAGATAGATAGGAAATATTAGATAGACAGATTTGAAATAATAGATTAAATAATAGTATTAATTGTATTTATTATAATAATGTATTAAAATCTAATTAATGAATTTGATTTATAATGTATGTATTTAAACAAATTTTTTTTATAAGTTTTATTATATACTGCATATTATTGAAATAAAATTATTTAATTCATTTTATTTATTGTAAGTATTAATTATATTTTAATGAATTTTAGTCATTATAATGTATTGAAATGAACTTATTTTCAATAAACCAGATATTAATGTTAATAAATAACATGCATTAATTATATTCACTAGTATGAATTGTAATGGATGTGTTTATAGATAGATAGATCCTCTTTGTGGATTTGACATTTTATTTAGTAAGTTTAGGCAGTTTTGATTCATATGCTGTTGAATGTTTGATGATCGTGTTAGCTTACGTGTGTAAGCAATGCTTCTGTCACTTGTTCCTGCGTCATCTTTGCTTGTTTATCTATTTCAGAAGATGTGTAATACTGTATAACAATGAAAACATGGATTGTCGGAAAAACGTTGTCCCTAAAGGAAGTGTTGTGTCATAAATGATGGAAAATATTGTCAATTTCAGGGATGGGTACGTTTACACGACAACGATGTACTTAAAATGAATACGTTTTTCCTTTTGAGTTTTCCACGTATAGACAACACTATTGTCAAAACGATCCCCATTCACACGGATCCCCGAAAACGACAAAAAATGCTGTATTCTCCGCTGAAAGACTATAGACTGAACATGTAATACGCATGTGCATGACGTCATCGTAAAGCCTTGAAGAATATTTATTTGAAAAAGCCAATTTTATTTCAGAATAAAAAATGCTGTGACATTAAAAATGCTGTTATAATTTCACCATTTATTTTGCATTTGTGTGGAGTTGTGGTGGGGGGTTGTTGTTCGGTATTGTAATTGTGTTAAAATCTAACCACTTCATATCATGTATGCATGCAAGTGTTTTTTTCAGTGGGAATGTTCTATATGTCTCATGCCTTCATTTGTATGTGTGCTTGTTCTGGATTGTTCAATGTATCGGCTAAAGACCGATTATTGGCCGATACATCGGTGCATCTCTAAAGTATATTAAACAAAAGTATGGTAACCAGTGTTGGGCAGTAGCGTCGCTACAAGTAGTGACGTTACTAGCTTAACTACATTTCTTAATAGTGTGGTGGTAGCGTCACTGTTTTCTGAATCAAATAGCTTTTCAGTAGCAAAGCTCTTTTGTTGATCAAAGTAGTGCGGTAGCGTCCACACAAGCTGAAGCTACTTTTTCTGAAGCACAAGCTCAACTCGGGCGCCGCATGATTAACATCGCGCAACATCAGCATCACACGTGCACACGGATCGCACATGTAGGAAACCTTGTGAATTACGGCCGTTTCAGACCGCAAGCGCGAGCAGCGCGAATTGTTTTCGGCGTGCATGTTCAATGAGTGCATTCACACCGCGAGCAGGAGCAGCGCGTGAGCAGTAGTGAAGCTGAGGGTTTCGGCGCCGAGTCTATTTTTGCTGCGCCGCTCACGCTCCATTAAAGTGAAAGCACACTTTTGATGGACAAAATAAATATGATTTCACACTAAGAGTACCTAAAATGCACATAATTTGCATGTATAGTGTTTTTTTTTTAACAAGAACTAGAGTAGGCTATGTCAGAAATCAGAAAGACTCAAAAATATTTAAAGAATACTTTTACCCAAACTGATTAAAATAAAGTTGTGTTTTATATATATATATATATATATATATATATATATATATATATATATATATATATATATATATTATATAGAAAATAAATATTTGGGTGTGCTGTAAAGTGGTTAAAAAAATGAAATCAGAATCGGCTAAAATCTGTATCGGCAGGTCAAACTCAATGAAAAATCGGAATCGGCCTAGAAAATTGTAATCGGTGCATCTCTATAATCTTTCTGATTGGCTGGAATCAAACATTATCACATAATCTGATGTTCACCTAGATGTTTTATTTATTTATTTCTACATTTGCCGTAGTATTGTCGATGGGTTCAATAACACATCCTGCAAAAGGGCGGCCTTTGCCAGAACCTATTTGGGGAGCCTTGTCATGGAAAAGTTTGGGAACCCCTGATTTAGAGGAAGGTTTTTTTTTTTTTTTTTTTTTCATGTTGTTTGGAGCAGGTTTTAATTCTTTTGCTACTGTAGTTTGAGCTGAGTTGAGTTTTAAATTAACTTACAGTTAGTCCTGCAAATGTGACCAAGTCTAAATTGTGCATACCCAGGCAAACACATGTGCATATGCATACGTACACATACAGACACTCTCGACACCTGGTTTTGTTATTATGTGGATCACGTTTTTTGTTTGTTTGTTTTTGTTGCCAAATTGGTTTGGAACAGTTGTTGAATAAACAATTGAACTAAACAATTATGCTTGCCTATCTGTTTGACTTACAGTTTTATTGATCACTGAGATAGCATTGATTTGGAATGAAGTTGGTTCAATATAAAAATGTAATTTAAAAAAATTGCTTAGATGTAGTGAACTACTTTTGCCATGTTCCTGTAGCTTAGCTTGCTACATTTTCCAGGGTGGTAGCTTCAGTGTAGTGAAGCTTCATTTAATGTAGAGTAACTGCTAGCTTAGCTCACTACATTTTTCAAGTAGCTTGCCCAACACTGATGGTAACGTATACAGCATTGAGCATTGTGTGTGTGATGTTGCCGGCAGTGGCGTAGTGCAAATCTGCAAATAAATGTTCCGAAATGACCAGGATTGGGTTCTGCATCTTTTAAGTAACAATTTCTCGCAGCACTGTTAAAAAACCCATAAGCATATTTTTAAGAGCATGAAAACATCCTCAAAAAACAGGTCAAAATCAGCTGCCAATTGTGTGTGGGTGTCTTATGAAAGGTAACATTCAGAGAACAAATGGGTTTTGAGTGGGGATTTGAATTCAGAAACATTAATAATAATTCAGCAGAGTGACTGAAGGAAGTAATTCCAGAGTTTGGGTGCAATAACGCTAAATGACCTACCTCCCGTAGAAGAGAGGCGACACCGAGGGACAGAGATAAGGCCAGATTCAGATGAGCGAAGTGATTGGGTCGGGATGTACGGGAGAAGCAGATTACAGAGATAGCTAGGAGTCAAGCCATTCAAGCTCATTTGAAAGTGAGCAGTAGTATTTTGTACTCGATACAATAAGCCACCGGTAGCCAGTGGAGATTGAAAAGAATAGGGGTGATATGGGTAAAACGCTTGGAGTGGGTGAGTATTTTGCAGCAGAGTTTTGAATGTATTGCAGTCTGACAATGGAGCTAGCACGTAAACCAATAAAAAGGGCATTACAGTAGTCAAGACGGGATGAAACAAAAGCATGGATAACCATTTCAGCGTATTTAACATTAATGAAGGAACAGAGACGTGAGAGAGGAATGGAAAATAAAAATAGATTTTTTTTTTTACACTACTGGATGGTTTGATGAGAGTACCAGCAATATCACTGGCAAAGTCAGTACGAATTTTGCTAGTAAGCGATGCAGTTTCCGTAATAATGACTTCACTCTTGTCCATGTTTGGTTTTAGAAAATTGGAGTTGAGCCATTCTTTTATTTCATTCAGACAAATGGAGATTTGAAAAAAAAGGGGTGTCTGTGAAACCAGGGATAAATGTCTCCAAAAGGATCACATTTCCTGCATATGTGGCAGTATGTATTGTTTACTTTGAGTTTTCTATCCCCCTCTGCTGGTTTAATGTGGAAAGAAATCCATTAATGGGCTGAATTGTGTTGACCGGGTTAATTGGTGATCACAGGTGTTGGTCGTTACAAGAAGCCTTATTTAAACCCTCAGTTTATAACTTTAAGAAAGAAGGGAAGAGGGAATGTGTGAGTGGAGTGTGTGAAAGTGGTTGTAAAAAGAAGTGTGTAAGACTGTTTTAAAAAAGTGGAAAGATGAAAGGATTTAGTAAAAAGAAAAGTCTTGATAAGTGAGAACTGAGATCAAGAAACCTTTTTTAGAGGACTGTGTAGTTTGTCTTTCAGACAGAAATGGAGAAACTTATGGGAAGAGTTGGCTAATCTCTTGTGAAGTTGAGTTTTGAGATTTAACTCCCTTTTAAGTCCTGTCTTGAAGAGTTTTCTTAATCTTTGGAATGCTCCTAAAATCAATCTTCCAGGACAAATCCCTCTTAGCACAGACACACATACACACTTTAGGGAAGAACTTGCACCACTACTTGACTGTCACAACCCATCGTCCATCCTGACATCAAGTTATATCTCTTCTATACAAGAAATGTATAAAGTAGGGTCCGTTGTAACTAAATTATTTCCATTAAAATCGAAGTTAAATGATTTGACTTTAAGAGATTGATCTGAATTTATTTTTATCTGTCAGATATTGTGATTACAAAAGATTAGTGTTGATTCTTGACATCAACCAAGATGGCCCAATTTGAATTAAAGAGCTTTTTGGGCACTCCATCTCTTGCAGTTTTTAGAGAAGTATTGTAAGGATGACCTTTTTTTCATATAGTAGAGTACTTTTTAATACATATTTCTAGATCCTTACTGAAAAAAATATTTTAAAACAAAGGTGATTGATTGAATTTTAACTGAGGCTGGACTTTTGCTTTGTTCTGAACTTTCTGCAACTGATTCAGAAAGGAATGTTAAGGATGCTGATCCTTCTGGTGACGAGGAATACATTTAAACCCCTATGATCCTAAAAGTAAGGCCTCTTGGCCAACTTTTGGGTCCATGTCACCCTTTTCTGTAAGTTCTGAGTGATTTCAAGACTGAGTTTGTTTAATCCACTTACAGTTAGAGGTGGATAAGCGTTCAAGCCAGAAGGGCTTTCACAAATTTTAACTGGCTGTGGGAACGATGGAAAAGGACACTGAAAAGAATTCAAGCTTCAGTGGTTAGAGATGTGTGCTATGGGAGTGGCCTCCTCCCTAACTACAAAAACCATGTCCACCAAAAGTTAAGATTTGACCGCAAATTCCAAGTCCAGCAGTTACAGTTTCTCAGGCCCCTGATTTTGACAAATTTTATCAGCAAAATATTCTTTCGATTTCTCCATTTCAGTTAATGTTGCTCAGCTCTGAAGTAAAATGTAATGCTCAAGCAACACATCCAGCCATTAAAAGAACACAATATAGATCATAGATCGATGTCAACTCCAGTAACTTAGACTAGTCTTTTCAGTTGCTAAACATATAAATGGCTAACATTTATAGTATCATAACTCTGTCTTCAGCACAAACAGGGCTACGATATGCGAGCAACATGACTGTATTCTTGAGGAAGAAAAAAACGTTCGAGTTGTTTTTGAAAAAATAATAAGAAATAAGGCCACATAACACATACAAAACATTTGTTCATGATACTTTTGAGAACTGGATCTTGTAGCCTATAGTTTTTGCAACAAAATGATAAAATGATCCTGATCACTCATTCATACAAAACACTATCCACCAGAGTTGAGCCGGATACTCGGCTGAAACGAGTATCCGGTACGGATAAAGCACTTTTGTCGAGTACGAGTATTATACGAGTAATACGAGTCAATATCTGTGCTCAAAAAAAAAAAAAAAAAGAAAGTTATGTTGAGATTAGGGCTGGGCGATATCGATATAAAGAATATATATATATATATATATATATATATTAAATGCGATATGGAATTAGACCATATCGCATATATCGATATAATTCAAATTTGCGCTGTGATCCTTGCTCTAAGCAGCTGCTGACCCGGAGCTCTCTGCACTGCTCCCCGCGCCCCCGCCGCTCCTTTTCCACTTTGCGTGCGTGTTTAGAGCATGTTATGTTATAACATGAAATAAAGTCTTTCACCTCAGAAAAACAGACTTTCTTGTCCTGTCAGCCGTTATACTGTAGTCGTAGCGCACACTCAATTGCACGCGCAAATGCGGCGGCGCGCGCTGTGTATCGCCTCACTGTATAGTACAAAAGAAACTACGAGCATGCAACGCCGCGTTACGTTGTAAATTACACGAAATAAAAGTAATGCAGGTATGATTTTCATTCTATTCACCAGGAGCAGTTTCCATGTTTCATTAACAGTTCTTGTTAGTATTGTGTATTCACCATGGTAACTGTCGTTTCCATATTAACCCCAAAATGCCACTATTTTTCTTTGTGTAATTTTTTTATATTTTTAAATGACTGTGGTGGCTCATACCAACATTGTATTAACAAAAACTAGTTTGGGACTGCTATTTAATACCTTTAGCATAGGCCTAATGTTTATTAGTACTAGTCTTTAGTTTACTATTAGTCATATTCTTACAATTTATGTTAAGTAAAGGGGGACAGTACTTGTGTGTGTGTGTGTGTGTGTGTGTGTGTGTGTGTGTGTGTGTGTGTTAACAAATTTTGACAAAAATAAAACATGAAAAATAAAAAATATCAGGATATATATATCGTGTATCGAAATTCAGCCTAAATATATCGGGATAGGACTTTTGGTCCATATCACCCGGCCAGCCCTAGTTGAGATGAAAACTCTTGTTCATTACATTTTACTTCATAATTGCAACCGCATGTGTTGTATTCATTGTTGCAAAACTTGTTCTGTAGTTCGTTTGTTATCGTGATCAAAACCATTGATCTGAAGCTCAATGCTGATGCTGTCATGTAAATAGTTTTCTAATCAGCAATAAATATAACAATTTCTGATCAACCCATATCAATTGCATGCTTAAAATAACATACCGGTTAAAGCCCCGCCCTTTTCAAGACAACCCGACCCACTTCCGGGTTAAATCCCGCCCACTTCCGGGTTAGGCCCCGCCCAGTCCGGATACAGATACAGATAATTCATATGGTTAACAGATACAGATAATGCTGTACTCGCTCATCCCTACTATCCACCTTATTCCTACGCCTCATGACGCTTTGTGCAAATTATGGGTGTAACTTCTGTTAAGCTGTAAACAATCATTGAAAGGCTTGCTCTATGAACGTGTAGCGGCGTGTTGGTTTGAAATGGGCATAAATTTGAAAGTCTACACCAGGGGCCTGTACCATGAAGGTAGCTGAACAAACTCGAGGTTACAGGATTAGTTTTGAGTTGACAAAACCAAACCGATGCAATCAGGCTTTATTGGTACCATGATGCAGCTCATCAACTTTCTCTGTCAACTCAGGCTTTGATCCTTAAGCTATGATGATAATAATAATAATAATAATAATAATTCATTACATTTATATAGCGCTTTTCTCGGCACTCAAAGCGCTTTACATGGAAGGGGGGAATCTCCTCAACCACCACCAATGTGCAGCATCCACTTGGATGATGCGACGGCAGCCATATTGCGCCAGAACGCCCACCACACACCAGCTTACTGGTGGAGAGGAGACAGTGATGAAGCCAATCAGTATATGAGGATGATTAGGAGGCTATGATGGACAGAGGCCAAGGGGCAAATTTGGCCAGGATGCCGGGGTTACACCCCTACTCTTTCGAAAGACATCCTGGGATTTTTAATGACCACAGAGAGTCAGGACCTCGGTTTAACGTCTCATCCGAAGGACGGTGCTCTTTTGGCAGTATAGTGTCCCCATCACTACACTGGGGTGTTAGGACCCACACAGACCACAGGGTGAGCACCCCCTGCTGGCCTCACTAACACCTCTTCCAGCAGCAACCTGGTTTTTCTCAGGAGGTCTCCCATCCAGGTACTAACCAGGCTCAGCCCTGCTTAGCTTCAGTGGGCAACCAGTCTTGGGCTACAGGGTGACATGGCTGCTGGCTATTGATTACTCCACGCGCGCGTGCACATACGAGAGTGACGTCGACACTGAACAACCAATCGCGGGTAGAGCGTGAGCGATATATTTTCCCGCGGAGGAGCAAGAGATAATCATTCAGAATTACGATGAATTTAAATATGTATTTCAAGCTCGAAACAATACGGTCTCTGCTGCCAAAGCAAGAGAAGACTGTTGGAGAAAGATTGCCGATTGTTAATGTGTAAGTTAAACAAATACGTTCTATATTTATGTAAAATTATGTATGTATGTGTAGCCTATATGTGTAATATAGCCTATGCCTAGCCTATTTTTATAATATATAAAAAATGATACATGCACATTTTTTATATATTATAAAAATAGGCTATATGCTATATTACACATAGGCTACACATACATATATACATAATTTTACATAAATATAGAACGTATTTGTACTACTAAGAAAGCTAGGGAATCCTATCATAAGATTAACAGAATAATAATAAAGATTTAAAATAATTCTTAACATGTATTATATTGTGTAGTACATTTGTGCAATTTGCTTTTTGAAAAAAATAAAATAAAATGTGTTCATGTGATGTCACCCTATCAATATATCTTACCGGCAATTTTATAAAAGCCCTCTTTTATGGACATGGCCGATAAATGTCCGGGGAACACTATTAATGAAACTATTCACTATACCACCTTGCGAATGGTTCGACAAACCGTGTTTTCCCCTATAGCTTCTGTGCGTCACCCAGCGTGCAAGTATGTACCACTTGCAACAAAAAAAACGCAACGCAATATTTGCGGTACAGTAAGTGCATGAATTCGACGTGTTAAATTCTTTGTGCGGCTCAAGAAGTTCGCAAAGA
The DNA here is from genome assembly GCF_965113295.1 of Leuciscus leuciscus. Taxonomy (NCBI): domain Eukaryota; kingdom Metazoa; phylum Chordata; class Actinopteri; order Cypriniformes; family Leuciscidae; genus Leuciscus; species Leuciscus leuciscus. The sequence goes on along the minus strand of NC_138728.1, from coordinate 34,162,733 downwards.
TAAGACATTCCTTCCGCGGAAAATCTGTATCTTTCATACAAGTAACTATCAGGAAAGGCAAGGGGATTTTGTCTGGCTAAAAACTCTTTCTCTAAGTGCTCGTCAAACAATTTGCGCTGAGATGTCACAGGATTTGGAAGAAAAGGTGAAGTCATTGCAACAGACACTGGGAATAAGTTACGTCACCTATATGTTTCTTTGCTCTCAGCTGATTGGTCAAACTTAAGTCTGAGATCTTGAATCCAGAACATAACCTGCCCCAGAGCAGGTTAGCCGTGCAGCGTAAGATACCATGGCAACGAACACCGATTAAAGCCAAGCTACTTTCATAGTACCTAAAACCCAGGGTTGGCGGAAACTAAACTGAAACATAGCTGGCTAGCCACCTAAACCGGCTTCATGGTATAGGCCCCAGGGAGAGAGTTGCCTCACCCCCAGAAGGCAGACTTAAATTCTACCCCTCTGAGATACCCGACTACGCTACCCCGGGAGGCAAATTTACCGGGGAATCGCCTGATAAGATTAACTTAAAGCACACAGGTTCGGTTGCGGCTGAGAAGACCCGAGACAGAGATGAAATACAAAATTACAGTTTTTATTTGGGCACCATTAGTACATGTATAAATATGCAAATAAAAATACACACAAACACACACAATTCGGCCTCCACTCCAGGGTTGGGGACTACTCGCTCATTCTCTGAAAATGACACAGCAAACACTCGTGCACTCACACTTCAGACCACAAATGTGGAACACTGCAATCGGAAGAGACCACCACCAAGCAGAGAGAGAGACTCATCCACAAAGACACGAATCCTGATCACCCCAACAACTGGAGAGGAAGCAGAATTACACGTTAAACATACGATCAAATATACACACTCACGTACATTCTTATAAAACTAAGTACTCAATGGATTAAGAGCAATTACACACACGTCTGGTTGCCATCCACTAATAGACCAGTTCCCTGAAACGGTGGATGGCAAAAAAAATACAAATTCACAAATCTAATCAAAAAAAGAAAATGGTCGGTTAACAACCAGTTCACAGAAACTTGGTTGACACAACAAAATAATAATAAATTCAGAAAAACAAAACAAATCTACAACAAAAGAATACTAAATGTTTTAAAGCAATGGGTTCACATAAACAAAGAAAGAAAGCAAAACAGAATAAACAAAGAATAATTCAAATTATATATTGTTACACCACTCCAAGAGAAACCAGATCAAGATGATGACTGCTGGATGGTTAAACCATTTGATGCCTCAAAGCGAGAGTAACGTTAGGCCACCGTATCGAATCTGCGGCACGCCAGGCTACCAGACAGCTGATGTTGCAAGTGTCCAGCTTTAAACAGAAATAAACACAAGTATACCACAGCAGCACATGAATGCAGTTCGCGGTAGATTATGCATCCATTCTTGCAGTCGAGCCAGCGCAGCGACAGTCTGTAACGTAACCGTATGCAGCACAATACTGAACGATAATCAGTGGTATAACAGCCAGCATATACGAAGACAGCCACAAAAGCCCCGACGAGAAACCCACTGCAATGTTTCTCCCTCAGTCTGTAAACTAGAAAGATAAATACAAATTTAAAGTCTTCAATCCAGACCCTTAGTGCAACAAACAATAAATTAACACAACCTACCGGTTTAAACTGCTTGCGATGTACAGGGCATTTAAACTCCAGGACGTAAAATCAATCGGGTACCACATGCGTTGTACCGCAGGCTTCCTCAGTCCACATTAGAGAGATACGCGAGCCAAATAAGTACATAAAACCCAGTTCAATACAAACGTTCAGGAATACAGCCGCGACTGCAGCTCCTTACCAGACAAAACACTCCCGCGACACACCGGAAATGGATGACGTCACCCGTGACTATAGCTATGTTTCCATCAACTTGTCAATCGAATTATCTGAAGTTCGGTAAAAAAAATCATGTGAATAAAGCTGGTGAAAGTGTGTTTCCATCAAACGGCTTTAAAGCGAATAAAAACCTGTGCGTAATGACGTCACATGCTGTTTCACGATCAAATTGGTATATCGAATTGATTTGAGACAATTTAAGGTGTTTCCATTCATTTTCGCACTGAATCGCACAAGATTCAAGCAAACGTTTGCGAACAAAGTTTTGCTAGACAAAATGGATCGCGCCATCTAGCAACAAATGATCAATATTGCACAAGTTGTAATAGTGCAGAGTCCTGCACGGGTCCATTTTTGGAGACCCGCCCCCGCCCGTACCCGCAAAGTTCAGCACCAGATCTGACCCGTGCCCGCGATAAATCGCACACAAGCTAAAATCATTCCATTTAAAGTGCTTTATTTATCTCGCATCTCTCTCAACATCAACATTTCAATGATTCATCACATTAGCCTCATGAATGGGCTAATGAGCGCTAAAGTGCGCTTTGTTTTGGGCCATTCAAGTAGCCTAGGCTACCTCCAGTTCACGCGCGGGCGCCTCTCCGTGTCCTGATTATTGCCTGCTATATTTAGCTCTTATTTATTAAATCCAGGAAAATGGTTGATTAAACATTGATTAAAATTAAGATACAATTAATACAAAACGAAATTCACTTTAAAGAAAGTCTTTCACTTTTCATATAATCAACATGAAATTTGTGTGTATATATATATATATATATATATATATATATATATATATATATATAAATAAAAAAATAAAATAAAAATATATATATAAATATAAATAAATAATATATATATATATATATATATATATATATATATATATAAATATAAAAAAATATATAAATAATTTTATTTAAATATGAAACTAAATCGTTTTTTAATGACTGGGCTACAACACAAAGGCTTATTAGCCTGCCCTACAATCATTGAATATTATTTTGCTTGATTGACGGGTTTTTATTTAAAAGAAAGAGCGTAGCCTACACAATACTTAGGCCTACTAAAATATAATTAATATTATTTTATTGCATTTGTATTAGTTGTTTGAAGAGTAAAAAATAAATAAATAAATCGGTCGATCTTAACGCAAGTTTACAACCGGCCAGTCGGTCGGACTAAAAGGGGGAAAAAATTAATTGGGTGGGTCCTAAATTGACAGGATCGGTCGGGTAACGGCAAACAAGAATATTTTTAAGGATGCCCAAAACACATATTTGCGAGTGTGTAATGGCAATTTAGACATACAAATATTGCACATATTTTTCATCCGCTACCCGCCCGCATCCCCGCCTGTGAATTTTAGGAATGTCACAATCCACCCGTTTTAGCCACTTTAATGTGGGTACCCAACCCATTGCAGGACTCTAGGTGCTTATGTGACCGCTGATAGCGACATTATTTGACTATTATGGCACTTCTTATATTTTTGCTATAATAGCCGTTTTATTTTTCTGTTAAATTAAATTCAAAAAGTATCTCGTCTCCTCGTTTGTCCACTTTGTTGACACCGGCCATGGGTGCAAACTGGGCGGAAATTAACTAAAACTTCTTCTTTTGTGGCGGGTTGTACCCATAAAATGACCTAAAACTTAATCGCAATCCATTATTTATTCGGCAAATAACGTTTCCATCAGCGTTTATCGCATAAAACCGTACATCGATCAAGATAAAATCCGATGAGACCGACCGTATTTCATTTTAGTCGATATTCAAGAAATTCAATCGAATTTTACTGTTTCCATAAGGCATTTTTCATTCGATATCACATAATTCGGATAAAAACGTGTTGATGGAAACATAGCTTATGAGACGCACCTTCCTACCACACCTAAGGCTATCTTTATAGGCCACGTAAAATAAGGCACGCCCCAGAGAGAGATTATTATCATTGGCTACAAACGCAATAATGCGTGTTGTTTGTTTTGTTTTTAACTGGGTAGAATGAGATTATATTCTACTCACCCTTCAACCATCGAACATTAAAAGGACGTTTAAAAGTGTAAAAGCATCAACAAGGTAATTTCAACAAGAGACCATGAATAATCGCCTAAGCGTGATTTCTTTCCACAGCAATAACGGACGGGTTCAACATCACTGTAGTTATATCTGTATTATGTAACATTGCCTTTGTAGCCGCATTGATACTGCATTAACATTAGCTCAAATGATATATATATATATATAGGGAATTTTTATAATTAATCAGGAATATGATTAATATATATATATATATATATATATATATATATCGCATATTACAGTTACATTAAATTATCGAAGCTGAAAATAGATCGATTGTATATATGAATGATTACCACAACGGGTTATGGTTCGTCATTAATATATCAATAGTCTTTTTACAGATCGATTGCATGAGATAACCTTGGAATTAATTTAGTTATCTGTTTGTCCAGCAAACGGCCGTAAGATGAACTTATCAACTTCTCAAAGTTATCACTTCTTATAATTTCAGGAAAAATTGTTTCTGGCCATGGAAACTATTCTCCTGTCCTTATAAAATGTAGGTTACTGAAAAGTAACAAATCGTAAAGCTTTGTAGCTAGGATCAACAAATCATTAACTTTGTAATGGAAGCATTTAGACAGAAGCAATCAAGAATATAATGGATTTTAATACATGCAAAACTAAGGAAAACATAACTACGATTCACCCAGAGTAAATATGCGTGTATATAGCAATACAAACAGTAAAAACAATACATGACCACGAATAACGAAAATGGGAGTGAGAGAGATTGAGAAAATGAGAGAAAGATTGAGAAAGGAAAGAACGAGAGAAAGTGAAAGCAAAATGTCAGGATGACACAGTATGGCAAAAATCACAGACAAGGTAACCTTTGAGAGAGACAACAATAAATCAAATCACCTTAATCAGGGGCAAACAATCTTAACGCATTAAAAGCTTGATAAGCTTATACTTGCATATAGTCTTTTGTGTTGCTGTGGAAAGACGGCGCGTGTGTGTCTTTCGGAGCTGGGCGTTCTTTCTCGTCTCTTCCGGGCGAGCGCGGTCGCGGGAAGTTTAAGTCTACTCAAAGTTAAAGTTGCCGGCTGTTCACTTCACTGAACGTAGGAAAAGTCAAAGAAATAATTCAGAGTTCATCTCCCTCGTGGAGGGAGAGGCGAATATGAAAATAAAACTTAGTAAAGAAAAGAAAGGTCGGAAGTGTGCGTCCTAAGACTGTGGCCGAAGCCTGTCCGAAGTTGGTGTTTTCCCGAAGTTTTACAGAAGAGAGTGAGAAACGGGTAAGTTCCGTCTTTTGAGGGAATCCCGTCCACGCCCCTTTTTGCGGGGAGGGCAAATCATCTCCTGAGATTTTCGAGCGGGAAGAAGTTCCTTTGTCCTGTGGGTGACGCCCACTGGAATGAGTCATGAGGAGATTGGATTGAGCCGTTCGGCTCCAGAAATATGAAATATGTAATACAATGCACATTACTGCATTCTGCTATCGGAATTCGACTCCGTTAGATTGAGAGAATTCCAGAGATATCAAACACGTCATATGAAGATTATAGGAATACACAATATATAAGATATGCATGTTATAAGCATTTTAAGTTCACTTACATGACTAGAAAAATCATGGCTATGCTATTGTAACATGGGAAACATGCAACACATCACAAAATATATCATATACCTTTAGAAATGACTTTATGATGAGTTTAATGTTCAAAGTTTGGGTGTGTGTGTTGGACTGTTTGTCAGGAGAAAGTCCTTATCTCTTCTGTGGGTCTCTTTGAAGCTGACCACAGGGAAAGAAACATGTTGGTTTTAGGTTCTGGAGTGTCTCTGAGAGGATTGCAGAGTCGTAAAAGGGTGTCAGAGAGCAATCTAAACCCAGACCTGGTGGCACCAGGCCGGTCATTTAGTTTGAAGAGAGTCCTGATTTACCATGCATGAGTTCGGGGGCTAAAAGCTTTGGATTTCAAGAGGAATGTGCATTTGTGTGCAGAAATAGACAGAATCCAACTTTTTTCAAAATGGTTACACAAATTAAAGAAGAAAACTATTTAACATCAACCATGAACTCTGCAAACATTATTGTCACAGGTCGGGGTGGAGCGCCAGCGGGCCGCCCACCCCTCGCTTGCGTGCCGCCCCTGAGGAGCTGACCGTGGACACAAAGGGAAAAGGCGGACACAGAATTCAAAATAAATAGGCTCTTTATTAAATAATAAAAACAATCTTAAAAAGTCTCTTCTTCAGCGTTCTCTTCGTGTATCTCAGCACTTTCAGACAGAGAGAGGAATGAACATAATTCACAGCTTCCGCGTTCTCTTCATGTATCTCAACACCTTCGGACAGAGAGAGGAATGAACATAATTCACAGCTTCCGCGTTCTCTTCTTCAGCGAGCTCTTCGCGTATCTCAGCACCTTCAGACAGAGAGAGGAATGAACATAATTCACAGCTTCCGCGTTCTCTTCTTCAGCGAGCTCTTCGTGGATCTCAACACAGGGCTCAGGCAGAGAAGAGGTTACATATCTCACCAGCGTAGCTGTACACTCACAGGGCTCAGGCAGAGAAGAGGTATAGTATTTCACCAGCGCAGCTGTACACTCACAGGGCTCAGGCAGAGAAGAGGTTAATAGTATTTCACCAGCGCAGCTGTACACTCACAGGGCTCAGGCAGAGAAGGGGTTACTTATCTCACCAGCGTAGCTGTACACTCACAGGGCTCAGGCAAAGAAGAGGTTAATGGACAGCTGTGACTGCGAGTGAACAGCAGAAACAATTCCCACACTTGTATATTCACCACACACTGTAAGGTTTCACTCGTGCTCATTTCCACAATAAAACTGCAATTCAACAGACTCACGGTGCAACCAAGGCTTACACCCGCAATCCAGCCGAAATCTTCTCTGTCTCTCTCTTTCAGTCTCTCTCTTTCTCTCTCTCTTTCCCTCTCGCGGCCTCCCTCCGCATCCGCGGCCGCTCACGTGCTGCGTGCCTCCCCTCTCCCGTCTCCTCCTCCTCATCCTTCCTGCCTTCGCTTCTTTTTATCTGCCACTCAGTCCAATCGCCCCTTCAGGATCCTTCCCGCTGCCCAGCTGCCAGCAATCACGCTCATCAACTCTCTTCCATTGCTTCTCGCTGCTTCCGTGTTTTCCCGGCCTCGTGTTACGCTGGAAGCGCTCCCCGTCCACAATTTTCACACATAAGGTTCCGTTTTTTAGTCACCCCGTGACATCCTCCCCCACCAATCCGCTCCAGTCCCTGGAGCGAGACGCCGAGAAAAAAAAAAAAAAAAAAAGAGAGCCAAAGCAAAAACAAACAAAAAAAAGAGGAAAGAAAATTGGTCGCCATACCTTCGGCCCACGGTCGCTCAACTCAGGGCGGCAATCCTGCCGACTACGCCATTTATGTCACAGGTCGGGGTGGAGCGCCAGCGGGCCGCCCACCCCTCGCTTGCGTGCCGCCCCTGAGGAGTTGGCCGTGGACACGAAGGGAAAGGCAGACACAGAATTCAAAATAAATATACTTTTTATTAAATAATAAAAACAAATCTTAAAAAGTCTCTTCTTCAGCGTTCTCTTCGTGTATCTCAGCACTTTCAGACAGAGAGAGGAATGAACAGAATTCACAGCTTCCGCGTTCTCTTCGTGTATCTCAACACCTTCGGACAGAGAGAGGAATGAACATAATTCACAGCTTCCGCGTTCTCTTCTTCAGCGTTCTCTTCGCGTATCTCAGCACCTTCAGACAGAGAGAGGAATGAACATAATTCACAGCTTCCGCGTTCTCTTCTTCAGCGAGCTCTTTGCGTATCTCAGCACCTTCAGACAGAGAGAGGAATGAAACATAATTCACAGCTTCCGCATTCTCTTCTTCAGCGAGCTCTTCGCGTATCTCAGCACTTTCAGACAGAGAGAGGAATGAACAGAATTCACAGCTTCCGCGTTCTCTTCGTGTATCTCAACACCTTCGGACAGAGAGAGGAATGAACATAATTCACAGCTTCCGCGTTCTCTTCTTCAGCGAGCTCTTTGCGTATCTCAGCACCTTCAGACAGAGAGAGGAATGAACATAATTCACAGCTTCCGCGTTCTCTTCTTCAGCGAGCACTTCGCGTATCTCAGCACATTCAGACAGAGAGAGGAATGAATATAATTCACAGCTTCCGCGTTCTCTTCTTCAGCGAGCTCTTCGCGTATCTCAGCACCTTCAGACAGAGAGGAATGAACATAATTCACAGCTTCCGCGTTCTCGTCTTCAGCGAGCTCTTCGCGTATCTCAGCACCTTCAGACAGAGAGGAATGAACATAATTCACAGCTTCCGCGTTCTCGTCTTCAGCGTTCTCTTCAAGTATCTCCGCACCAGGCTCAGGCAGGGAAGAGGTTAATGGTATTTCACCAATGCAGTTGTACACTCACAGGGCTCAGGCAGAGAGGAGGTAACGTATCTCACCAGCGTAGCTGTACACTCGCAGGGCTCGGGCAGAGAAGAGGTAACGTATCTCAACAGCATAGCTGTACACTCACAGGGCTGGATGGCAGAGAAGAGGTTAATAGTATTTCACCAGCGCAGCTGTACACTCGCAGGGCTCGGGCAGAGAAGAGGTAACGTATCTCAACAGCATAGCTGTACACTCACAGGGCTGGATGGCAGAGAAGAGGTTAATAGTATTTCACCAGCGCAGCTGTACACTCACAGGGCTCAGGCAGAGAAGAGGTTAATGAACAGCTGTGACTACGAGTGAACAGCAGAAACAATTCCCACACTCGCATATCCACCACACACTGTAAGGTTTCACTCGTGCTCATTTCCACAATAAAATTGCAATTCAACAGACTCACGGTGCAACCAAGGCTTACACCCGCAATCCAGCCGAAGTCTTCTCTCTTTCTCGCTCTCTCTCTCTCTCTCTCTCTCTCTCTCCCGCGGCCTCCCTCCGCATCCGCGGCCGCTCACGTGCTGCGTGCCTCACATCTCCTCTCTTCTCCTCCTTCCTTTCCTCACCTCCAAAATGTCCTTTTATGAGCCACCTTCCTGCTACATGTCCCAATCACCTGTTGACATTTTTCCCCGCACAGCTGCCAGCGATTACCCTCATTCGCTTTCGTTCGCGGCGCTTTTCCGGCTTCCGTGTATCCCCGGAACCGGCCTTGTGTTACACCGGAAGTGCTCCCCGCCACAACAACTTCCCGACTTGTAGTTCCGGCCTTCGTCACCCCGTGACATTATCGTACTGTTAAAAACAGGCAAAGACTCCACATTACCATCTAGTTATCGCCCCATATCATTGATAAATGTTGACCTTAAAAATAATCTGCAAAGCCTTAGCAGGAAGGTTAGAGAAAATAACTCCTCTTATAATTCACCCTGACCAAACGGGTTTTATAAAAGGCAGACATTCCTCTACCAATATGCGTAGATTTATCAATTTAATAGATTATTCCAACATTAATCATTTAGAAACAATTATAGTATCTCTGGATGCGGAAAAAGCGTTTGACAGAGTTAACTGGAAATTTCTACTAGCTACTTTAAGTAAATTCGGCTTTGGACCAATCTTTATTAACTGGATTAAGATCTTATATAAATCCCCTAATGCAAGAGTTAGGACAAATGATCAAACCTCTCCTAGCTTCAATCTGCAGAGATGCACTAGGCAGGGATGTCCTCTTTCCCCATCACTTTTTGCCATCTTTATAGAACCTTTAGCAATGGCAATCAGGCAAAATCAGAATATTAAAGGTGTTTGGTCCTTAAAGAATGAACATAAGATAAGCCTTTATGCCGACGACGTTTTATTATTCCTTCAGAACTCACGTACATCTTTCTCGGAAACAATCTCATTAATCAATAAGTTCTCATCTTTGTCTGACTACTCTATTAACTGGTCAAAGAGTACAGTCCTACCGATCAACTGTAGTTTTCAAGGGCCATCCAGTATAGCATTACAGTCAGGTAATATAAGATATCTCGGTATAAACATCTCTTCCAGATTGTCAGATTTATTGAAGTTAAATCACACTCAACTACTGAAAACCATAGAAGACGATCTTGCTCGGTGGAAATCTTTACCCATCTCACTCATGGGTAGAGTTGCCACCATAAAAATGACGATCTTGCCTAAAATCAATTACTTGTTCTCTATGGTTCCTACGAAACCTCCCTATACGTGGTTTAGATTACTAGAAACACACATATCCCAATTTCTTTGGAAGAATAAACCCTCTCGAATCAGCCTGAAAACTCTACAGAAAACTAAAGACGGGGTGGACTAGACTTACCTAACTTCCATCATTACTTTTTTGCAAATAAGTTACAGTATATTTCCAAATGGCTTAAACCTAGTGCATTAGATGAAACATGGATGGATATAGAGCAAGCACTATGCGACAATTTGGACATTTCTAACCTGCCGTTTTTTAGCTCAAATATTAAGTCCCATAAGTGCTTTAAGAGCATTAACATCAGTACTTGTTTGACAGCCAGGTGGGAATTTCTTAAAAAAAACAGACTCTTCAATGATCCCATGTAGGCTCACCCCTATATGGAATAATCCTGATATCATACTAAACAAGAATATGATTAATTTTATCCAATGGAAAAGCAAAGGAATTAAACACTTAGAGCATTTAATCCATAACAGTAACTTTTTAACTTTTCAAACACTTACTTCACAGTACGGGATAAGTAATAACAGATATCTAGAATATCAACAACTCAAATCAGTAATAAGTAAAAAATTCCCCCTTAAGCAAACAAACCTGGAACTCCCACCAAGTTTTTCAGAATTCAGGAGCCTTGGTACTCCAAAGCTATTATCGAAAATATATAGATTAATTTCCAAAATAGAAGATACATTCTCCTTACCAATTGCAAAATGGGAATCAGATCTATCACTGAATTCTACCAATCAGTTCTGGTCGGAAATAATACTAAACAACTTTAATATGACTGACAGCTTAAATCTACAACTTATACAATACAAAATCCTCCATAGAACTTATTACACAGGACAAAGGATGTTTAAGATGGGTTTTAATCAATCAAATATTTGCACGCAGTGCACAAGTAACACAGCAGACGATTACATACATGCCTTGTGGCTCTGTACACCAGTCCAAAGATTCTGGACTAAGGTTTGTGAGGACTTATCAATATGGCTCAAGTGTAATATACCTACTTGCCCAAAACTATGTATATTAGGTGATCTAAATGATATTAATATGGAGATCGACAAAGCACACATGGTCCTCACCACACTATCTGTCGCAAAGAAAACTATCCTCTTGAATTGGAAAACTAAAAATAATCTTAGCATTAACCAGTATAGAAATCTCCTGTCGGACCATATCAGTCTGGAGTCCATGTTTGCCTTTAACAAACTTCAATCAGCTGACTTCAACTCTCTCTGGGCCCCGCTGATTAGTTACGTCACTTAGCGGGAGGGAAGGGATATGTGTTCCACCCTACTGGGGACTATGGGGGTATGCGGTATGATCAGCGCAAGCCCGTTACCAGTCTGTGGACCAGACCAGTGGCCTGCAGTCAGCTCAAACCAGCTCTCAGTCTGTGTCCCAGATCAGCGGCCTGCAGTCAGCCCAATCCCGTTACCAGTCTGTGTCCCAGCTCAGCGGCCTGCAGTCAGCCCAATCCCGTTACCAGTCTGTGTCCCAGCCCAGCAGTCTGCAGTCAGTACAAGCCCGTTTCCAGTCTGTGGACCAGCCCAGTGGCCTGCAGTCAGCACAAACTAGCTCTCAGTCTGTGTCCCAGATCAGCGACCTGCAGTCAGCACAATCACGTTACCAGTCTGTGTCCCAGCCCAGCAGTCTGCAGTCAGCACAAGCCCGTTAACAGTCTGTGGATCAGCCCAGTGGTCTGCAGTCAGCACAAACCAGCTCTCAGTCTGTGTCCCAGATCAGCGGCCTGCAGTCAGCAAAATCCCGTTACCAGTCTGTGTCCCAGCCTCGCAGTCTGCAGTCAGCACAAGCCCGTTATCAGTCTGTGGACCAGATCAGTGGCCTGCAGTCAGCATAAACCAGCTCTCAGTCTGTGTTCCAGATCAGCGGCCTGCAGTCAGCACAAGCCCGTTACCAGTCTGTGTCTCAGCACCGCAGTCAGCACAAGTCCGTTACCAGTCTGTGTCCCGACCTAACAGTCTGCAGTTAGCACAAGCCCGTTACCAGTCTGTGTCCCAGCCCCGCAGTCTGCAGTCAGCACAAGCCCGTTACCAGTCTGTAGACCAGCCCACTGGCCTGCAGTCAGCGCAAACCAGTTCTCAGTCTGTGTTCCAGATCAGCGGCCTGCAGTCAGCACAATCTCGTTACCAGTCTGTGTCCCAGCTCAGCGGCCTGCAGTCAGCCTAATCTCGTTACCAGTCTGTGTCCCAGCCCAGCAGTCTGCAGTCAGTACAAGCCTGTTACCAGTCTGTGTCCCAGATCAGCGGCCTGCAGTCAGCAAAATCCCGTTACCAGTCTGTGTCCCAGCCTCGTAGTCTGCAGTCAGCACAAGCCCGTTATTAGTCTGTGGACCAGATTAGTGGCCTGCAGTCAGCGTAAACCAGCTCTCAGTCTGTGTTCTAGATCAGCGGCCTGCAGTCAGCAAAATCCCGTTACCAGTCTGTGTTCCGACCCAGCAGTCTGCAGTCAGCATAAGCCCGTTACCAGTCTGTAGACCAGCCCACTGGCCTGCAGTCAGCGCAAACCAGTTCTCAGTCTGTGTCCCAGATCAGTGTCTTGCAGTCAGCACAATCCTGTTACCAGTCTGTGGACTGTTTTACGGACCATTCTGGCATCCAACAACCCGCCCAAGCCAGCTCACAGTCTGTGGACCAGTCTGGCATCCAACAACCAGCCCAGTAGTCTGCAGGCAGTACAAGCCCGTTACCAGTCTGTGTCCCAGCCTAGCAGTCTGCAGTCAGCACAAGCCTGTTACCAGTCTGTGGACTAGCCCAGCATTCTGCAGTCAGCACAATCCCATTTCCAGTCTGTGTCCCGGCCCGTCAGTCTGCAGTCAGCACAAGCCCGTTACCAGTCTGTGGACCAGATCAGTGGCCTGTAGTCAGCACAAGCCCGTTACCAGTCTGCGGACCAGCCCAGCAGTCTGCAGTCAGCACAATCCAGTTACCAGCCTGTGTCTCGGCCCAGCAGTCTGCAGTCAGCACAAGCCCGTTACCAGTCTGTGAACCAGATCAGTGGCCTGTAGTCAGCACAAGCTTGTTACCAGTCTGTGGACCAGCCCAGCAGTCTGCAGTCAGCATAATTCAGTTACCTGCCTGTGTCCCGGCCCAGCAGTCTGCAGTCAGCACAAGCCCGTTACCAGTCTGTGGACCAGTCCAGTGGCCTGCAGTCAGTACAATCCAGTTACCAGTCTGTGTCCCAGCCCAGCAGTCTGCAGTCAGCACAATCCCGTTACCAGTCTGTGTCTCAGCTCAGCAGCCTGCAGTCAGTACAAGCCCGTTACCAGTCTGTGGAAAATCTTACTAAATCTTACTAAAACATGGTGAAAGGTTATGGTAGGACAACAGTTAAATGCACTGACTATAAATGTAATTTGAATGTAAAATATTGTGTATGTACTTAAAAAAATATATCGCCTTTACAAAAAATCTAAATAAAATAAAGTTGTCCTCCGAAGAGGAGGTAAAAAAAAAAAAAAAAAAAATAGACAATCATGATTCTAGCCCATTCGTTACACCTTAATTAAAAATGTTCATTAACGTGATACTATTTCAAAGTGATTTCCGTCATTTTGTATTTACCTTTGAAAACAAACCTGGAAAGAGACGTGAGGATTTGAGGAGAAAAACGAGAGAGTCTTTGTGCATTCCAGTGAATTATTAATGGAGAATATCATAAAATAAATCTGGAGAACAGACCACAAATGTGTAGTGTATGTTGTCATTTTTCATACTTTTACAGCAGAATGCAAAGGAAAAAAAAAAGAAGAAAATCGTGAGGAAAATAATACAGTGATTGAAAGGAGCTCTTGCCACAGATATTCTTGTTATATCATGTCATGTTTATTTGATCCAAAATACAGAAAAGTTATATTATGAAATACTTTTTCTATTTGAATACATTTTCTAATTGAATTTACTCCTGTGATCAAAGCTGAATTTTCAGCATCATTACTCCAGTCTTCAGTGTTACATGATCCTTTCCTTCAGATCCACAAGATCTCTGTAATAATCTGTTCTATGAACTCTTTGTGGTTAAAGCATTGGTGGAAGCAATTTCCAATAAGTGTAGGAAGATCTGTCTGTACCACTTCATTGTATAGTGTTGTCATGTAGTTTCTGTAACAGCTGATCAGACAGGTCAACACCACATGGACATGGGCATGTTTTTGTCCTTCATTTTTATCTTATGATTTCATCATCTGCACAGTCTCACCTGTGTAGGGTTTTTTTTTTTTGAGAGTGAATTAGTTGCATCCCGTGGCCAGTCCTTCCTTGAGTCTCTTAAGTCCCACAAGCCCCAAACTGCAAGGCAAACAATTCTGACAGGAGCTTTGAACTTCTTTAGAAATTGTCCATATTTTCATGGTACCCAAAGCATAAAAATCTACAGTCCAAAAGAGACGTCACAGCGTTATTACATTTAGTCATTTAGCAGACGCTTTTGTCCAAAGCGACTTATAATTTAGGACTAAATTAAGCGAGTCATCGTGTAGAGGCAAAAACAATGCAAGAAATGCTCAAAATACAAAGTTCAGGCATTGTTCAGAGTAGCATAAGCCCGATAAGGGAGGATTAAAGGAAAAGGAAAGAATTTTTTTTCTTTTCTTGTGTTCACAGAAATGTCCACAGTGTATCCATTTGATGAATCGGCAAGGACAAATAACTTGAAGCCCCACCTGGTTGGCTTGGCTTTCATGTACTGTCATTCCTGTTTTGCTTTACTTGCCACCATTCTTTCATCCACAGCTAAGCTTCTATTTTAGGATGAAAACACAAGATACACTCCTGAACAAAATCTTAAGACCGGGGGAAGCATTCCAAGTTTTACGCATTTCGCGCTGGTGGATCATAACAGGGTTGTAAGTGCTGCTTCAAAATGCCAAAAGAAGAAACAGGAGCAAGACACCAAAAAATAGAGAGTAGGCAATTTATTGAAAACTTCATTTAAACTCAAACAGGCTGTTCATCAGCTGATCAAAAGTTTAAGACCATAGCCCAAAAATAAACCCACAACAGAACTAAAAGTGTCAAAAAAAGACTCAGTAGTGAGTAGCCCCCCCGTTCTTGTTGATCACTTCAAACACTCGCTTCGGCATGCTTGATGCGACTGTTTCCTGGAGGCTGCTGGGAACGTTGCTCCATGTGGTGAAGATGGCTTCACGAAGGGCATCCACGGTCTGGAACTGACGTCCATTTTTGTAAACTTCCCTTGCCATCCATCCCCAAATGTTCTCAATGGAATTTAGATCAGGGGAACACGCAGGATGGTCCAAAAGAGCGACGTTTTTCTCCTGGAAGAAGTCCTTTGTCAGGCGGGCGTTGTGAATTGCAGCGTTGTCCTGTTGAAAGACCCAGTCATTACCGCACAGACGGGGGCCCTCAGTTAAGAGGGATGCCCGCTGCAACATATCCACATAGCCAGCCGCCGTTTGACACCCCTGCACAACCTGAAGCTCCATTTTCCCATTGAAGGAAAAAGCACCCCAGATCATGATGGAGCCTCCTCCACTGTGCCGCGTAGAAAACATCTCCGGTGGGATCTCCTCGTCATGCCAGTAACGTTGGAAGCCATCAGGACCGTCCAGGTTAATTTTTTTCTCGTCAGAGAATAAAACTTTCTTCCACCTTTCAATGTCCCATGTTTGGTGCTCCCTTGCAAATTCCAAACGGGCAAGTTTCTGGCGTGGGAGGAGACGTGGCCTTTGAAGACGTTTTTTGTTCTTGAAGCCCTTCTCTCGCAGATGCCGTCTTATGGTTATTGGGCTGCAGTCAGCATCAGTAAGGGCCTTAATTTGGGTCGAGGATCGACCTGTGTCTTCACGGACAACCCGTCGGATCCTGCGGCTCAGTGCAGGTGAAATTTTTTAGGGTCTACCACTTGACTTTTTTGTCCCATAACTTTCAGGATCTTTTTGTTCTTGAAGCCCTTCTCTCGCAGATGCCGTCTTATGGTTATTGGGCTGCAGTCAGCATCAGTAAGGGCCTTAATTTGGGTCGAGGATCGACCTGTGTCTTCACGGACAACCCGTCGGATCCTGCGGCTCAGTGCAGGTGAAATTTTTTAGGGTCTACCACTTGACTTTTTTGTCCCATAACTTTCAGGATCTTTTAAGAAATGTAAAATGACTGTCTTACTGCGTCCAACCTCGGCAGCGATGGCGCGTTGCGAGAGGCCTTGCTTGTGCAGCTCAACAAACCTGCCACGTTCAAAGAGAGAAAGCCTTTTTGCCTTTGCCATCAGGAGATAATGACAGTGTGACTGCCTGAAGAACAATGACATGAAAGCCATATTTTTGTGCAGATTTTTACCTTTTTATGGCTATGGTCTTAAACTTTTGATCAGCTGATGAACAGCCTGTTTGAGTTTAAAGGAATAGTTCACTTTGAAATTAATTTTTGATATGTTTTAGCTTACCTCAAGGGCATCCAAGATGTAGGTGTCTTTGTTTCCACAGTAGTTTAAATTTTGATATTTTTAGGTCAAACCGTTCTTGTCTGTCAGTCATATAATGCAGGTCGATGGTCACTGTCTCGATGGTCACTGTCTCAAAACACAAGCACAGAGTCCAAATTAAATCAATTCCCCATCATAAGTACACATTGATGGCCTAAGACACGAAACGAGCAGTTTGTGTGAGAAAACGAACAGTATTTATATAGTTTTTACCTCTTGTAACCACAGCCACGTCCAAGTGATCTGAGGGCGCGGGCGCTTCGGTCTGCGCAAGCGCCGGAAGTGATCTCTCGTGCCTGTACGTCACTCATTGTTTACACAGAACAGAGATTGTAGGTAAGACGGCTAATAGAAATGGTACTAATTTGCGCTTATCCGGGATGTTTCAACCGTCGTAAAAGAAAACAATTACGTATGCTCGCGCGAACTCATCCGGGAGTGGTGTTTTCACGAATTCCCAATTTATGAGCCTTCTCTCTTGAAGTTATGGTTGATCGCTCTTCGGCTGGATATCAACACACCCATGAACTTACTAAAGTTGAGGAGGGTCTGCAGCGATCATTTTTCCCCTGATGATTTTATAAACCAAGGAGTGGATCGCTTAGTACTGACATCATCAGCTGTGCCTATGATGTTTTCGCATCCAACGGAGGTATGTGAACAACGTCTTTGTATATGTCCTTTCTATTTGTAAAGCTGACAACATATGCTCTCCACTTCTGTTGGCATCTCACAACACTTGCTACAAGAACACCACCAATTTTGAAGAGATCTCTGTCTCGTGTCTTAGGCCATCAATGTGTACTTATGATGGGGAATTGTTTCATTTGGACAATGGGGAATTGTTTTAATTTGGACTCTGTGCTTGTGTTTTGAGACAGTGACCATCGACCTGCATTATATGACTGACAGACAAGAACGGTTTGACCTAAAAATATCAAAATTGAAACTACTGCGGAAACAAAGACACCTACATCTTGGATGCCCTTGAGGTAAGCTAAAACATATCAAAAATTAATTTCAAAGTGAACTATCCCTTTAAATGCCGTTTTCAATAAATTGCCTACTCTCTATTTTTTGTCTCTTGCTCCTGTTTCTTTTTTTTGGCATTCTGAAGCAGCACTTACAACCCGGGTATGATCCACCAGCGCGAAATGTTTCCCCCGGTCTTAAGATTTTGTTCAGGAGTGTACATGGAGGACAGTGTCTCCTGTATAAGAATAATGGATGGTAGAACAGATAGATACCCCTCGTGTGTCCATCCACTTCCCAAATAAAAGAGGTCAATCCTGAATTTATCTGATGGATCCCTCAGCAGATTCTTTTTAGAGTGAATCATTTGCATTCCAAGGGCAGTCCTTCCTGTTGTCTATAAGTACCGCAAGCACCAAACTTCACTGCGAACATGTCTTTTAGGAGCTTTGGACTTGTATAAAAATGGCCATGTACACATGGTACCCAGAAACCAAAAATGTATGGTCCAAAAGAAGTGTTACAACATCATATGACAGACCATGGCCTGTGGGGAAACTTGTTCTTTCCTATGTAAACAGAAGTCCATAGTGTATCCATTCGATGAGTCTGCAAGAACAAACTTGAAACCCCACCTGGTTGGATTGGCTTTCATATACTGTCATTCCTGTGTTTGGTTTGCATGCCACCATTTCCTGATCCACAGCTAAATTTCTTCTAGGATGATAGATAGCTTTGCAAACATGATGTATAGTGTCCATGAGAGGTTTGACCCTGAAAAGATGGTCATGTTCAGCTGTGCCCCTCTTTTAAAGCAAACATTGCTTTACCGCCAGTAGTCTCTGATGGGGCACAACTTCACCATGGCCATGTAAAACATCAGCCCAATGTTACGGTACATCTCACTGATGCTGACATCTGTCCATTTATATTTGCGGCCCTTTGCAGTTGCCTTGGCAGCCTGAGCATTGATGTTGTGCCACAGAGTTGAGAGCACTTTTTGAAAATTTGTTTAAATAGACTCATGGGCGAATGTGAGTCAACAGACTTCAGATGTGGTCCAGTTTCCAATGCGGACAAGAATCTCAAGGTCTGTAACAGATGCCAAATACTTGCAGGTTTAAAGCGAAAGTCATCCTTCTCCATATTTTGGACACTGGTCATAATGTCCAGCCATTCAGCCTTTGTTGGGGGCTCAAATTGTAGCCACTTTCGTGTTACAGCTTTCTTGCTGGCTGCTAATAATATATTTAACCCCCTGAGGTCGGCTATCGCGCCGGCGCGATAGGCTTGTTTTTTTCCTTATCAGTGAAAAATAAATAATTTTTTTATAAATTTTTATCTTATATTATGAACTGTGAACTGTATGAACTGTGAACTGTATAATGAACTGTAACTCAGCGAATACTCAATTTAAAAGAAGAGAATTCAAGCTTCATGCCTGTGTGTCTGTATGCTTGTTTGACTAAGTAATTTTGATAAAAAACTAATATTCTCAGTTTATGTAATCTGTATGAAAAGAGAGAGATGTCAGTCGTTCTCTTCTCAGCTAATTATTTTTATTGTGACTCCGCCCACGGAGAGCGCACGCTATTCAAACGCAAATGACTGAGGCGATCCCATACAAACTGTGAACGCCCTCATATCAGCTCGAGAAAACACGTCAAGTTTATTCAGATCATTGTACTTGTTTACACTGTCTCGCGGCGCTGTGAGGAATAATGGAAAATGTACCTCAGAAGTGCTGGTATTTCGAGGAGCAATGGATCCTGAGAATACTGTAGTAAGTTTTTTTCATTCTCAAGTGAATCGCGTTTCTGTGTGTGAATGAATGAATGGCAGAGATGCGCGCTCGCAAAAAGACTGTTTAAATTTGAATCGCATTTCTGTGTGTGAATGAATGATCTGCTTTTAGCAAACTATACTGAGATGACTAAAAATCGACTGAAATATGTTGAAATAAAATGTATTTGTATAAGCAACATATTAAACTGCAAATTAACATTTATATTTCTTATATAAACGAAAGACCTATGTTACAGACATATGAAAGACAACATTTCGTTGACTAGTTTTGGATAGATTATACATTTTTACTGTAAAATATTTGCCACCTCAAATAAGCTTTTGTTTGCCAATTTTTGCTCATATGTTAAATATAGTATGTTTTGTCAAAAATAAAGTAATCAAATAATATGTTATTAGTGTTTTTCCCAATGTAGCCTAGGCTATATTCAAAATAATGAATCCTTAACTTTGAAATATGTATGATATAAAATGCATACTTTAGTTTTTACAAAGAAAGATTGCACTTGAATTGTTGTTGTAATTGTAACCTTTTTACTAAAAAATATATTTACAAGGTTGATGTAAACTTTTCTTTAAATAATTTTTATAGTTTTTTATTAGTGACAAATTTGGGGAGAGGATACATATTCCAAAACTGAAAATACAGTATGAGAATCAACTGCACAATTACTAGACATGGAAAAATAAAATGAGATGCTTCCAACTGTGAACCAATTTGGTAGAATATATATATATATATATATATATATATAATGTATAAGCAACGTATTTGTTTAAGCAAAGTGACACAACGGTGTGTCACTTGTGGCTCAGTGACACACCTGAATGAATGGCTCATTAAGTATGCGGGCCCCATTGTCTCCTCAGGTGTGAACCACTAAATATGCATGATCGTTGACGCCCACTCGCATATGGCCTTTCCAAACATAAAGTGTCTTGCAAAATTTAAATCAATGTATTGTTTTATGTGAATGATTAGGTAGGATGATTTCACATCATTTTGAAGAAAAAACTCTAGGCAACGACATCCATTAGTCAAAAGTCTTATTGGCACACATCATTTTGAAGAAAAAACTCTAGGCAACGACATCCATTAGTCAAAAGTCTTATTGGCACATATTTAGTATGTGTTTTGTGGCCTTATTTCAGAAACTTTAGTTTTTAGTTTTTTCAATAACCATGCATAAACATTCTCTCAAAAATACAAACATGTACATGCATGTTGCTCACATATTATGATAGCCCTGTTTGTGCTAAATAGAGTGTAATTACACCTTTGCCATTAATATGTTTATAAGCAACTGAAAAAAGCACAAATGTCAGAACATCTCAAGGACCCCAAAAACACCTTAGACCCCAGAGGGTTAAAGGTACTTGTCTTTCATCCTCAAATGAGCTGCTAAGTTGCCCAGGTAAATTGTAGAAAATGAGCAGTCAATTCCATCACCGAAAATAAAATGTATTTATTGTTACCTCCTGCCAATATGACTGAATGGCTGGGCAGCTCCAGAATACATGAAAATGGTCTGCCAGCTGTTCCCCACATTTCCTCCAACATAGACCACCTTCTCGCAAGTCTGAATAGATTTTAACTTGGGGATTACAAAGTATCTAAGATTCCGCCAACAGAATTCTCTCCACATACCTGAGCTGGTAGAAGTCGCCTGTACAGAACAGATATTCAGCCAGTCTTCCTCTGAAATACCTAGACCAGATTATTTCCCCCATTTTAATCCATCCTTATTTGTTGTCAAGCATACATTTTTTAACATTAATTTATTTTCGTTTTCCCTTTCTTGCATTGCCTTTGTGTATTTTACTCAAATGAAAGTAATTTACTCACCTTCATGGTATTTCATCATAGAGTACTCGCACACCGTTGCTTTAAAAGCCATGTTGTGAAGATACTTTTTCTTTGAATACTCACATACTCTTGCTTTAAAACCCAGGTTGTTTGGTTTTTTTACATAAATATTCCTGTACACCCACCTGAAATGAGTCATTCTTGTTTCATTGAGAATACTGGCAAACATGTTTCTAAAACTCAATATTTGGCCTAAAAAAGTTCACACTTTGACAAACAAACATCAGAATTTCCTTTTTTCTGTCTCTAATCTCTTATTAGAAGTATGTTGTTTTGCATAGTCAATTGTATTCTAGTATGATTTCATGTACTTCAGTATTTTCTCTCTCTACTCTCTCTACTGTTGTTGCAATATCTCTCCTGGTCACTGTGTTCTGGAACATTCTGCAACATCACTTACCTTCCTTTTGCGCAGAAATGGCTTTCTCACCTCATTTGAAGTGGCATTCCCACATGTTCCTGAGCAAATCTCTGTGCTTAATATGTCACAACTTCATAATGATTATAACAGGGTTTCAAATAGAGTGCATTGTGAATACCTCTCCATCTCTTGTAGGTTTGTATGCATTCCATCCGCCATCATTCAAATTCAATATGGTTGAATTAAACCGATTAGAAGCAGCAAAGATGTCAATTTCAGTGACCCAACACCCAGAATAATACACTCTAGATTGTCAAGTAGTCCTCTACTGAAGTACACTCACTTCTCAAACATTGATGCATTCATTTTCAGGTGTTTGACAACTGTACGGCAATTCTTCAAATTATTGTCCTCACTTCATATTGCATATGCCAACTATCTGAAAAAGCAGTTACTATGTGGTTTGATGTTCTTTGTCAGACATGGACCTGCACTGTTATCTTTTGTCAGAAGAAGCATGAGTTCACATAAACCTTGCTGATCTTTATGGGTCAAATGAGAAAAAATACTTCTGGAATTGAAACCTCAGTAATTATGTCATCTGTTATAACATTTTCAACTTGTGATTTTTGTAACCTGTTTCTCCGAGAATTCACCCTGCTTTTTTCTTCTCCCTCTATACTTGGCAACACATTGTGGACAGTCTGTCTTGGAAGGTTAGTGCTTTTTGCATTTGGAACTTCAAAGTCAGATGCCCTTACCTCAGTCCTCGCAGATTTGCATGCCTTGGGTGTGTTTTTAGACTTTGCTGTAAAGCGCTTTACTGGAGTGTGGAAATCTGCTGTGGTCTGCCTCCAGAGAGTGAGAAACATCTGCATGAACCAAAACTCTAAGATTCTATGGTGCTCTGGTAAGCAACACAACTTGTCTCTGTTTTGTTAGCATGAGAATCAACAAAGGCACACCATGAGCCCTCCTGAATAGTTGCACATGTGTTGGCACAGATGGTTAAAAGGGAAGCATCAGCACTCAGAGTTTGCTCAAGAGCTGTATCAATTGGCATGACCGCACCGCTTAAGACGTCTTCATTCTTATTAACATTAACAAATCTGGTGAGAGACTCTGCATACTCTATGGAAAATAGAGTATTACCCAGCACATCTCCTTGGTAATTCATGGACTGCATTGTAATGTCTTTTTTTACGAGGAAGCAGCGAAACCTTGGCCCTACTTGTTTTAGAGGAAGCTGTGCAACCTCTGCCATTTTTTTAAGAGGAAGTGGCAGAACCTCTGTTTGACTTGTTTTACGAAGAAACTCTGCAGACTCTGTAGTTGCACATCGCTGTGCATAAAGACTCTTGGCTATAGCAGACCTCTTCTTGGGTTGTGGCATCTGTAAAAAAATAAATAAAAAAAACTTATGAATTAACTAATGTTAACATATTAGACCTTATTACTAAGTGTGAACATTCTTAACAGTAAATTAGATTGGATCATATATGCAATCATTTTGATTTGATTCAGAAGTCTTAAATTAATGTGAATTACCAACAAGACCTAGCCTGGGTTTCCCCATGCTGCCTTGAGCGCAGCGCGATTTTATTCACGCTGCTAGTCAGCATGGATTCCATGGACCAGATTTTCGCCTCAGCTAGGGAACCAATCACAGAACGGGGAGGGAGCAGCAAGACGATGTAGCGACAATGCCTCTAGTTTAGGGAATTTATTAGCTCAAATGAGAGGTAATATTCATAAGATATGAATATGCATATGCCGTTTACACAAATTAAATTATTCCACAGAGGGAATAGGTCAGACCTCAACGTATATCAATAATTACCAAGATTACTCGTAGTATTTATTGATATAAGTAGATAGAATTATATTTTAATTAGGGGAAATTTAGGTAGAGGTTAATTCTCATTCATCATACAACCATCCGTCCGGCAGATCGGATGCACGATTTCTGAACAGAAACCTATTGTCTCCAACACGACAAATAATTTTCCTGTGGCCACAAAGGAATGATTATTTTCGTGTCTTAGACAACTTAGATTGTTTAATAATAAAATAAGGGGTAGAGCTGGTAGGCAATCACACTTTCAGGGATTTCAGTAATGAAACAATATGAGACAGATTCAATTCACAAAGATTATAGGATTTTAATCAAACAACTAAGATTACATGTACTATTTCAATCACGCAAGAGTAAATATGCATAACAAACAAATAATATAAACGATCACAAATAAGACATAAAATAAAATATTATGAGAGGGGAAGAGAAAATGAGAGAGGGAAAAGGAGAGAGAGAAAAGGAGAGAGTTTGGTGTGTGTGTAAGATGGTAGCGTGTAAGGCGTGTGTTTTCTAGGAACGCGTGCGTGTATGTATGTGCGTGTGGGTTTAGAGCACGTGCGTGTGTTTGTGGGTGTAAGTGTGTGTGTGAGGATAAGTGTGTGCGTAAAGAATGAGTGAGAGAATTTAGAGAAAGGCAAAGACAGTTTACAACATTCCTTCACACCGAGACCCCAACAGTTTCTAGTAATTATTAGACAACTTAAACAGCATTTCTTTCAGATTTCGAATTTAAGAATGTAATCGTGTACTTTACTTGTTCTGCCTATTTGGCCCTCGTTTCGTGCGTCTGTTGTGTACAAAAGGAGCCTGGAACACGTGGTCTGATGCGTCGTCAAGGCGGAGGTCGTTGCGATGGTAACTCAGAGCGTTTAACTTAGCCAAAGATGATTTAGCCTTAAGTTGGTTTCGTTGGTTGGTAAGAAATTATCGAACTGAGGTAAACTATCAAGAAAAGAAAGACTTAGAATAAGAAAAGAAATAAAAAGCAAACGAAGGTTTCTTGGAAGAAGGAAGGAGGCGGGTCTCTCTCTCTCTCTGGCGAACTGCTACGAGGTACGAGAGATCTGGCGCCGTGTTTTGAAGTCGCTAAAGTCACGCCTTCTCACGTGCGTGACCCAGTCGTCTGGAAGGACAATTGTGGCCACCTCCTTACGTTTTGCAACGGTACACGCCTTCTCTGACTGTGTACTGACGGAATAAACTCGTTCATGAACATTTATAAACCTGGTATTAATGAAAGAATGCATCTTCTGATATTTTGTGTTAAAGATTCAACACCGTTGGGTTCTTTGGAACAAAACAATACCGCGAATGATAATTCTGTGAGCCAATAACACAGAGATACATGATTTCTCGTGATTACACGCACATCAAATTGGTTACATACAAATACAGCTTATATAGATAGTATTTTGGGTATGGAGACCATGGAACACCTCAAGAAATACATTTTAAACATTTAGAAAGATAACTTTGAACACACGTGGTCGGGAAATAGATGCAGTCCTCGAGTATGTATGCATATGTGTGTGTGTGTAGCGTCATGAAGTCACGGAGAGTTCACACTGCGCTAGTTCGGGATCTTGTGAAACGTCCCCCAGGGGTTATAGCATCTCTAGTCCGACTGGCGTTTTGCTGATCACATATCTTAGCCGAAACAGTCGAACAGAAGGTTGTGTGTTTACTCAGAAAATAGATTAGGGTCCTTTAAAACCAGGGGTCAATGATTTATGCAGATAGGAGGCTCCATTCGGTCGGCACGTCCTGGCGCCAAAGTTTTAAGACAATGGAGGTGTCTGTAAATGGGGATTCCAGTAAGTTGATTAGGTCCCAGACTAGAGAGGGGGTTTGATCACAGGGTAATCTCAGTAATTTAATCAATAGGCAAGCCGGGTGACCTGCCTTTTGTTACAGTCCCCCCTTGGTGAGTTGGCAGGGCGTGGATGGGCCTGGTCGAGTCACCACGGTAACAACGGTCAGATGGCAGGTGCATGAATGGGAGGAGGCTGCGAAGGGGTTGCTAAGACTGAGGGTTTAATTCGATGAGGTCGTCAGCATTCTCTGGTGGGGCGTCGTCCTTCCGAGGGTTTCTCCGGAAGCCTACGGAGACTGCCTCGGTGAGCTTGGTTGTGGAGGTTCGGATTGCGTTGATTCTTCGGTACAGGACATAGGCCATGCCCAAGGTGAGGGCCTGTCCGAGGATGATGGAAATGCACAGTGCAGTGTCAGCTGCGGTCCAGCTTTGGGCGACAGGTGAAGTGTTCAGGATGGGTAGTCGAGATAAGGCCTGAAGGGCTGAGTCCAGTGGGGCTATATCGATGACTTGTGACCCCCCTTTTTCAATCCAATCTTCCAGTTCTGGATCTAGCGTGAAATTGCGGTCCCTAAAGAAAGATGGAATCTCTAGCTCGGCTTGGTACTCTTCACTTGGGAGATGGTACAAGGACAGGTCATCTAGGTGGAGGATGGCTCCTCGTGGGACTTGAATCCACATGCTTTGGTTAAGCAGATTGACACGTGTAGCAGTGTCGTGTTGGTCATAAGTCAGTGTCGCCGACCTCACTGGAGTGTTCACGAGCCATCGGTTTCCTACAATTTCGGCTTGGGTCTCGGTGACTTGGTTGCGGGGTTTAGCATCAGCCGGGCAACGTGCGTCGTTGGCTAGTTGTTGTAGGCCGCAGATTCCATCTGTATTATCTCTGAGGAAAGGTTTGCTTGGACAGAGATAGTGAATGTCTTTTGTGAGGGTGCACATGTGCAGGTTAGGGGCGAGGTATAGCTGTGGGTTGCTGTCATGATAAGCTACAACCTCGGGAGTCCGTACCTTGAACTGGGTGTTACTCTGCCAGAATCCAATGTTGACAACGTCTTTGAGTCGGTAGATTCGGCTTGATTCTATAATGGGCAAGTTGAGGAGGAAGCCCACCTCCCGCTGTGCGGGGTCAACGTACAGTGGAATGGCGCTGCCCAAAGAGTAGGCAAGATGGGTTTGTATCGGATCAGTGGGTGTGGTGGTGGCGGAAGCCAGCACGGTTTGTACAAGGCTCAGGGGGATCAGATATGGCGGGATCCTCCCCATGGCTAAGCTGTCCATGGAGGAGCTTACTTCTCGGAGCATGTCGTTCATTAATGCGGTGACCAACTGAGTTTGGGCAAAGTCGGTCTGGAAGACTGTGACCAGCTGTTTCATGGAGCTCACAGTCTGGTTCAGCATGACACTATGCGTGTTAAGGATGGTGACTGTACCTCTCAGTGTCCTGCCTATGGTGGTCAGGGATGCGCTTTGTGTGGTGAGTTGATCTTTCAACTGTGGAAGTTCCGTCTGGATTTCTGCTACATGTCTTCGTACCGTGGCTATGTTCACGGCGTTGACGCTGGACATACCAATGTTGAAAAGTGTGCCTACAGCAGCAGCGGCTCCGAGCAGCGCTCCTAGGAACCTTTTGGAACGTCTGTTGTGTCCACTCAGTTCGGCCTGGGTGAGAGTCATCTTTTCCAGTTGATTCAGCATGTGTTTGATGTCAGCTTCAGCATGGTCGAGGGCGGTTTCTGTCCATCTGGCACCTGCCCAATTGTATTGGGTGGCGGATCTCGGGCAGTGCGCACGGTAGACGTTTCGAGGGTCGAGTCGCACGTACACTTTCTGTGTGTGGGTTCGGCAATTTGTGATAAGCAGTCCAGGCTGCTCTCTCAACACAATTCCCGAGGCTGGCCCTGGTGAGATGACATCGGGTGGTGGCTGGCCTCTGGTCGACTGAAAGCACATGATGGCAATCCACAGCAGCTTCCTGTTACAGGCAAGAGAGAGAGAGGTGTGGATGAGAAGGGGAAAGAAAGAAGGCACAGATCAGCAAGGGTTGTCCCGGGTTGGATGGGACAGTCTTCTTTTCCTGTAGGGACGGCGGTTGAGTTTAGCTCATTGTGGGCATCTCCTGTCTGTCCCTGCTAGTGGCCACATGTCTCTTGATCTGATTGCGGTGGACCCATTTGAGAACTGGTTCTTTTGGTCCCCGTTTAAGCTGGATTTGGTATGCTACGGGGGAGAGTTTGTTCACAATTTCATGAGGTCCAGTCCAGTGGGGCAGAAACTTTTTTGACAGCTGCTCGGGTGGCAAGGCGAAACTGTAATACAGGACTTTGTCGCCCACGCTGAGTTCTTGGTGTGATGCCTTTCGATCGTAATATGCTTTCTGGCCGTCAGCGCTGGTTTTCAGGTGTTGCTGGGCGAAAGCGAAAGTTGTTTTCAAATGTTTATGGAGCTCATCCAGATATTGTGAAGTGGTATAGGCGGGGTCGAGGTTGTGGTCTCCTGGTTGGTACAACAGGTGTAATGGCAGGGTCATCTGCCGCCCAGTCATGAGTTCAAACGGGGGTACCCGTGTTGATTCCTGTGGGGTGGCTCGGATGGCCATCAGCACCAGGGGAAGTTTCACATCCCAGTCTTTCTGATTAGCCGTCACATACTTTCTCAACATGGCGACCACCGTTCTGTTAGATCTTTCTACCTGTCCAGATGAGATCGGATGGTGACTGATGTGAAGTTTAGCTTGTACCCCTAGAACTCTCCAGATCTTTTGCATGATCTCCGCGGTGAAATGGGTACCTCGGTCTGAATTGATTCTTAGTGGCAACCCGAATCGGGAGAAGATGTGGTTCATCAGGAGATATGCCGTTGTTTGGGCATTGTCGTTAGGTGCTGGTAAACACTCTACCCACTTGGTAAATTGGCACACTACCGTGAGAAAGTACCTATTGCCTCTTGATGATCGGGGGAGGGGTCCTACCCAATCAATTTGAAGATCTGACCAGGGGAACGTGATTCCTCTGCGTTGCAATGGGGCTCTGTGATTTAGGTTTGTTGGCTGGAACTGACAGTAGACCAGGCATTCTCTCACATACTCTGCCACATCCTGTTGCATACATGGCCAGTATGCCACTTGCCTAAGTGTCTCATACGTGGCTCTGGTACCGTGGTGTCCAGCATATACTGCGTTGTGGGCGTGCATTAACATCGCCCCCCTCTGGCATCGTGGCACAACGAGCTTAGGCGAAGTGGTGTCATCGGTGACAAACCATAGAATGTCGTCCCGCACACGCAGCATGTGTCTGCAGTTATGTAAGTGTCTGAGATCGGAGTCATCAGTGATGTCCGAAGGTGCGATAGGGTTGGAGGAGGGGTCATAGAGGTGGTTTTTAATTGTTTTTATGGCTGTGTCTGAGGCTTGCATATCCGCAATGTCGTTGTTGGAAATTTGCGGGGTTAGCGATAGCAGCTGTGGAGCTGGTGTCGTAGCAGGTAAGGGTCGCTTGCTGCGGGTTAGCACTGCAACATCGGAGGTGGGTGAGGGTTTTGGGGAAGACCACGGTTCACCGTGTAGGGCGCCCGCTTTTGCGAGGGCGTCAGTGCGGTCATTGAAGTCTTTGTCTTGGCCTGGGAGTTTGGAGTGTCCTTTTACCTTTTTCCAGTACACGGCGAGATCGTGTGTCGTTGTGATGTTATCACATTCCTGGAACAGGTGTTGGTGCTTGACAGGTTTGTTGTTAGCAGTTTTGAAACCATTCTGTTTCCAGGTCTGGAGATGGCACACAAAACTGAGTCTGGCATAGTTAGAGTCTGTGCAGATGAGAAGTTCTTTGAATGTTGTTTGATGCTGCGATTTGCAGAGTTATGAGAATTGATGCTATTTCTGCATACTGTGATGACTGGGGGCCTAGCTTGAAGTGTTGTGGTGGGCATGGGTGGTTGTTCACCCACAGTACCCCAGCACCTGCTTTTAGGATGCCCTCGCTGTTGTAGGAGCATCCGTCAACGTAAGCTGTGGGCATGCCTTCGCACGCATTCTTTTCGAAGTACCTGTGACAGGTCAGTTGTGGCTGCTGGGGTTCGGGTGTTTCCGGCGTAGCAGCAGGTGAGTTGTCAGAGCAGTTTTGACATGCCGCCAAGCCGTTACCTAGAGCAGACTTGTTATTCTGTGCATATCGGGCCTCGACATTTCGTCCTTGGAGAGCCATTAGCCATGTAGCTATGCGTGAATTGGTGACCACGCCATCGCGGATTCGCTGGCTGTTGAGGAACATTACGGGCTGGTGGCACGTCTCAATGATAACTTTTTGTGCTCCAATGTAATAGGAGAAGCGCTGGATGGCCCATACTGTACAGAGCAAAGCTTTTTCACAGTCTGAGAATTTACATTCTGGAGGGAGAAGTGTTTTACTGGCATATGCGACCACCTTTTTGTCTTGGTCGTGTTGTTGGTATAGGCCAGCACTGAGACATTGGTCTGAAAACCCTGCTTCCAGGTGGAATTCTTTCTGCGGATCGGGGTAAGCAAGGCATGGAGCTGTGCATAAATGTCTTTTTAGTTGTGCCATGGCGTGTTCCTGAGCGTCTGACCAGACGAATGGGCAGTCCTTCTTTAATAGTTGTTAGAGGTCTGGCGATGTCTGAATAGTTTTCGATGAACTGTCGAGAGTAGTTGCATACCCCTAGAAAACTTCGTAGTTCAGAGACGGTAGTGGGAGGTTTGATGTTTTGGATGGCATGAATACGGTTTGATTGTGGTTCAATGCCATGGGGTCCAATGAGCAGGCCCACGTAGTTGACTTTTGTGCGACACCACTGTCCCTTGTGGAGGGCTATTTTGGCGCTGGCAGCGGATAACTGGTTCAAAACATAGTCTATTTCTTTGAGGTGGTCGGCCACCGTCGTGCTTTTCATGAGCACATCGTCGACGTAAATCAGGTTACCTCTCATCCTGGCGTCTGGGCAGGCTTTGTTCAGGAAGATGTTGAACTCAGCTGGTGAGTTGGCATACCCAAACGGGCACCTGTTGAAGGTGTATTGGTGGTTGCCGAATGTAAATGCCTGCTTGTGCTGGTCGTCCGGGTGCACTGGAATGGTCCAGAATCCCGAGGCCACATCGAGTGTAGAGAAGATGGTGGCTCCTCTGATTCGTGGGATTTCCTGTTCCAGCTGAGTCATGGGCCACCGTGACAACGGCACCTGTTGATTCAGTTTGCGATAGTCAATGGTGGGCCTCCATTTCCCATTAGGTTTGAGAACAGGCCATATTGGGGCAGAGTAGGTGCTGTTGCATGGCCTGATAACATTCTTCTCAAGCATGGATTCGATGATTTCCTGAACAGGTTCGTGTGAGGCGATGGGAATTTTGTATTGCTTGACGAAGGTTGGAGGAGCCTCAGGGTGCGTAGGGATACGCACTGTGTGGAGGTCGGTGAGACCACAGTCTAAAGAGTCTTTTGCAAAGGATTCTTTGAACTTATAAAGGACTTGTCGTAGTCTTTGGCGGTCTGCATCCTCCTGGAGTGCATCAGCATCCTGTAGAATTTGTTGCACTTGAGATTCGAAACCTTGGTACGGTTCATCTGTCGGCTTGTCATCAGTCGGGTTGGTTTTAATGGGCATGGCAGGTGCATCAATCTCACTGACCGGCTGGTGGGAGACTGTGTACACTGCGAGGTGTTGATCCTCTGTCAGCTCTGTTCTGCACACATGGTGTTTGGCCACCGACATGACAGATGTGATGGCAATGAATTGGAAGGGAGCTGTGAACAATGTGTTGTCAGTATGTCCCTCAGGTATCAGTGAAGGTGGAATGGGCCCTATGACGGGTAAAATCAGGTCAAAGTCATGAAAGTCGTGGCTGACTAGCCATCCCAGGCGGTAGGCTTTTGGGATGCTGATGTCAGTTGCTGTGCAATTGTTGAACAGAATATATACTACCCGAGATGACACTTCAGTGAGGGGTGTGGCTTCGAGGGTGAGTCCGAGTTCCACACATTCAGGTGAAGGTTGGAAGAAAGCCAGTGTGTGGTTTAGGGTTTGGCCCTGTCGCAGGTTGAGCCGCACAGCGACTCCTTTAGTGTAAGCAGGTACCACTGTTCCCTGTTCGTTGATGAGAGTGCAGACTTCGGGGATGGTCTGTCCTGACAGTAGATTGTCATGACTGATGGGAACAGGTGGCTGTGAAGTCAATGGAGCCCATACAACCTCATTAACCCTCTGAGGTCTGAGGGGTTTTTGGTGTCCTTGAGATGTTCTGACATGCCCTGACATTTGTGCTTTTTTCAGTTGCTTATAAACATATTAATGGCAAAGGTATAATTACACTCTATTTAGCACAAACAGGGCTACCATAATATGTGAGCAACATGCATGTACATGTTTGTATTTTTGAGAGAATAATGTTTATGCATGGTTATTGAAAAAACTAAAAACTAAAGTTTCTGAAATAAGGCCACAAAACACATACTAAATACATGTCAATAAGACTTTTGACTAATTGATGTCTTTGCCTAGAGTTTTTTCTTCAAAATGATGTGAAAATCATCCTGCCCTTATCATTCACATAACACAATACATTGATTTAAATCTTGTAAAACACTTTTTGTTTGTAAAGGCAATATGCGCAAGGGGCGTCAACCATTCAACAGCATCATGCATATGTAGTGATTCACACCTGAGGAGACAATGGGGCCCGCATACTTAATGAGCCATTCATTCAGGTGTGTCACCTATAGCCACAAGAAAGAATGCAATATATATACAGCAATATATATACAGTATATATATATATATATATATATATTCTACCAAATTGGTTCACAGTTGGAAGCATGTCAATTTTTTTTTTTTTTTTAAATTTTCCTTGCAAATTGTATAATATCCAAGGAAAACATGTCTATTAATTGTGCAGTTAATTCTCATACTGTATTTTCAGTTTTGGAATATGTATCCTCTCCCCAAATTTGTCAATAATAAAACACAATAAAAATTATTTAAAGAAAATGCTTATATTTACCTTTTAAAAGTTATTTTAAACTTTTAGTTTAAAATAGTTATTTTAAACTATTTTAAACCACGGGGGTGGTGGTGGCGCAATGGATAAGACACATGCCTTTGGTGTGAGAGACCCGGGTTCGAATCCACTGTGAGACACCAATGTGTCCCTGAGCAAGACACTTAACCCCTAGTTGCTCCAGAGGCGTGCGACCTCTGACATATATAGCAATTGTAAGTCGCTTCGGATATAAGCGTCAGCTAAATGAATAAATGTAAATGTAAATGTAAAAGTTGTTTACATCTACCTTGTAAATATATTTTTTTTTATTAAAAAGGTTACAATTACAACAACAGTTGAAGTGTAATCTTTCTTTGTAAAAACTAAAGTATACATTTTATCATACATATTTCAAAGTTAAGGATTCATTACTTCGAATATAGCCTACATTGACAAAACATACTATATTTAACATATTAGCAAAAATTGGCAAACAAAAGCTTATTTGAGGTGGCAGATATTTTACAGTAAAAATGTGTAATCTATCCAAAACTAATCAACGTAATGTTGTCTTTCATTTGTCTGTAAAATAGGTCTTTCGTTTTTATTATAAGGAATATAAATGTTAATTTGCAGTTTAATACGTTGCTTATACAAATACATTTTATTTCAACATATTTCAATCGATTTTACTCAGTATAGCAAAATAGTTTGCTAAAAGCAGATCTTTCATTCACACACAGAAACGCAATTCAAATTTAAGTCTTTTTGCGAGTTGTGGTAAACAGCGCATCGCTGCCGTTCATTCATTCACACAGAAACGCGATTTACTTGAGAATGAAAAAAAAAAACTTACTACATTATTCCATCCGTTGCTCCTCGAAATACCAGCACTTCTGAGGTAAGTTTTCCATTATTATTATTCCTCACAGCGCTGCGAGACAGTGTAAACAAGTACACTTATCTGAATAAACTTGATGTGTTTTCTCGAGCTGATATGTGGGCGTTCACAGTTTGTATGGGATCGTCTCAGTCATTTGCGTTTGAATAGCGCGCGCTCTCCGTGGGCGGGGCCGATTAAAACGTAATGAGATGAGATGAGCTCGACTGGAATCGCTCTCTTTTAATACAGATTTCACAAGATGAGAATATTTGTTTTTTATATAAATTACTTCATTTAAAAGAAGAGAATTCAAGCTTCATGCCTGTGTCTGTATGCCTGTTTGACTGAGTATTCGCTGAGTTATTGTTCATTTTCGGACGCGTTTCAGAATGGACTTCACTGGCAGAGAGAAGGCAGAACTCGCTTCGTGTTTATTTTTCTTTATTTGGCAAAAAGCACAACACTTTGTTTTTATTGTGAGTATACACAAAAATAATACACATTTAACAGAATCGATTGATGTATGAAACTCCTATGGAAAATCAAAGTCAACAGAGTATTTATGAGTTTCTTTTACATTGATAAAAAAAAAGCGAGCTGGTATCGCCGGCGATACCGTAGACCTCAGGGGGTTAAACATGTCCACATGAGCCTTGAGGCGAATCAAGATGTCTGCTCCAATGTAGACGTCGTGGGCTGGATCTTCCAGGATCAGGAAGTAATGGGTTAAGTACCGGTGATTCCATTTCAAGTTCAAAGCACAGATCCCTTTGGCAGATGTCATTGAGGATGGAGCTGAGTTCAAAGGGAAACGGGTGCGTTTGCTGGTATAGGGCAGGTCTGGAACCTTTTCAATGATTGCATTGAATAGTGAAAGACTGATTTCTGAGTTGTCTGCCCACAGTGCCAGGATAACGTCTGTTGTGGTTATATCCTGCAGCTGTAGGTCAGTGTTTACTTGGGGGCAGTAGTTATCAGAGTCTTGTGTGGTTCTGAAAGTGCAGAGTAGCGAACTTGAACTCCGCTCAGCTGTTGTGACTGTGTTCTCCTGGCTGGCTGAGGGAATTGCTGTGAACCCCGTGACCTGACAGTCTGGTTTAATGGATTTGTGAGGCTGAAGGGGGAGGGGTTCACGCACTTGAGCCCAAACCTGGAGGTGCTTGAAGTCTAGCAAGGGTTCAAAGCGGTCCAGCAGGTCCTTGCCTATGAGGAATTGATAAGTGTTCATTGGAGAAATATAGACTGGATGGACTATGCTCATATGACCAATTGCCAGGTGAATGGGAGCTACGTTTTTTAGCTGGATGTCATTTTGGCTGTATGACTGCACATTCAGCTCACAAGTGTGGAATTTCAGAGTTCGGTTTTGTCTTTGAGCTTCAAATTTGAGTTTCTCAAATAGTTGACTAGAAATTAGTGTGAGATCAGAGCCGGTGTCCACCAGGGCTTCGAGCTGCATTTCCTTTTCCAAGGTTATGGTTAAGTAAAGTTTTCGTGCCATTCCTCTCTCAATTAGATTCCCGAGGAGTTGTGGTGTGGGGTCTTGCGTGTTGATCGACAAGCAGTGAGGGTATGTGTCGTGGGGCTCGTTTTGGGTGCAGATCACCAAAACAGCACTGTCTGGTACTTTGTTGTGAGAGCTGCTGCAGTCCTCTTCAGGAAGTGTTGTTGTCAGCTGGAGGGAGTGAGTAGCGCTGTCATTTAGTGATGTAACAGCGAGCTCAACAGTCTGTGGTCTGACAGCAGTGTTCTGTGGGGCTGTCAGCTTGAGGGAATGAGTAGTGCTGTCATTTAGTGATGCAACAGCGAGTTCACCAGTTTGTGGCTGACAAACAGTGTTCTGATGGGCAGTCAGCTGGAGTGAGTGAGAGGTGTCAGTTGGTGATGCAACAATGAGTTCATTAGTCTGTGGCTGACAAACAGTGTTCTGATGGGCAGTCAGCTGGAGGGAGTGGGTGGAGCTGTCATTCAGTGATGTGGCAGCGAGGTTCGTAGGTTGCGGTTTATCAACAGTGTCAGGTGGGCTGTCAGTGGAAGGAGCGTTGGGAGTGGCGTTGGTTTCAGGCCTGTGGTTTAGTCATGCAGTGTCTGGTTTATCTTTGTCTTCCTTGTGAGGTTTCTTTTGGAGAAACTCTCTCAGTATGCTCAGAAGTTCTGCCGCTTCAGCCGTGGCTGCCCCGTTTTTGTTGGAGGTTCGTTCCGGCTTGTGTTTACCCGTGTCATGTCGAGAGGGGTCCCTTGGTTGGTTCTCTGGGCTTGTTGTTCGGGGAGATTGGGGTCGACTTCTTCTGGGGTGTCGATCGGCATCCCAGCTGCCTCCTCCCTTTTGGTTGTGGGAGAAGCGATGCCGGTCCCCGGATCCCCTGAAACGGTCGTTTAGCTGTCTTGGACGTGCACCCCCTCCTCGTCCGCGCTGACCTCTGTTGGGTTGGAACGGCCTGGCGTCTTTGTTGACGGGTCTGTACCTGGGGGGTTGTGCGCCCTCTAAAGTCAGTTCTGGAGAGGGCTCTGAGACAGGGCAAACTGTGGGGTATTTTGCAGTTTTATCAGACACAGTTTTTTGTTTGACGTATGCTTTGTGAGCTAGGTCACGTAAATGAATTGACATGGTCCGTGGGCAAACAAGGACGCCCAGATGCGCACTTTGGCTTGGATGGAGATTCCGCAGGAAGAGGGTTTTGAAATTGACATCTTCCTCCATGTCCGCCTCATTCCTTGGACCGAAGTACGCTTGTCGCAGGCAGCCATAGTAGGCCTGCGGGGTTTCCAGTCGAGCTTGTTTGAGGTCCATTGCCGCGATTATGCCTTGGTCTGACTCGGGATCAGAGAATTCGCGGATCAGTGCTTGTCGTAATTGTGCGTAATTCATCTTGACAGTCTCTGGCTGACGGTCTAGAAAGCTCCTCACGTCACGCCCTGACGTGATCCGGAGGAGCTATAACTTGTCCCAAGTAGTGACGTTGGCCACAGTTTGTAGGTGGAAATCAATGTCCTGTAGGTAAGAGTGCACGTCGCTGCCCCCTGCTGGATTTGGGTTGAACGTAGGAATGTTTCTTGCCAGCTTGTCCAGTTCTTTGGATGCTGTGCGGTGACTGGTGGCTCGCCCCTCCGGGACGGGGTCCTTCCTTTGTTCGGCAGGTGGGAAGTTGTCATGACGTGGGCTTTCCTCTTCCTCTTTAGCTGTAGGGGTTCGGCGGTGAAGTGCAGGTTCGCCGGGAAGGGGAAACGGGGTGATGTTTGTTTCTTCTTCCAGGTCAGTTTGGAATTTGTAAGAGTGTTTGAGTTCTCTGTGGACAATGTCAAGTCCGTATTTAAGATCTTGTCTCTGTTGGACAAGCTTGTTAATTTCAGCTCGGGCTTTTTGCAAATGTTTCTCACAAGCCTTAGCTTTCGCATCTCTGTCTTTCAATTCAATATTGGCTCTTTCCAACAACGCCTCGCCACGGGTTAGTTTGTCATTGAGTTCTTTCGCGGTTCGTTTCTCCGCCTGCAATCTTTCGTTGGTGTCCGTGCGTAGATCCTCCAGAGCCTTTTGCAGTTGTTCCACTTCCTTTTGTAGTTTTGGGTGTGTTTCCTCCTCAGTTTCGGCCTCCAGTAGGAGATCCTCCAGACGTGTTTGTGCCTCGTCCTTTTGTTTGCAGGCCTCCTCCAGCTGAGTCTTTAGTCCAGTGTTTTCCTTTTCCAGCTTGGCGTTATCCTCCTCCAGCAAACGTGCCTGGGCCACCAGGTAGTGAGAGAGACTTCCGATGATGCGACTCCATTCTTTTGAGCTGTAAGCCTGCGTGGGGTCCTGGGACATGAGCTGGTCCACGTTGGAGTCCAGTTCCTGCCGGGTCAGGAGTTTTAGGTCGCCGAAGTCTTTGGGTAGACAGCCGGTTGTCATGGCGCTTAACCATGCCTCCAGATCATTCCAATGAGCCGCAGGGCTTGATGAGGGCGACATGTTGACTCACTGTAGGCAGAGGAAACACAACACACACACACACAGAGGGCCACTGCAAGCTGTCTTGAGGCTAATGGGCTATAGTACGGTGTACCGTCTAAAGAACCTTTGGGCTAACTGACTTTAGACAGTTGGTGAGCTGAAAAACAAGTCACAACAGAACATGAAAGGCACGAGTGCGAGAGGATTAAAGGGGGAGGAAGAAACAAAAAAAAATTAAACAAAGATATCACAGTGAGAATAAACCTGAGTGATTTGATCTGTGCTGCAATTTGAACACTAATAGCACAGAGGCTGTGCCTTAGGGAGAAAGAGGTAAGCCCAAACACTTAGAAAGTGTAGGCGGGGGAATATTTAAGACTATGTGGCTTATAATGAGAGGCAGAGGTTTTTTTTTTTCTTTTATCAAAGTTCAGTTTACCTGAAGTGGACTGAGGTCACCCCAGCCGGCCCCCTCGCTGAGCGCAGTCAACCTTCCTGGCGCCCCAACACCTGGCCGCCGTGACCCTGGATTCTCCGTTACTCTGCTCACGGCTACGACCTCACAAACAGGGTGACCGTAAACACAATACTAGTAATCCCGGAGATATCAACCAACCGAACGCAATGCAAAGGTGGGTGCGTCACAGAACTCACCAGGGTAACCTGGCGTGGCAGGAACTGCCTATAGTTTGTTCAGCGGTCCCAACAATTGGCTGTTGCGTCGGCTTGGTGGCTGACACTCCGAAGCACCAGATTGCTGATGTCACTTACTGCGTGCCGCAGCCAGTGGCAGAGATAAGAGAAACTCAAGAGTCACTGCACGATCAGGGTCAGTAACATCAGTTGGCAGACTCACCCACAGAGGTCGAACTGGGACTCCTCTAGTCCACTGCAGGTGCTGAGATTCTTGCCTGGAAGCAGAAGAACCGAATTAAGAGGTGTATGGTCTTTGTCAATTAAAAATGAAGCAGAAGGAGGTTAGTGGTACCCCAATGCAGGTGGAAACAGGAGAAAGGGTGCAGCAGACCGCTGTAGTGGGTTAATAGAGCCTCTAGGGGGCACTCTTCCTTTCCGTGGTTCACCTTAACTGTTGGACACAACTTAAATTTCAATTCGAAATTAGTTTAAAAATCTAATTCAAATAAACCTGGGGGAGATTAACAGAGAATTCGAATGATTATTTATAACAATCAAACAACACTTAAGTTATTTTGTGATGATTATAAACTAATCATCCGAGGACAGCATACATGGAATGAATTTTAGCAGAGTAAATTTGTAGAAAGCTGATAGCCGACTTGGAAAGGGAGCTTCCACCTGGGGGCGCTGTGTTTCTCAGGAGCTATGATGACTTGACTGTCATAGTGGGAGTAACCACATAAATTTGTTTCAATTTCAAATCAAATCTAAATACACTGGGAAAGAAGAAACAAAAAGGTTTTTTTTGTTTTTGCAGAGAAATGGAATGATTTCTAATAATTATCAAAATAGCACTTAAGTTATTAGTAAATTATTAAATCAAACAAAACAGGACAGAGTCATCGAGGCAGATAGAAATGGAAACAGAGCAGAGCAGAGTGAATTGAGCAGAGAAGTGGTATAGCTGACCTGGAAGGGTGCGGCCACAAGGGGCGCTGTTCTCCCTCCGTGTGAACTATCAGTGTTTTTGGAGTGAGAAATTTTATAATTAAGTTTGATTTTTTTCACTTCTGGAGATCAAACTCAGAATAAAATATCTCAGTCCAAAATAAAAAGGTTGTTTTAATGAACTGTAGCAAGCCGTAAATGCAAATATGTGTTTAAACAGCTTCTTAGATAAACACCGGCGTGAATTTTGAGGAAACAAAATCGAGACGGAAACAATGAACGGCAGGTCTTATCTGCCGTTGACCACACGATGGCGGTGTTGCGATCAGCGGAACAAAATCACAAGGTAGTAATTTGAAACTGATATGCGCCTATAGAGATTGCTTCAGCAATCGCAGTTTTCACACATGCAGACTTTTGCAAACACAAAAACCACACTGCAAATAAATTCTAAGGAGATCGTGGCGGATCTCGTGTGCCTGGTCTGTACAGACACTGAAACGGGGTTTTTGCTGGCTAGCTAAACCAGCTTTTCACAACCCGTAGCTTGTCGTTGCTAGCGACATAAAATAAGATCTTTTACTGTTTGTTCTGACCCGGAGTCTTTTGCTCTCGGGGTTTACAGAATACCGGTAACACGCCTGAGGGAACTTTCCTTTGTTCAAACACTTAAGACAGAATTATATGTACGCAGTCAAGCAAAAGAGATTTTCTTTCTTTTTTTTTTTTACTTAGACTTGTAACAATACTGTAAAACTGCAGTTTTCTCCACAACCAGGGAATAACTGGCGGGTTACTGATACGGCTTTTCGCCTTGATCAGTTGATTCAAACGCGCGCACAAAACATTAAACTTCCAAAATCACACATGAATATACATCTGAATATTTTGTCCCAAAATGAAATTTGAAAGTGCCTGCATTCGAAAAAACCATTAATATGGAGCGACAATGCCTCTAGTTTAGGGAATTTATTAGCTCAAATGAGAGGTAATATTCATAAGATATGAATATGCATATGCCGTTTACACAAATTAAATTATTCCACAGAGGGAATAGGTCAGACCTCAACGTATATCAATAATTACCAAGATTACTCGTAGTATTTATCGATATAAGTAGATAGAATTATATTTTAATTAGGGGAAATTTAGGTAGAGGTTAATTCTCATTCATCATACAACCATCCGTCCGGCAGATCGGATGCACGATTCTGAACAGAAACCTATTGTCTCCAACACGACAAATAATTTTCCTGTGGCCACAAAGGAATGATTATTTTCGTGTCTTAGACAACTTAGATTGTTTAATAATAAAATAAGGGGTAGAGCTGGTAGGCAATCACACTTTCAGGGATTTCAGTAATGAAACAATATGAGACAGATTCAATTCACAAAGATTATAGGATTTTAATCAAACAACTAAGATTACATGTACTATTTCAATCACGCAAGAGTAAATATGCATAACAAACAAATAATATAAACGATCGCAAATAAGACATAAAATAAAATATTATGAGAGGGGAAGAGAAAATGAGAGAGGGAAAAGGAGAGAGAGAAAAGGAGAGAGTTTGGTGTGTGTGTGTAAGATGGTAGCGTGTAAGGGGATGTGTGTGGGTTTTAGAGCGCGTGCGTGTGTTTTCTAGGAACGCGTGCGTGTATGTATGTGCGTGTGGGTTTAGAGCACGTGCGTGTGTTTGTGGGTGTAAGTGTGTGTGTGAGGATAAGTGTGTGCGTAAAGAATGAGTGAGAGAATTTAGAGAAAGGCAAAGACAGTTTACAACATTCCTTCACACCGAGACCCCAACAGTTTCTAGTAATTATTAGACAACTTAAACAGCATTTCTTTCGGATTGCGAATTTAAGAATGTAATCGTGTACTTTACTTGTTCTGCCTATTTGGCCCTCGTTTCGTGTGTCTGTTGTGTACAAAAGGAGCCTGGAACACGTGGTCTGATGCGTCATCAAGGCGGAGGTCGTTGCGATGGTAACTCAGAGCGTTTAACTTAGCCAAAGATGATTTAGCCTTAAGTTGGTTTCGTTGGTTGGTAAGAAATTATCGAACTGAGGTAAACTATCAAGAAAAGAAAGACTTAGAATAAAAAACGAAATAAAAAGCAAACGAAGGTTTCTTGGAAGAAGGAAGGAGGCGGGTCTCTCTCTCTCTCTGGCGAACTGCTACGAGGTACGAGAGATCTGGCGCCGTGTTTTGAAGTCGCTAAAGTCACGCCTTCTCACGTGCGTGACCCAGTCGTCTGGAAGGACAATTGTGGCCACCTCCTTACGTTTTGCAACGGTACACGCCTTCTCTGACTGTGTACTGACGGAATAAACTCGTTCATGAACATTTATAAACCTGGTATTAATGAAAGAATGCATCTTCTGATATTTTGTGTTAAAGATTCAACACCGTTGGGTTCTTTGGAATAAAACAATACCGCGAATGATAATTCTGTGAGCCAATAACACAGAGATACATGATTTCTCGTGATTACACGCACATCAAATTGGTTACATACAAATACAGCTTATATAGA
This sequence comes from Leuciscus leuciscus, assembly GCF_965113295.1. NCBI lineage: Eukaryota > Metazoa > Chordata > Actinopteri > Cypriniformes > Leuciscidae > Leuciscus > Leuciscus leuciscus. The sequence goes on along the minus strand of NC_138728.1, from coordinate 34,121,574 downwards.
TAGTATTTTGGGTATGGAGACCATGGAACACCTCAAGAAATACATTTTAAACATTTAGAAAGATAACTTTGAACACACGTGGTCGGGAAATAGATGCAGTCCTCGAGTATGTATGCATATGTGTGTGTGTGTAGCGTCATGAAGTCACGGAGAGTTCACACTGCGCTGTGAACTTTTGTCACTCTGAAGAAAGGGGGAGTTCATATGTGTGTGCATACATACTCGAGCTGATGAGGTTAACAGTGGGCACCTGGTCAAACACTGTTTTACTGTTTTGAAGTGTTAATCAGTGTCAAGAAATCCGGGGGGGGGGGGGGGGTTTCGGGATCTTGTGAAACGTCCCCCAGGGGTTATAGCATCTCTAGTCCGACTGGCGTTTTGCTGATCACATAATCTTAGCTGAAACAGTCGAACAGAAGGTTGTGTGTTTACTCAGAAAATAGATTAGGGTCCTTTAAAACCAGGGGTCAATGATTTATGCAGATAGGAGGCTCCATTCGGTCGGCACGTCCTGGCGCCGAAGTTTTAAGACAATGGAGGTGTCTGTAAATGGGGATTCCAGTAAGTTGATTAGGTCCCAGACTAGAGAGGGGATTTGATCACAGGGTAATCTCAGTAATTTAATCAATAGGCAAGCCGGGTGACCTGCCTTTTGTTACAACGATGACGACATCTATGCGACACACCGAAGCAGTTTGTTTATATCTATGGATCCAACATGACAGACGTAAAAATATATGCATATTTTTAGGAACACATCTACAAAAATATGCCTGTATTTCAAGTTGATAAAATAATTTAAAATCCACATGAGTTTATTTGTGCCGACGCTCCACGTCCTCCCAGGATCTATATCGTTACCTAGGCTACTTTCACTTTTAAAAATTCATCATAACCGCGCGCGCGATCTGCTTGCAGTCGTCGAGATGGATGCTGAGGAGTTGAAGAAAAGAATAGCTAGTGGAGATTGTAAAGTTGTCGACAATACGTCATCAAAAATCAAGTCCAGTGTGTGGGAGGAATTGAGTTATCTGCAGAAAATATTGTGAAAGGCTTTGCTGCAAACATTTTCGTGTTGGATAGCCGCAAATGTGGAACTTCATCCCTGAGGAAAGCACGCAGAAACTGTGGTAACAAAGCAGTTCCATCGAACGGTATTTTTCATATTTAACACTGTTAAGTGTGGTGTGCAGGGCGTGTTTGAACCCAAAATGGTCAGATGTAGGCTAGACGAAATTGCGTGGCATATAGTGTTGTAGCCGCGACTGTTCGATTGGTAAAATGTTATAAGGCTAAGTTACTCAGTTTTGTGGTAACGTTAGCCATGTTCTTCATGTATCGGCCTTTTGATAGCTTCGGCTGAAGTTGTCCTTGTGTTAATTGTCGTGTAATAACTTTTGTATGACCTGGCAATAAACATTTTTGTAAGTGTGTCTATAATGTGATAGTCTCTAAACTGATTTTATTTCGGGTGCGGGTTGGGTGTCGGTTCTATTTTAAGCGGGTCGGGTGCAGATTTTAATTAGTGCTGCTGTCGGAAAACGGGTTGGGTGCGGTTTTAAGCACTGCGGGTACGGGCGGGTGCGGATTTACAAAATCGGACCCGTGCAGGACTCTGGTGTACACATAAATCTCTGACCCATCGTCGTCTTCTTCGTTGAATATCTGTCGCTCTACATACGTCATCTGGTATAATTGAAACGATTGGCTGTGAGCTACGTACAGGCGCATTTGATAGACATTTGTAGCGCCCAATAAACGGCTCTGGGCATTCGTAAACCACGCCTCAAATACGAGAAAATGAACATGTGGTTCCCAGACCACGTCTCAAAGAGAAAGAGGTCTGACGTTAGCCAGGCTAAACAAGACCAAGAAAAGCTAATCTAAATTGATTTACATCCTGTATACATTTAAATATCCTTAAATAAGCTCCAGAATGATGTTACACAAAGTATTGGCATTACTAAACTTTTCATTAGTGTAAAGAGCTAACATTTCAAAGGAGCAACCATTTTGACCACTGGTTCACTGCAAACGCCACTCAATATTGAAATGTTTTAAACACTTTAGCTTGAGAAAAGGACATCAAAAAATGCTTTGATGGTTTGGCAAATCACATTTACTGCAAGATAACAAATAAATAAGTCAATTAACAACCAGATTTGACTGGTGGAACACTGTAGAAATACACCAACCATTTCCTCTTCCTCATCCACTTTATTTTTCAGGTACACTGTTACGCCGCCTTCACACTGGCAGTTGAAATCATCTCCGATACGGCTACGAAACGACCGGAAGTCATTCATTTCCTATGGAGATTCGCAGACCGCATGCAAGCGGGTCCGAACGAGTGCGGTGCAAAAAAAATCGTGTCCGTTGGTCATCCGGATGCGTTAAAAAAAATGAACTCTTGCGAAAGGCTACGGACGGTTCCTATCCGACAATTCCAGCGGAAGTTAGCGTTGCTATGGTACTGATAAACAAACCTGAATTCTTAACTTTTAATAAAATAAATAATGATTTTATAACGATAAGTTGTCATGTCATGTTTTTATTTTCATGATTTTCTAACGTTATTAGGGCAGTTAATACAATTAAAAGCCCTATATACCACTACCACATTTAGCCGACCTGACATGTCAACATCCTGGGGAACTTTCCTCCACGCAGCAGCCTGTCTCTATAACCCCCTCAACAGAGAGATCATACAGAATTGAACATTCTGACATTGACTAAATCAACCGTTAATCTCTCCGCCATTTTTGTTCTACTCGCTTCCGACGCTTTTCAACGGTGCAGTACAACGTCCGCTGGGGGCGTATTGCGTATCACGGAGCTGATTTCAACTGCAGAGTGTGAAGGCGGCGTTAGACTTTTTATCGTATTTTTGCGGTAACTTACTGGCAGCACTATTGCCAGTAAGTTACTGTAAGTTCCCCTTTACAGTAGCTAACCTGTAAATGTGTTTTACGGTATGATGCCCTTACCGCAATTTCATTTTGCAGTACAATACCCTTACTGCAACTTATTTTTACAGTATATTAGTCATTTTATTGTAATTTTACACAATTTTAATATTATATTTTACATTAATGCTATTGCATTTTTATAAATTCCAAAAAAACTGACTTGGGCCCATGTACATCAGCATATTGTTTATTGTGCTTTTCCAAAGTCCAAAATCAACTCAATGTCAAACAAGTTATTTTATTTTAAACAAACCCTCTAACAAGTAAAACGAAACTAAGCTACAAAACAAATATAAAAAATTAAATACACTAACAGTTCTCAGCTAAAACAAGAGAAATCAAAATCAAAAGGAAATGGCACCCACCTCTCTACTAATCCCAAAGAAGTAACAATATACATTTGTACGGTAAAGAACAATACAACAAAAGTACAATACAAACAAAAATAACTGATCTGAGGAAATGGTGCTGCTTTTGCTCCCAAAGCTTCCTCTCCTCCAATCACAGCAGATAACAACCGATCATTGGTGTCAGGTGGCATCAATTCCTTCCTGCTTATGGGAAGTAGAGAGAGAAACAGGGAGAAAGGGGAAAATAAATAAACAAAACAAAACAATTACATCCTTGGAGTAACACACTCACACAGCAAGTTCTACAGATTGTAGCACCAGATTTGGTAGCACCGCACATGTAATAAGAATAATATTACATGTTTTGTCTCTAAGAAATGAACAGGTCCCCATTGACTTCCATAGTATTTATTTTTTCATACTATGGAAGTCAAAGGACTATGGTTACCAACATTGTTCAAAATATCATCTTTGATGTTCAACAGAATAAATTAAGAGTGAGTAAATGACTTTTTATTTTTGGGCGAATCTCTTTAAAGCTTTCTCTTCTTTCTGGCAAAGGAATTACACGATTCTCATAAAATATTTGGGAAGATTGTGGGTTTTTTTTAAATGCACATAATAGACTGTAAGTAAGTGTACACTATGGAACTATCGCTTTACATTTTCCTACATTAAAAATAGCAGAACTGTGATCCTTTCACCTAATTATCATTCTCACCTTTCTCCCTCTGTCTCCACCTTTCTCTTTAAAAGGTTATATTATTTGCTTTTCTATTGGTGTGTAGTTCACAATTATCTTTTTACCTCAATTTAATTTCTTAATGGAGCTTTTTCTTTAAATATTACTTGTACTTCTACTTATGGAGATTTAGTAGGCCACTGCCACCTATTATTCCAAGAGTGCCAGTCGAATCAACAAGGCCACTTGTCCAGAGCACTTACTACTCAGCTTTGTAGAGGTTTGGGGGAATCGTAAAGCTATCGGGTCAAGAGCAGTGAGTGATTCTCTTAGTCTTTTGTTGTTTGATTGCAATGGCAAAGAGCAGCAGACCTGTGTATAGGCTACTGTCACTTTAAGACCGAATGCACAGATCCAATATAATGACTGACATGCATCCAATTTTTTCCCTATTGTTTACGTTCACTTAAGACATGACCTACTGTGGACTATTCAATTTCTGGGCTTACGTGAATACTATTCAAGTCATGCATTTTGACACATAAGTGTGTGTATTTGATCAGTACAAGCGCAGAACTGAAATGGGTGCTCGAGCGCTGACAGACTGTGTGCTCACTCTTCGAGTGAGTTGAGTGCGCAAGAAGGGCTGCCTGTCAGTATGCGAGTGCTAAATTCCGATATCTTGCATGGTTTATTGCAATTTTAATAACTTATTAAAACACATTTTGCCTTTTATTTTCTCATTTACCCATGTTTCTTTATCGCTCAAATGCATCAGTAACTTTAAGCAGTCATAACACGCAACGCATTGACATGGATTTAACATTTCAGAAAGCAACAAGTGAAAATAAAATGTTTATCTTCTCTGCGGTGACTGTTCGGTTGCATTTAAGACCTTTGAAGCCTGGATTTAAGACATTTTAACGCTAATTAAGACCTTATTTTTTCATTAACAAATTTAAGACATTAAGACTTTTAAAGGATCCACGGACATAAGTACATAAGGGACAAATATTTAATGGAACTGCAAAGATTGTGTACTGGTGTTTGGTGTCTGACTGATTGTGGTGGCCTGTCTGAGCCCATTTTTTGTCCCAGTCCAGCCCTGCATAAGAAACTTACCTAATTTGAAGTCTTCCACTCAAATTCAGTGAGCCTCTGCAGAAACGTTGCTACCCGGGAGTTGATGGCTGTCACTTTTCTCTGCACAACACCTCCTGTCTTTCGACTGGTTCCAACTTTGGCCGTGCACTTTGTGCCCTCTTCAGGGTTGATCCTTACAAAGAATCTTAAAACAAACATAGGTCTTAAATGTTCATATAACACATACAGTAGTCATCTTTAAAAGCGGCCTTGTGCATTAATCGATTTTAAAGCATGACGTGGAGGCAAAGAACCACCTGAAACGAAATGACCCATTATTTCCCTATCGCTACAGCCATACCAGACTTAAAGTTATTGCATGTACCTCGCATTTTGCTGTATGGGCTTTGGCATGCATGACGCTCAGGAATGGCCTCATTTCTGTCAATGGCAGAAGCTCTGGTAAACCCTCTGCTACTTTAAGGTAGGGCCAGTACCTAAAAAGCAGGAGCAGCATCATGTGAGTGTAACAAAGATCCATTTTTAATTGAAATCTAAAATGACTAACATCACTGTAAAGCTGAGAAACAAGAAATTTTAATCATGGAGTTGGATTTGCAATATGACAATGAGGATTACCTTCATGTAACATCCATACAGAAGAAGGTAACATTTGCCTTTTTTGACATCTCTCTTTGAAGAAACATCGGGTAAGCAAATATTTCTCCACGGTAATGGTTCAGTCCTCGTAAGAGAAACCCATATCTGATAAATCAGAAGAAAATCTAGTGGTTAAGAATCAATTGACCCAGTAAAGCCTGGCTTAAGCACACATCTCTGTCAACTGAGTGCCTATAACAAAACATATGATAATTAAAGCTGCAAGCCGCCTTCCGGGGCCAAGCCCTTATGGCTGTTCGGCTTGTAAGGGCTTTTCCAGCAACTTCCAGAAACACTTTAACCATTGAAAAGTAAACCCCTATGGATACTGCATCTACACATTTTTTACAACACTGAACATTTAGGTAGACATGAAAGGAGACAAAATACAAGTTATACAGACTGTATAGGCTTATCACAAGTTTTTTTTGTTTTTTTTACATGAATGTTTGTTTTTTGTTACAGGTCTTTTTTGCGGGATGAAAACTGTGGCAGGTTCTTGTGAGGATTCAGTTTCTTCAATTTGAAGAAGTTCCTCATTAGTATCGTGGTTGGGTGTTGTTTGCATTTGTAGAACCTGCATGTTGTGTGTAAATGCTACGGTTAAACTGTTCATGGCCAGGAACTTCTGTTCGATGTCCTGTGCATCGGTGTGGTTCAGGTCAAGTAGTGGTGCAAAAAAATCTTTTCAAAATGGAATTTGACACTGTTAAAGAGAGCTCTATTTTGTTTTCTTTAAACTCCAAAATGCCACCAAGTTTTGTGACGCAAGCGGTGCCACTCCTTAACATTTTGCACTTTGTACAGCGGTAGAAAGCACATTGCGGAGAAAATTCTTGCTGAAGAGTGGCACACTTTGGCCAGTGTTTACTAATGTTTATTTGGACCCCTTGCAAAGCAGAGGTGATGGTTTTGTGAGAAGTCATTTCATCTTCAGACATTTGGTGAAGTGGTCCAGTAGAAATTTGAATGGTTGGTGTAGGTGTAATTGTCGTGTGTCTGGTTGATTGTAAAAAGGTTTTTTGTTGGTACATTTTTGTCTTTAAGTTTGTAAAGTCTTGTTGATTGACACACTTGACAAATTGAAGAAACTCAATTATCACAAGAACATGGCGCTGTTTTCATCCCGCAAAAACACCTGTAACAGAAACCAAACATTCAACGAGTTCCCTTGATAGACGTCATTAATAAAGTTGTCCCACAAGGCAAAATTAATTTTGTCGATTATCCAACAGTTCATTACCTCTCCTTCAGTCTCGTTAAACACATTTTAACAGATTCTATCTTTCTCACTGTGGCTTTTAGTGTGGGTATCTGTACACAAAGAGAGTGCGAGAGAGAAATCAACAGTCATGACATTTGTTTTCAATGTACTTCAACTTTTAATTTGTATGGAAAAATGTTGTGCAACTTACATGATGCTGTGCATCTAGGGTTTTCATTTCAGCAATGGTTGAGGGGTGTAGTTGCTTTGGGGGTTTATGGGGGAATGGTACTTGAGTCACTTCCAGTGTTGTAGAGCTGGTACTCTGGATGCCATATTTTGTGTCATTGCTGTCTGGAAAATGAAAGAAACATTTAAAAAAAAATTAGATGTCAAGGAGGCACATGTGCAATCACTTACATTTTACTTAAAATACCTTGTAATTTTTTTATAATACTGATAATAATAACAAACAAAGCATTGTGAGTTTGTAATAAATGTTGACCACGTCACAAAAGTGAACCGAAACAGTGTATACAAGTATATACTTGCCTCACAGACATGAGAAATGTATTAATGGAAAGTTTAAAATGTCTACTTTAAAAAAACATGAACTGATTCAAATCTTAAACACTTTCAGATTATGTAATCTGCATGAAACAGTTTCTTGTTTTTTCAAGACACAATTATTATGTTTGCTGGTGCACCACAGCAAGCTTTATGCGTTTGAGCACTGATTAGGCGATTATGTATATAGGGGATTAAAGGCTATTAATATAAATGTGCTATCCGTTGACTAATTGCTTAAGTGAACAATTGCTAGTTGACTAGTAAAATCTAGGGCAACCAAAGAAAAAAAAGAAAAGTAATTTATGGTAACAATTAAAAGAACCTGGAAAGCATCCGACCGTTTTTATAAGGAGGGACAGAGCAGTGTAGAATAATGGTTAAATATGTGAAAAATAATGCAAATTTTTTCAAACGTAGCATGAACACATGTTACAGTGCAGCCCACAAATACAATCAAGCCTTCAAAAAAAGGTGTTTTACCACCCCTTTAAGTATCAGTTATATCCATTGAAAAACAAAATTCCCTTAGCGGTTTTATTAAAAAGTGTGCACATTTGGAGTATTGAAGTATTGATGGGTTATTATGTTTACTTAATTTCTATACATACGAGTACTATTTATTTAATTTTTACCCAAAAAGAGGTGATGTGAGAATTATGCAGCATGTGTTATGTAATGTCTGTTTCATTCATATATGAAGTTAGAGGGCGCCCTTGTCTAGAAAGTGTTTAAAACATTTCAGAAAATCCTTTATATGGCATTTAACGATCGGTGCAGCTGAATAACATGCAGGCAAAGATATTCTGAGGGATGAATGTTCAAGATAATAAACTTTTATGAAGATGTATCAGTGTATCAGAACAGATACTACCTAGATACTTAAATATTAGATATACAGTAATATAATTTTGTTTGTTATATGTTTCAGTGATATTCAGGCAGATTTACCCTTCTAGCTTGAAAGGATCTGTGCTCCAACATTTTCAGAAAGGCCTGCCTGGACATGACTGGTGCCATCACCTTCATATTTTAAAATGAGGTGAAGACATCAAATTTGTATAGGGTCTGGCAGCTGGTGCTAGCTGGCCAGGACCGATAAACGAGCAGGTCCTTCACCTCGGGAGTCCATTCTGCAGAGCATGATGGACAGGATTTCCGAGGCAAGCAGACAACAATTTCAGTAATCAAATTGCAACAGATTGCCTTCTATACAGAGATACAAATATATGATATATTAGCTATTTGACATGGCATTTGGGCATTGCCTGAAAATTACATGGTGATAAAAAGCTTTGCGTTGCACACAGTGGTAAAGTTCTAGTACAATAATACTGCACAGAAAGGAGGGCTTTCAGAACAACATACCATTGATGGTGACCACATAAATATGCTTCACTGGAGTGATTGTGAGGTCATGAGTGCATTCACAAATTGACCTTGGTGCAGGAACGGGCAGCTGACATACTGCAAAACAGAAAGAAGTTATGAAGGGTGTATTTACAGCTTCTCCTCAGTCCCTTAGATGCATTACCCAAAACACTAACCTCATTTTCAAAATAGTGCTTTTAAAACCCAACAATTAATCCAAACTGGCCACACCACTATTCCAACTGTAATTGTTACTATGTTGAAACAACATGTAAATGCTTAAGCATATTTTGAAAAATATTAAGACGCAATTGACTTAGCTGGTCAAAGATATGCTGGTCAGAACTGTCAAAACCAATCATACTTTTGTTATTCAGCTATTAAATTTCACACTTGCACTTTAGAGTTTTGAGAATAAGCTTAGACATTTTTTTCAAAAATGCTAATCTCATTCTAAGCCATTTAGAAACACATTTAAATGTAAACATGTGCGCTATCCACAACAACATTTGGGGAATTACACTAAGTATGAGACAATTTGATATAATGCTAACTTTCCCTTTTCGGTTCTATGACAGGGCTTTTTGATGGCATGTTGGTTTGAGACAGGGGTTATGCATGCCAGAAGTTTTTGCTAACCCCCTATCCTGACCCTCAGACAGGGCCACAAAACCCCTTTAATGTGGCCCTCAGTAAAACAAGGGTCAAAATTGAGATGACCTTTGCAATCCTAAAGGTATGTTTCAACAACCCTCAACGCTTAAGAGTATCACCAGAGCGTGCATCACAGATAGTGGCTGCATGAGCCATTCTGCACAATACAGCCACTATCAGAAAGGAGCGAGTACCACCATAAAACCAGATTCTCCCCGATGAAATTGACCCAATCACACTTGACCACCACGCTGGCGCAGCTGTCAGAGATCACCATACAATATTTCACTTAATAAATGCACATTGAAACTGCTGATAGGTCTCAAAATGTTTTATTGGTTTTGTGGCATGGGAGAGAGATAGAAAGACCACAAGAGAAAGTTGGATAAATAAATATTAATAGTATTCATACTAAAGTGTTGCTTTGTTAAATAAGTTCACATACTGAGATCTGTTTTTTCCAGCTGTTTGATGTCCAATTAATTTTTTTTTTTAAATTTGGAGCCTCCTCAGCTCGCAGTCCAGCTCCTTCAGTGTGCAGTTTCCCTTTTGTAAAGGGCCCTGACTGAGTCGGTTTCCACCTGAAACATAACTATGCCACAAACATGATCAGTACAAGTTCTCTGGAGGTTGATCAAATCACAAAAAGTACCATGACTTTGTACATTACTTGTGATAAAATCTTAATCACTAAAATAATAAAAGGTTGTCGTAAAATACTCACCACTTTGAATTATATATTTTTTATTTTCTTGATCTGCTGCCAAGAATGTTTGGAGTTGGGGGTTGCATCTAAACAAATCAATGAATATTAATCTTTCTTAGGACGTAATATACATTTACATTTTTTTTTTTATATAAATATTTTATAAAGATATATTATATTACACACCCACACCCACATATATACACATCATACATATGTAGCGACAACACCACCCCGGAGTAACGGGGAAAAATAACCCAAATAAAGGGACACACAAGTACGTTCCACGGCAAGAGGTGTGAGTTTCCGTACAAAAAGTGTGGGTTTTTATTAAAGTTACAATAATTGGTCATAGTCATTTAAAACCAGCAATCGGCACCATTGCCAGTGGTCAAATTAAATAAAAATAATAATAATTCCAGGGGGCTGAGGATTCTTAATTGAAGAACGGGCTGGTATGACAGCATCAGGTATGACAGCATTTAACACACAGTCATTCTTCACCATGTTATACAGTTTATGTTTATTATATTACATTTGCTTGCACTGACTTCTGTCCCTCCAGTGTCTGTCCAGACTCATCTGGTCGTCCTCCTTCACCTCAGACCTCCTCTGGTCAGACAGAAGCTTCCTGCTCTGACAGGCGGAGTACAAGAGCACAAGTATTTGCTTCTGGGAAGATTCTGTTGCCCTCATGACGGAACTGAATTTGTGGACTGTGTGGAAATCCCAGTGGAGGCACTATTGAGGCTCCAGATGTAAACTCCAATACCTTCTCTAGGGTGACTCGACTGCATTCTCCTTCTGTAACACATAAAATTGGTGAGAAACAGTAATTCAGGCCCCTTATTTTATTTTATTTTATTTTTAGGCCAGCCCTAGTCTTTTTGTATGTGTTACTTTGGAGCAATTTGGAAGTTACATACTGACATCAAGGACTTTTTGTGGTGAATATCAACCACAAAAGCCTCAGTAGTCAAGTACTTTTTTGGTAAAATATTACAACACAATATGAACAAGTTTAAGGGACCCATGTTCACGCAACCAGACTTCAAAATGTCACTTCAACCATGGCATTATCAGCATTTATTTTCCTGCCAAACAGGACAACAAAATGACCACTAATAATTGTTCTTATGAAGTCCATGTTATTATAACTTGTACAATAAATAGTATACCTTCAATATCAATTAACCAGTCACGCCAAAAGCATATTGTCGTGTTTTCTCGGTCTGTCCTGTTGCTGCCCTGCACAGAGAAGTCCTCGTCAAATAAAGGGCATAGGTAATTCGCCTGTAGTGGAATCTCCTCACTGACAAACGTGTTGTTGAACACTGCCGGATTCTTCCTCAGCTCCTCCAGTAAACCAAGGGTTTTTAACCCCTCAGCAAACCTATAAAAACATGTGACATAATGTGTGAATCGTCCTGGGCCAATGACAGTTTCATTTTTCGGACAGATAAGACAGGTGAGGCACTTACTGGTCTTCCATCGACGAAGAAGTCTGCAGCTGACTGGACAAGGGAGTCCTTCTCCAGGCTGTACACATGTCTTAAGGCACCTATAATGCTGAGACTCTGCTGCCTCTGCAATTGCACTGTTCGCCTCTCGGACTGTTGTTGCTTCCTGTATCTAAAAAGAAAGGCAGAAAGAGAAATAGACAGAATGAAAGACAAAAAGAAAGACAAAGAAAGAGACAGAAAGAAAGAATGAAAGAGATAGTGAGTGAGTCAGTGAGTTAGTCCAAAATTGGCTTGTAAGGATACCTTCCCTATATAAATTAGATGTTTAAGCAATACAGTGAGAGTGAGGATGTTCGTGGATATCCTCATGGCCGCAGGTAACCACAGCCGTGAGGATATCCACAAACATCCTCATGAACACGAGCGCTGTATTGCTTTTATACAGCAGTTCCACTTGCATCTGAACACGTTTGAAGCGATTCATAAATAATAGAATGTTAATAGAAAATAGGGCTGTGTCACAGTACTGTACATTCAATGTATAACACCTTTCTCCTGCTTACTTTTATTAACTGTTCCCTGAAAGTATGGTCACCAACTTCATCCACCGTGGCCGGGGGTGTTGGTATCCCACAGATTTGATTGAAAAGCCTTTCGGAAAAGAAGTGTGGACCGACTCCTCCATGGACGACACACACAGCAATAATTTTTGCCAGCCAGCCACGTGTAAAGTCTAGTCTGCAAAGCTAAAATTAAAGACATAGCAGTAAAATATTGCTCTGCTGTAATGCTTCTTAAAAATGTAATACTTTAAAACGCAATGATTAATATTGGTGCTACTACGAATAATAACTTTTTATTGCACCTTTTAAAACATGTAAAAAGGTGTTTCAGTACATTAAAAGACGAAGAAATGAAGAATCATGGAAAAGTGCAAAAGAGACTCTAATAACTCAGTCGATTTTTGTCATACAGGCAAGTGTTGTACATAATTTAAAACTGGTAAATGTCTTCTTTTATTTGTGTACACTCATAATAAAAACAAAATGTTATGTTTTTCGTAAAACAAAGAAAATAAACATGATGCGCGTTCTGCCGTCTCTCTCAATGTGAAACTCAAACTGAAACGCGACAGAAAATGACCTGTAACTCAGCGAATGTTTGTCACACAGACTTGAAACGCATGTCTATACAACACTTGGAGTCTCTATTTTTAAAGTATGTAAATTATATAAAAAACAAATATTCTCTGTTTAAGTAATCCGTATGAAAGCAGCGGCATGTACAGTTTCTCAAACGCGTCCTAATTAACTATAATGTGACCGCGCACGAGCGATTGACATGCTAATGATCCACGCGGAGAAACGCAGACCTGTAAACGCCCTCATTACCTCAAAACAAAGAATCAGAGACGTTGGTAACTTACTCCTCTGCTTTTCACCGAGTTTGGAAGACTGTGTTTGTGCTGTGCTCTGCTGTTTCACTTGGATTTACCTCAGAAGAATTAGAAGAACGCGATTTGAAGACAAGAAAGATGTAAGGTAAGAAATTCTTAATTATTAGTTTATGTTATTGTTGCATAAACTTCACATTGCAGTTGAACTGTTGCTAGATATAAGGTGAATATTATAATATTTAGACCCGTGTTTACTATACTGTGTTTGTGGATATCTGCTCAAACGTAGATATGTATAATATGGTAATCATAATGTTTCATATTTTGGAGCGCGCCGTGCGTTTCATGTTTCATATTTTGCAGCGCGCTCTGCGTTGAATGTTTCATATTTTGGAGCGCGCTCTGCATTTGAATGCATATTTTGGAGCGCGCTGTGGGTTTGAAAAGTAAAACGCACCAAACAAAGGCTTCATGGTTTCTCTAATCTCATTTCATATCATCATAACGAATGGAAACATTTGAAGTAACAATCAATATATTTTTCTCTAACGTAGTTGTTACTGAAATCTTCTGGAAGATTTATAGGCTGCTTAGGCTATTGTTATTATTATTTTATGCAGCACTGCGCGTAGCCTATGCCTATAAGGCACAACAAACCTGGTGGTCATTATACATTATTGGAAACATTTGTGTGTGTGTATTCTGTGAATTTTAAAAAGCAATTTTACCCAGAAAAATATAAAATATATTCCCAAAATCGTGCAGCCCTATAGTTTCTCTTGATATCAGTATGTTCACAGTTTTTTTTTTTTTTTTTTTTTTTTACAGGGACCAGATGCAACTGAGTCCTGCTGACTTCAACATTCACATGAGTCTCTGTACATGAACATGGTAAAGTGAAAATCAAACACCTTGGAAATGAAAGGTATGTACAATGTTTTTAGGAATGGCACAAAGGTCTCTATTGAAAATAATGATCCAAAGACAATGTGCTTTTTTGTCATTTGTTGTGTATCTTTGGATTATGTTGTGTTGTAAATAAATCCAAACAATCTAAAAGCCATTCTTTTTTAAATCTCCTCATTCTTTGTGCAAGGTTGCTCTGAATGACAGGGCCTGATCACTCCTAATAGGGCCGTTAGGGGAGTGTCTTTGTCTTTCTCAGGTGTGAATACAAATATTCTAGTCTACGTGATACAATTTTTAAAAGTCTTGTGAAGAAATAATCAGTATGGGTTTCATGGCCTTATTTCAGGGACTTTTTTTTTTTTTTTTTTACAAACCACGCATAAATGTCATTATCTCAAAACTACAAACTTTTACATACATGCTGCTCATATATTATTGTAGCAGAGTTTGTGCTAAATACAGTGTAATCCGACTTTAGCCATGAAAATGTCACAAGTAACAGAAATAAGCACAAATGTCAGAGCATGTCAGAACACCTCCAGCGCCAGAAAAACAGCTCAGACCCCAGAGGGTTAAAGAAATTGCTTTTTAAGGACTACAACAAACGGCTGAAGGGACTACACGACATTCCTCCAGGGTTAGTGACATCACCAACCCTATAATTTACATAAACCCCGCCCCTGGAACACAATTTATAGATTATCAAGACAGAATATGCTAAATAATGACGTGAGCTACATAAATTCATTAACTAACCATTCAGAAATATTGTCTACGAAAACACAGCTTATATTTTCATAATTAGTTTTGTACTAATTTCTATACTTGAAAGATAAGCACATAATCTTGTATTTTGACAGAAACTGCTTCTAGCTATTGTAAGAACTGATTTTCCTGCTAAGACAAAAGCAGCAATAAAACGCACCCTGGATAGAAGATCTCAAAGAAAGGGCACAGGACATTGTCTTGTCCAAACATATCTCCTAGTTTATATATGCATCTCCCCTCTCCCTCCCCCTCCCCCTCCCCAAGTCACTAAAAGTTCACTGAGATTGTCTATATATCATGTAGCGGATGTCCAAATATGGTCATAAGTTACCGTTGACTAGGCGGAACTAATTATGGCGGAACTGTTTTACCAGGAGTCATAAACAGACGCACAAACACTGCATTATGCGGTTTCCACGGAGGTAATCCATCAGCCGGAAACTGAAGCTTCCCCGGGGGCCGCCATTGAATAGCAGATCAGCAAACTTTACATCTGAGGCCTTTAAAGACTCCATTTGTCCATTATTTATTTCTAAAGAAACACAATGTATAAAAGGCTCCATTACCTTGTATCTTACGTTATGGCCCCATAGAAGCAGTTCTTGTAAAAACAGGCTAACGGTTGCGTCATAACCACGCGACTCTCTGTCGCACAGTAGAGAAATTACTGTATGGACAGGAGGAGAAGCTTGCGGGGACGTGGAGGCAAAATGACTAAATAATTTATCAGAATACTTAGCAAAAGTTTCTCCTGCTCCCAGCTCATGGACACCTCCTACTCACACTCTTCGTCTCTGCAAGTTTCGGAAGGGAATGATTCAGATTTCTCTTGGCACAGCTACTAGAAGACAGACAGGTTGCTCACGTCACATCTACGTCGTCAAGCTCAGTTTGAGTCTGCGCAGTACGCTCGACCATCAGGAAGTGAGTGCTTCTAATTGACTTCACTTTTCTCCGTTGAATCCAATGGGGTCACTGTGTCCATTTTTTTACTGTCTATGGGTTTCACTCGCGCAAGCACACAAGCGAAGCTAGAAGAATGTGAAACTTAAATGGAAGAGTTGTTGATGTTTCCTTTGAATCCTCCCTTCTGTAAGCAGTTAATGAGGTATGTCTGTTTCCTTTGAGTGAAGTGTGTTGCAATATTAATCGAGTACTTTATACACGTGTTTAATGTTGTTACTGGATTACTTTAGTATAAATGTGATTTAGATTAATTGTAATGTGTTTTTTTTTTATTAGTTCTTTTTTATTACTTTGAGTCATACCAAGAACAAGATGATTGTTTTGACATTTCTTTATTTGTTTGTTTTCAGTTCTTACGTCTGGTGTTGTTTGACATCTTCATATTAATCATCTGATTCAATTGTGAATGAGGAATCAATGTTCTGAATCTGAATAAACCATCAGTCAGTGGAATCAAGAACTTGCTTGTGTTTTACTGGAGGGAGCAACATATCACATATGATGTATCTTGTGAATCTATTGTTTTTCCTTTTCATGTTTGGTATCATTTTAAATGTCTCGATTGGTAAAATGGTCTTAATTTCATTGCAGTCATTGGTTTAATGAGAAAGATTGAGAACTTTGGGTGATGTCTCTTCAATATCTGATCATTCTTCCCTCTCCCCTGAAACCAGGTGTTACCCCCTGGGGTACATGAATTGACCCAAAACAACTATTACAAAAAAATATTTGTATAACCCTTTTGTTCTGGTCTGGGTCTATAATGGTAAGTGGCAGAGCAGTCTTTGGGAACCTGTAACCAGGGAAAACCCCATACAGTGCTGTGTCAGTGTTTTCCCAAGTCTTACACTTGGAACACACCACGGTATGTCTCTGTCAGGAATGCATTGCTTACTTTTAGAGTCATCTTTGAGTAATTGATGTAATGTATTTATTATTTCTGAATTGGCTTTTAATCACTTGTGTAATTGGCATGATACATTTTACCTGACAAATAAATGTTACATCTTGATTTATTGAGCATTTTTCAGAAATCATTATTCCTAGTAGATTAATGTGTAGTCTGGTGTTTCCGCAAAGCTACTCCAGGATAGATAAAACCGAAGGCACTAATGAATGGAGCATGTCAATAAGGAGACATTCCGATTTTTGACTATCACTGACTTAGCACGTTGAATCTTGCGACTATTGCAAAAAATTACACATTTTGGAAAGCATGGGCGACCGCTTAACCCCCTGAGGTCTACGGTATCGCCGGCGATACCAGCTCGCTTTTTTTTTATCAGTGTAAAATAAACTCATAAATACTCTGTTGACTTTGATTTTTCATAGGAGTTTCGTACATCAATCGATTCTGTTAAATGTGTATTATTTTTGTGTATACTCATAATAAAAACAAAGTGTTGAGCTTTTCGCCAAATAAAGAAAAATAAACACGAAGCGAGTTCTGCCTTCTCTCTGTCAGTGTAGTCCATTCTGAAACGCGTCCGAAAATGAACAATAACTCACCGAATACTTCTCACACAGACACGTGAGATATGTCTTTATGAAGCTTGAAATGTCTTCTTTTAAATGAAGTAATTTATATAAAAAACAAATGTTTTCAACTCATGTAATCCGTTTGAAAGCAAGGAGAGGTACCGTTTTTCCTTCTGCCTCATTATCTCTATAATGAGTTGAGGCCGCCCCGCCCCCGGCGCTATTCAAATGGTAAATAGTTTAGGTGATCTAGTATGCATCGCATACGCCCCCCGATCAATGCCATAAAAACACAGTTTCTTCATCAGACTTACTGATAGTTCATCGCGTTTTGAGTATGGCACGCTTCTCCAGTAAAGACGCCCTTCAGATGATTCTGGACAGCGAGGAAGAATGCATGTTTCCTCAGAGGAAGATTGTAACTCAGACTACAAACGGCAGCATTTTGAAGAGCGAATTCCGCCGAGGACACAATTTCGGAGTAAGTTTTACTTAAAAGTCTTTTGTCTTTTATTTTTCGTGTTCGCATTTATGAGGAAAAAACAATATTACGTGACAGTTCTCCATTATGGACGCGAGCGCTCTGAAGGCGCACTAAAAGACTTTCAAACTTTCACAGAGACCTCAAAACAGAAACTACAAATCCTTTCTTTAAAACGAATTTCGTTTTGTATCAATTGTATCTTAATTTTAATAATTTTTTCATTAACAAATTTCCTGGATTTAAAGTAAATATAGGCTAGCAATCACAATATAAGGTGCTTGAACTGGAGATCATCATTAACCAGACCGTAGCCTACTCGCCTCACATGTCTAAAAAATGTGAAATATATTTACAGAAAGCTGGTTCTAAACAAAACCATCCAAAACAAAAAACTATGTAGCCTAATAAATGTGCATTTCTCCGGTGCGTTCACTAGCCTACTGTGAAGATCGCGAGTCAATAGCCTATCGTCAACTTCATCTTTGCCAGAAGTTAAATTTAAATTGCGTGTGTGAATGAATGATGATGTTTTAGCAAAGTGTATTGCTATACTGAGATGAGTAAAAATGTTGAAATATGTTGAAATAAAATGTAGGCTATTTGTATAAGCAACGTATTAAACTGCAAATTAACAATATGCCCTAATATTTCATGAAAACAACGTTACAGTCAGGCGAAATATGAAAGACAACATCTTGTTGACTAGATTTGGGTACAGTTTTTACTGTAGAATATACTGCCACATCAAATAAGCTTTTGTTTAGCAATTTCTATATCTATTTTTGTCAAAAATAAAGTCATCAACTAAGATGTTAGCTGTTCCAATGTTGACTATATTCAAACTAATGAATACAGATAAAATGTAGGCCTATAATCATTTTTTTTTACAAAGAAAGAGTACACTTGAAATATTGTTGAAATTGTATTTGTTGTAATTGTAACCTTTTTAATAAAATAGCAAAACATATTTACAAGATAGATGTAAGCAAAATCTTAAATGGTCAATATAAGTCTTCTTCTAAATATATCTTTTGTCCTTGCATTCATTCTTGGCTCAGTCAGTGTCACACCTGAGTGAATGGCTCATCATTATGCAGAGTGGGTGGGACATTGTAATCTAAGGTGTAAACCACTCCTCGTTCACGCCCCCCTCGCATATTGGCTTTCCAAGCAAAACCTGTTTTACATCAATTTAAATCAATGTATGGTTTTATGTGAACGATAAAGCAAGACTATTTTCACATAATTTTGAAGAAAAAACTCTAGGCGAGGACATCCATTAGTCAAAAGTCTTATTGACACATATTTACTATGTGTTTTGTGGCCTTATTTCAGAAATTTTAGTTTTTAGTTTTTTCAATAACCATGCATAAACATTATTCTCTCAAAAATGAAAACATGTACATACACGTGGCTCACATATTATGGTAGCCCTGTTTGTGCTATATAGAGTGAATTTACACCTTTGCCATTAATATGTTTATATGCAACTGAAAAAAGCACAAATGTCAGGGCATCTCAGAACATCTTAAGGGCCCCAAAAACAGCCCAGATCCCAGAGGGTTAAGGGTAAAATAGGTTTGCACTGCATCCTCTGACTGGCTTACGTTTGTGATCGTGAGCGCACATTCGCAACGTGACGTCTCAAAGCGAAACCGAGTCCTTAAAATGGACAAAAAAAAAAAAACATTTTCTAAGCTGACAACCTGGCTAAAACACATGTTGAGGGGTTAAATATTAATACTGGATAGGTTGTATGCTTGTACCAAAAAGTGTCCGACAAAGTTTTAATATCAGTTTTGGCCTCCTGACTATATTTAAATATCAAATATAACAATAGACCATCCTTTATAAATGTACCCACTCAAAATGTACATCCATTTAAACATTTTACATTAAAAATTACAAATACAACTGCACAATTATACTACGACTAATTATAAAAACTTAAATTAACTTCAGATTATCATTATATATAAATTTTACAAATGTAAAAAAATTTTTTTTACAAAAATGTAAACTTCTATACTCTTTATTTTTTTATTTACCTACCTACCTTTAACTTGAACTTTTAACAAACTTATCCAACTCAAAAAAATTATAATTATAACTCAAGTGTTTAACACTTTTTCAATGAATTTCCATTTTACTAAAATATTTACCACCATTTCAAACATTAAACATTTGATTAACTTGTAATATTTACAACTTAACAAATAAACAAGATTTTTCACTTTTTCTTCCCTGAATATTTAACATTTCAGTCACATTTGGCATGCTTTGGACGGACTGATACTTCCAGCTCTTTTTCACACTTCCTTCAACGGACTCTTCTCTTTTCATACAATCAATTATGTTATCTTTTCCATCCTCTTCAACCTTCTCAGTCTTCTTTTCATTCACAATATCCAGGGAATGGAAACACCATTTTCACTCCTAAAAAACTCCTCCAACATGAGATCATCTTCCACTGACTCCTGAGAGGTGCTGCAACTTGCAGTTGGGACTGAATCTGGTGCCTGATCCATCTCGTTGGTAGTCTCAGTACATGGAGGCAGAAATGCAGCTGCGGTAATACGGTTACCTCTGTCCCTTAATTGGATTCTGTCCTCCACAAGCAGCTTTGACACCAGAAGATCAGTTTCAAAGAACCTTTCACATCCTAAATTCAGCAGTTGGCACAGCACATAGTCATCGATGACATATTCAGTCATTTTGCCAGTAGAATCTTCGACAGTCACATTAGAACGCAAAACTGCAACAACAGCTGCAGTTTTACAATACGCCCCACACTGTTGGCATCTTGTGATTGCAGTTTTGAGGTTCACATTTGGCAAAACATGTTGCTTTGGACACAAATAGTCCACTTTACACCTCTGCGGTGACAAGGTGCCCTTCATGTACCTCAATATCAACATCTTCTAGCAGTGTTAATTTTGACTGAGCTGTAGTGGTTATAGAAGTTTCCGCACTGAACTGCCTCACAGACACATTTGTCATGTTATAACACTCGCCATTTGGCAGAATTTCGCCGGCCCATACACAGAGAGATACTGTGTGTTTTGTCTGCCACGTCATAACATCGTTTCATCATCTTCTGATGGGATCTTGTGAGACACTCCCGATCTTCAGTCATTTGAAGAATCTTCACCGTCACATTTACCTAAAAATTCCACACAAAAAAACAAACCAACACATATACAAATTTACACATAACTAAAACTTTACTGCCAAGCAAATGCAAAATACCATAACTCATTTTGTGACAAACGAGTCATTCATTTCTATAGGACATCGAGTGATTTGTGGTTTGTAACAGAGAGGTGTTTGTCGATTTGAAATGCTTCCCAGTGGTTGTCGCAACGCTGTTTAATAATAGTGTCCATGACCGGGACCCGGGAGTAAACTCGGTGCTGGGCCGTGCTGAAACAACTGAAAATAGCGCTATTTGTTGTTACTGTACTGACCAAGAAACCGCTTCAGATAATTCGGTGACCGAGCGGTCCAAACGAATCCGAATAGTTTCAGACCGTTATGCAAGCGTGTTTAGAAAGAATCGAACCAAAAGAATGATTAATTCATGAATGATTAGTTTTAGCTGGTTCAGTCGACAAGAATACGGGACACGCATAATAACTGCTGAAATATTTGCACGTCAAACATTTCTCAAGTCAATCGGAGCACATATCAAACTAAACTAGCCGCATCACGGAGGAGGAGTGAGGTTGGTACCGTCAGGCCACATAGAAATGATTGGCGGGCCGCCAGTTGAATAGCCCTGTCTTAATACTTATCAGTTTTATTTCTATAACAACTAATTACCAGATTTGCAGTCCTACCTATGATACATATTTTGGGAGGGGGGAAATATATACTTAAAGTTTTTTTTTTTTTTTTTTCACAAATCCAAAGTCTACCTAGTTAAAATCTTTTGCCTCGATACAGTAATATTTGATAAATCTGTACCACCTTTTTTAAGAAAACCAATAAGTTTTAATCTTTTATTTAGTTTTTCCACAATATAACCTTTTCAAAAAACACAAGAACTACAACAAAAATGTAATATTTACTACATTTATCAATAATACGCTCTACAATTAACAATTCTTTGTCGATGAATCAATTATTTTTCTTGAACTACTCAAACACTATATTACTGATATTTTCCAAATGATCTATATTTTTCTTATGTAATCAGTCAATTCTTTACTTAGGCAATTAATACATTCTCAACTATTAATCTTTTAATGTTTTCTTAATTGCTTTAAGCTGCACTTAGCTACTAAATATTGTCCACAATATTATGTCCACAGTTAGCACTTGTATCCATTGCAACTCCACTGAATAAACACGTCTCTTTTCTCCGTTTTTGTGCAGTAACAAACTTATAATACATCTTAATGTGGTTCTTACAAGATGGTGAATTCAGGTTAATTGGAACTTTTATCATTTACATGTCTCCCAATTCTTATATCCTTTGTCTCTTCCAAGCCTTATAATGGCAGTGAATGGCCGTATTTTGAAGTCCATAAAACTACATCTATCCATAATAAAAGTGCATCCATCATAAAAGTACATCTATCCATCATAAAGTTCTCCACACAGCTCCGAGGGGTTAATAAAGGCCTTCTTAAGCAAATCAATGCGTTTATGTGAGAAAAATATTAATATTTAACACATTGCAAACTAAAATTCAAGCTTCCGGCCAAGCAAACATATGCAGTCTACTTGTGTCTAATTCACAACTAGTGACATCAGAAGTAGCGTAGTGCGTTATGTTGTAGCATACATATCAGCAGTACGTCACACAAATTACACTTAGACTTAAAGGTGCTGGCAAAAGTTATGTTTGTGCTAGTTTGTTTACATTTAAGGGAGAAATTTTAAACATTTGTGCTAGTCTATTTACCTAATGTGTATTAAGACAATTCTACTGTAGTTTTATGTTATGTTATGTTATGTTATGTTATGTTATGTTATGTTATGTTATTGTTTCTGGTTTGAAGTCCATCAAAGTGCATCTATCCATCATAAAAGTGCATCTATTCATGATAAAGTGCTCCACAGGCTCCGGGGGGTTAATAAAGGATTCCTGAAGTGAAGCGATGAGTTTGTGTAAGAAAAATATCCATATTTAAGGCTTTATAAAGTTAAATAACTGGGTTTTGTCTAAAGAAACATATGCATTCCACTTAACCCTCTGGGGTCTGAGTGGTTTTTGGGGTCCTTGAGATGTTCTGACATGCCCTGACATTTGTGCTTTTTTCAGTTGCTTATAAACATATTAATGGCAAAGGTATAATTACACTCTATTTAGCACAAACAGGGCTACCATAATATGTGAGCAACATGCATGTACATGTTTGTATTTTTGAGAGAATAATGTTTATGCATGGTTATTGAAAAAACTAAAAACTAAAGTTTCTGAAATAAGGCCACAAAACACATACTAAATATGTGACAATAAGACTTTTGACTAATTGATGTCATTGCCTAGAGTTTTTAGGTGACCTATAAGCAATAGGTGGGTTCACGCTAACCTCAAAGTTAATGCTACTTGTAATTTCAGGCAGTACTGACGCAGTGTTCAGTTTTAAAACTGGGGTTGTGTTTGACTGATTGTGCAGCCTCTGCATCAGACAGGTCTCCTGACAGAGTTGCAGGAGAAAGAGGTGGGTGGGACAAAGGAGGGAGGTGGAGTTGTTGATGTTCAAATTTTTGCCACGTGCTGTGTGAAATGACATGCTGACCTCATCGTCTGACCCATCATCTCCTAGCATACTGACATCTGGAGAGGGAAATAACTTAAGAATACAATACACAAAATATCTAAAACGGATCATTTAGAATCAATTTAGGAACATCGTATACACATACCTTCAATGTCCTCTGCTAAAGGTCCCTCCATTTCAATGGTCTTTAAAATGATAATTGATAAAAAATTGAGTTTGGAAAGCTGAAACTATGGGCAATCTGCAAGAGTATACAACAGTAGTATTATCTCTCATCCCGTCACCATTACTGCCCTATGTTTTACATGGTAAATAGTTGTTTTCTGAATGCGGAAGACTAAATGTCATATATTGTGCCTTCAAGAATATAAAGTTAATTACCATTCACATCGACTTGTATTTCATCGAGGCTCTTTCCTTTGTAATCTCCTAGGCGTCCTTGTTCCATTGCCAGGAGGACTTTACTTACTTTGGCTAATTGGAGGGTGCTTTCTGGCTAATTGGAGGGTGCTTTCTGGGAGCCTGTAGTGTTTCCTGTGAACAGCGATATTATGACCAAGGAAGTCTGCCAACTGGTCGAGCTCGGTGGTTTTGAGGTTCAGAACAGTAGACAGGGTAGCAATATGTTTCCTTAGTTGAATTGATGTTAGCGCTTGAGGATTTTTTATGTCAGCACATTCACTGACAAATTGCCTCATGCAGTCACAAGCCCTGAGGTAATGGGCAGATTGTGGCAATGCAAACAGATATTCATTGTCCTTCAGCACCCCACATTCTTCTCTGCTCTCAGTAAGAGTATCAAGTGATTCTCTCATTAATGGGGTTAGAAGAACAGGAACCTTCCATCCTCTTTTTCCAACAATTGCTATTCGCACAAAATGCCTGCAGAGCTTCTGCTCAAGCGCTGTGAGGGCCAAATTTACATCTCCCTGTTCCTCTGATGTGTCCTTCGATAAGTATGCAGACAGGCGTATGCAGACAGGCGCATTCGGGACACTTCACCTGCTCTCCGCCGATTAAAAAGCATAACTTGAGTCAGCGTTACTTTTGCAAGTTCCTTCCAATTTGTGGATGAACGATGTTCTTTTAAATCTTTGAGATGTTGCTGCTGTTTTTCTTCTAGATAGCAATGTAGCCTTTGGATATCTTGTGTAAGAGGTAAAAGTTGCGGTGCATTCCATGTGGCCCGGTTAAGCTGGGTTAATGCCTGGCCTGCAATATCAAACCTCCAACTCTCTAAATACAACTGCGCGAACTCCTCAGCATCTTTAATGGTTTCTTTATCTTTCTTTTTCAGTCCTTCGGACTTGATAAACGTAGCCAACGAATGCAGGCTGTGTCCTACCTTGCGTGCAAGAGAGGGACATTGGTATATGCCAGTTTCCTCACTGAATCCAGATAGGTTCTTTGCAGCTCTGACAACCTGGGAGTACTGTTCAGGTTTGATGAGTTCTTGAATGGTCTTCACATGTGTGATTTTTTTAGCTTCCAATAAAAGCCTGCCAAGTTCTCTCAGTTTTTGGCGTATATACTGGTGTTGACTGACTATCTTCTCATTCTTTTTGAACAACCTGAACCCATAATTGAGGATGCAGTTGTCTCCTTTAATTGCAACTGCAATCTTGTCCTGAATCATTACACTCAAGAACTTCCAATACGCGTCTGTATATTCCGATGGAGAAGGTTCAGCGAGAGCACACAATGCCTGAACTCTATTTTTACCTGGTTTAGTACTTTCGGGTTTGAAGCTGCAGACCTTGAAATGCCGCCACATCGCTCTTCTTGAGAACAACCCATAGCAGTGAATGCAATGTGCAAATTTATGTCCCTCTGATTTTTTTCCCGGTTGTTTACATGGGATTAGTTTTCCTTTTTGTGTTTCCAAAACATGACTGTTGTGCTTGAAGTTTCCCTTATTTCGTATGTAGTCCAATTGTAGTTTTCTTTCCTTTGAGTTTTTTGGTAAACTGAATGCTTTCGCAACATCCAATTCATCTTGGTGTTTACGCCACAAGTGTCTTGACATTTTCTGGACAAACTTCCTGCAATAAAAGCAGAAATGTTTCTTGTTATAGCTTCTGGATCCATCATCTTTCTTTAAAGTTGGACTGACAATGATATACTGCTCTTCTTCCAGGGGCACTGAAACATTGTTTTCAGAATATGTTGTGATTTCCTTTTCATTCCCATCAACTCTGCTATTTGGAAATATTTGTGTGGGATCATGACATCTTTCCAAAAGTCTTCTCTGGCTAAAGTCAAATTGGCTATGACTAGAGGATTCACTTCCACTTTCCCTGGGCTTAGACTTGCTCTGTCTGGAGGACTCGCTTCCACTCTCTCTGGAGGATCTACTTCCACTCTCCCTGGGCTTAGACTTGCTCTGTCTGGAGGACTCGCTTCCACTCTCTCTGGAGGATCTACTTCCACTCTCCCTGGGCTTAGACTTGCTCTGTCTGGAGGACTCGCTTCCACTCTCTCTGGAGGATCTACTTCCACTCTCCCTGGGCTTAGACTTGCTCTGTCTGGAGGACTCGCTTCCACTCTCTCTGGAGGATCTACTTCCACTCTCCCTGGGCTTAGACTTGCTCTGTCTGGAGGACTCGCTTCCACTCTCTCTGGAGGATCTACTTCCACTCTCCCTGGGCTTAGACTTGCTCTGTCTGGAGGACTCGCTTCCACTCTCTCTGGAGGATCTACTTCCACTTTCCCTGGGCTTAGACTTGCTCTGTCTGGAGGACTCGCTTCCACTCTCTCTGGAGGATCTACTTCCACTTTCCCTGGGCTTAGACTTGCTCTGTCTGGAGGACTCGCTTCCACTCTCTCGGGAGGATCTACTTCTCTCTCTGGGCTTAAACTTGCTCTGACTGGATGATGCACCTTTGTTCTTTTTTTCCTTTTCCAGGGTTAATTCCATACTGCTATCACTTTCTGTGCTTTCATCCATGGGATTTGGAATATACTCCTCTTCGCTACCTAAGTTTGAGTCATCCGATTCCATGAGATTCATCTGAATCTTTAAAAACAAACACACATCTGTTAATAACTATTTTTGCAACATTAAATATAAAAAACCTGAGTATACTGATTGAACAGGCTCAGGATACTAAATGAAGAAAAATCTTTATGGACCATTTTCAGTACAAGTAAATTTACAAATTAGAAGAATCCCCATCAGACTCACTAGCAAGAGCAACAGACATTTTCACAATCATGAAAACACAAACCCCCACCCCCCAAAAAAAGACTTACGGGACGGCAAGACCTTCTTCTCAGCTTCTGTGAATCCCTTTCAGGCTTAAAAAAAGGAGTCTCCTCTGCGCTGTCACTACTTGAATCATAGAGACTGTGGGTAAAATCTTGTACTCTATCCATCTGCAAAAAGGGAGACATGGAGATATTTTGCTGTATGATTGCTGTATTTTTAATTGATAGGGAGACCATTCAGAGGTTGTCAGGTGAGCTAGACACCTATGAAAATTCTTGTACTCTATCCATCTGCAAAAAGGGAGACATGGAGATATTTTGCTGTATGATTGCTGTATTTTTAATTGATAGGGAGACCATTCAGAGGTTGTCAGGTGAGCTAGACACCTATGAAAATTATTGACCAATATTACCCCTCCATCCACCTGCTGAGGCCCATGTCCAAACTGCCTTCCAGGTGGAGTAAACGTTGACAAAATTATAAAAAAAGAGTAACGTTTCAGTTTTCATGCATTTGATTGTTAAATTTAATGACTTCACAGCAAATGATTCATCATAATGATATAGTGTCATTCCTGTAGACATGGAACTACTCAAGAGAGAGGGAGAGATTAGTCAATAATTTTCCGAAGTGTCTTCCTCACCTCACAATTGTCTCCCTATCAATTAAAAATCAGCAATCAGTCAGAAAAGAAGAGTTGAGCTTCTCTAATAAATGATTACTGATTGATTGTTGGTGATCTCTATTTAACTGATAATTAATGCACCAGGCGAGGAGGAGGACTCGACCGGATTTTGGCAACAGAGACCGGCCGCGGCGTCCGGGAGTGATAGCGTCGGCCTACCGGGGTTTGTCCCGGTATGCTGGCTGACCAGTAGCCTACACCACTGGGCACGTTGTATCTTTTTTTTTTTTTTAAGCACACACCTGAGCGCTGATCACTGGACATCACTCCTGCAGGTGTTTATGCCAATCCAATAGATTCAATTTAGAGTCCATTTAGATTCAGATTTTAAAAGCAATTGTTCAAAACAATCGATTCAGGTTCAAAGTGAATGATTCCCATTCAAATATAAAATAATTCAAATTCGCTTACTAGTGGCACAAAATTTATCACATAAACAAGTTAATTATATTGTTAAAATGTGTTTTGGGGCTTACCAGAATGCTTTTTGTGCGTCTCAGTGGTGGAACAAGTTCATCATCCAATTGATTGTTGAAATGGTTGCTTGGAGAAGCCTCATCACAAGTTTCTTTCACAACAGTTTCATCTGAATCGTACAAATGATCTGAAACATCTGGGCCAATATCATTCTGCCCTATAATAACATCCAGGTGTGGGGTGGGAGGTTCGTTTTCCATACCATCCTCATCAGTTTCATCACTATCTGGATAATCAACCAGTGAAAATCCTTGGACAGTAAATACCTAAAAATAAACAAAAATTCATTAAGTATGGAATTAGAAAGGTTGGCCAAAGAAACATGGCATGGTCTGACTAAAAATCTAAATCCAGAAATGTGAACATCAGCCCTTTTAGACAGTGTACAATTATAAGTACACTAAATGCACATGGCCTGGGAGAGACAGTTCCAGCAGGCCAGACTGGATCTGGAAAGAGCACGTCTTGAATTTGAGATGAAGCGTCAGGAAGCTGAAGACAGGCGTGCTCGAGATACCCAGCAATTCATGATTCAAATTCTGCAAGTGCTTAGACTTGCAATGCCACAGTATGGACCCTCAACTTTGTTTGCACAATATCAACATCCAGCTCAGCACTACTATCCATCTGATCCATTTGCTTTTCCACCTGGAGAAGACTCACACCAAAATCTGTCAACATCAGTTGTCCAAGATCAACGTTCACTGTCTGACCAAAGAAATGACCACTAGTTTTTTCTGGGCATTGTTTTTTGCAAACATTATTGTGCAGTTGCACTTGTTTGTACAAGTTTAAATAACTGTTCTAGGAACAACAATGTTGTGAAAATGTAGGAAGTAATTTTTTTGCACTATATTACGTTTACATTTTTGCACTTTAATGCCTAATGGTGAAACTTGAATATGTTAAAATCCAGTTTACGTTAAAAGTAAAGAGACATTCACTCTAAAAGTTCGATACATGTCATAAGTTTTATTAGACATATAGATTGTAACTTTTTTTGGTTTGTACAAACAGTTGTGTTGATCTTACAAAAGAACCATTTACAAAGGTGCTTGAAATGAAATAAATAAATAAATAAAACTACCAAAATATTAAGCGAATATGTTTAATCACATTGCACACATCAACAATCACTGCTTTTCAGAAATGTACCATACTTCACGGATTTGCTCTGCAGTAGAGCTGGCCGGGTCAAGCTGCTGGGGTGTAACAAGGGTACCTTCTTCATCATCTGCATGTTCCTGCTCTGTGTCTTCCTCTTCAGGCATCTCTGCTCCTGTGGGAAATCCAGCTTCCAGGACTCACAAAAGTTGTGCAGCACAATGCAAGCTGCAACAACAAACTTAATGTTTTTAGTTTGACTATCATTGCGCTTCATTAGGCAGCACCATCTCCCCTTTAGACGGCCAAAAGCATGTTCCACATGAATTCTTGCCCTACTCAGACATGCATTGAATTGCAGTTGGGGCCCTCTTGCAAATCCTTCTGGGAACGGTTTCATGACATTACGAGAGAGGCTATAGGCAGAGTCAGCCACAATCAGCACAGGAATGTCAACACCTTGTATTGTCTTGGTGAGTGGTGGAAAGCATTTGCCATTTTTCCAAACTCACTGTGGTCTTCATGGTTTGCTTTGGTATGTAAGGATGAAGAAGGTCACAGAGATTTAAGAATGCCTCCTCTGGCATTCTGAAGTTGAGGTACCACTCAGTTTCCCCAAAATTTTGCAGCACATCTGTCTCCCAGAAGGTGCTGGTGCGCTCCTTCTTAGCACTTGGTGCATTGTCATGCTGCAAACTATATATAAGTACATTTCAGGAATATAACTTAAAAACTGCCATTGAACACAATTTATGAAATTTGATCAAATGTATTTTGAAATTAAGTACTTTTAAAATGAAGCACTTTGAAATATAAAGTAAAACGTCCTCCTAACGTGTTTAGTGTTTTGTAAACATTTAATAAAAATTGTAGTATAAAAAAACTAAACATACATTTATCATCATGATTTTATAGAACTGGGTTCTTATAATAAACCCACTGGAATAAAAAGTTTTAACTTATAACGTATAATTTACACGTTATGTAATTAAGTGCAGAAATGAAAGTAATCTTACCTGAAACTGATATTACAGTAGCCAGTCTTAACAGTTTACGTGATTTGGCTCTTCTTGTTGATTTCATTTTTTTATTTCTTCGCAGTGTACCGAACACATCTACATCCATTATCGGTGCGCAAAAAGCAGAAACTTGAATACTGGCGCGATAGCGAGAGATTGTACGGTAGTTCACGTTGACCAAAGCGTTTTGGAAAAAAACATTTTCGGCAATCGCAGACATTCGCATTCGGACGGGATTAGATTTCTCTGAGGACCGCCGAGTTTGACGAAAAAAAGGCGGTCATTTGCTCAGGAATTTTTACAGAGGTCGTGTGAGAAAAAGACACACATGGCAGATTCGGACACGTACGTCTGTGAAACAGAAATTTCTCTAACGTCCCCCTGTGAAACTAGTCCCGTCCGAATAGGGCTATAGATTCAGAATCAGGGACAAATTCTTCACCTGACGACAATTCTCCTTCACTGCTTTCAGATAAATCCTGTACAAAATAAAACATTTTAGGCAGCATTATTAGTGCCTGGATTGTTACTTTTGTTTTTGCCTGTTCCTTGTTGGATACTTTTGCCCTGCTTTTCAAGTAAAGCCCTTGAACTGAGTTATTGTCTCTTCATTCTGAGTCGAAAACACCACATTGTGGCACCGTGCTAATTGAGTTGGTCGATAGGAATTACGTTTGTGAAATCTAATTACATGGAAATGCATGTCACCCATATATTTTAATAAACAGATATAATTCATGCATTTCCATGTAATTAGATTTCACAAACGTAATTCCTATCGACCAGCTCACTTAGCATGGCGTTCGTGACTCGACTAGTCGAGACTGTTTTCCAAGATGGCTCCTGCCTGTATATGCGTAATGTACTGTCTTTATAAAGTATCTTCTTATTAAACTGTCTGTACACTTACAAAGTTCTCAATGCTCTGGTTTGCATGTAGGGACCCTCATTATGCTACCGTGTTAGTATGAGGCTATTTTGAGCCTTGTTAGTGGTATTAACTAGCAATTTACTTTTACTTATTCTATGCCCCATATACTAACGTTATAAGCTAATCTGTTTTTAGAGATAAAACTCTTTACATTCGATTATCATGAAAACGCATCCCAGAGAACGATCGACTCGGTAACCATGTGTTAATTACCCCTAGGTTCATTTTTCACTGGAATTGTCCTTTAATTTAGGTGTTGATTACCCACAGGCAAATTTTTAAAAGCAATGTTTATAACTATTATTAAATATGCTGTCCTTTCTGTCAAATAGTTTGATTTAACCAAATCTAAATAGCTTACACAAAGTGTCAAATAGTTTGATTCAACCAAATCTAAATAGCTTACACGAAGTATTCAAATAACAAAGGACAGCATATTTAATAATAGGTAAAACATTGCTTTTAAAAATATGCCTGTGGGTAATCAGTGGCGGTTCTAGACCACAGTAACTGGGGGGGCCAGGCAGGGGTCACTTGTGCTTTTAGGGGGCACACCTTTAACACTCATCTTAACCTATTTTCAGTATTATTTCAAGTCATTTTTCACCATGTCATGTATGACTGCAATCTCTAGAAAAAACTAATAAATTATATTAGCTAAGCTAATAAAACAATTTCAATTCAAATGAATGTTTCATTATGTTTAATTGTAGTGTGATATAATGATCAATAATAACACATTTTTAGCATCTAAGTACATCTAGGCACTTTTTTACACCTGGGGTGGGCGATATGGCAATAATATCACATCACGATTTTTTTTTTTCAGGAAAATCACGATTTTATCACGATTCTTTTTTCATGTTGGTTTTACCATTTTGCAAGTAATGACTGAGCATTACAGCCAAACTAATTTCCCTATTTTAAAAACAAAGCCTTATAGGTAACAAAATATAAAATAAAAAAAGAATGGCAGACATTTAGGCCAAAGGCGAAGATAAAAATCTTTGTCATTATTTTCTTTGTTATTAAAAATTAAGATCAGAGATACATATTACACTTACACAACTTAATATACAAATGAAATAAACTGATTTATTTTTTCAGCTATAGGTGTATTTAACAGTATGAGAAAGTAATTAAATGAACAAATATGAAAATAAAACACAACAGACTTAAAGTTCTCAGTCAAGAGCAGTGAATGATTTCCTCTGTGTGTTTTGTTGTTTTATTAACATTAAAGGGATAGTTCTCCACCCAAAAAGTCATATTTACTCTCTTAAGTTGTTTTAAACCCGAATAAGTGTCTTTCTTCTGTTGAAATTAAACGTTATTTGAAAGAATGTGAGTAACCACAACAGTTGATGTACCCCTGTGACTTCCATAGTATTTTTTTTTCCTACTATGTATGGAAGTCAATGGGGACCAGCAACTGTTTGGTTTTGGGTGAACTATCTCTTTAAGGACAAGCCAGCATGTTTATTATTAGGGCTACTGTCTCTTTAAGAACTGCACGCGACGCGTCTAATATACACGCATATGACAAGCAGATTTTAATTAATTTTCTCTGTTTGCTTTCACTTTAGACATAACCAACTTTGTTTATGTAAACAATGTCTGTATTTGACTGTAGCGCAATATAAGACTCAAAAGATAACTTAGTCCAGTAACAGGCTTTTAGTGCATGTGCGCGTCGAGTGTACGTGCTCAGTAAAGCGCATATTTGAACAGCGCATCAGCAGCGAATTACATGTTTAACCGGCAAGGCTTTGAAGCACATGCAAATAATGAACTTTTGTGAACTGCAGTGTCCCGTTCCTCTGCGTTAACATTTGATGTGAATATACGTCGTGCTGCAGTGTAGCCTATAGATGAAGGCGCCGCAACTGATAAAATGCGCAGTTGTTTGGTGTGATTTTACGATTCCAAATTTAGGGGGGCCAGAGGGGGGGCCAAGCTTGTTGACACGGGGGCACTGGCCTCCACATAAATTTATGTTTATGGTAGGGAGGTGATCAAATGCATCAGACTTAGGCTAATGATTATTTAATTTACATTTATGGAATACATAGAAAAAACACTTAAAGCAAAATGTATTAAAACACCTTTTATTAAACTGTAAAAATGAGCAATTCATTAACGATAAAACAATGAATAACATTTTTTAACAATTCATAAACGATAAAACAACTAATACAAATTTGAACTATTAAAAACAAAACAAAAAGTCAAATTGACTCAAACATGACCTCCAACGGTTCAATGCTCTGAACTATTTTATTTTGGTGTGTTAGTGTCAATTTAATTGGCAGGTCATCAGCAGCGATGTCGAGGTGCAGAGCTGCAGGGACAGTGTACTCCTCATAGGCGTCAGACAGCAGAACTGTGGCACCTCCGTCTCCCTCCATGACCCCGATGATGGTGAGCTCCACCCCTGATGGCTCAGCTATAGTCTTCTGAAATGTAATAACATGAACGGAAGCCTCAGCAAAGGCATTATATATCAATAGACATGAGTCATTACATGAACACTATTAAATGTTAGTTGACCGCATGATCTAAAAAGAAAAATGCTTTTGAAGCATTTATTTATCTTCGTTAATGATAATTTCAACATTTACTAAAACGTTATGAAAATGAAAGTTTTTGGAACTGTTGTATTTTATTAACTAACATTATGTGTTACACAGTTTGACAAGTACTGTAACAAATGTGTTGCTCATTGTTAGGTAACTTAGTCAACGCATTAATATTAACTAATAGTGTTACCAATATAACTAATTCTAAAGTGTTACCAATATAAATTATTACCAATGAATGTATAAAAAGTAAAAAAAAAAATGTATATACACTTGGTACACACAGGAGTGTAGGAAGATGCAGAAAGATCAATTAGAGAATAATTAGGTTACATGATGCATAATGTTGTGTACCTCCACAGCTGAATAGCTGGATGAGTTCAGTTTGGCAGCAGGTCTGAGAGTCGCCCTGAGGTAAGAAATCTCAACGTGATCTCCCATGCTGAGCTCGACCAGGGTCTCATCACGCCAGAGGGACACCTCCAACACCCTCTGGCCACACCGGAGAGACAAGTCTCTGATGGGGACCTCTCCATCAGCCACTCGGGTCATCCTGGGGACCTGCAACTGCATGATCACAAGGGTAAGATTGAAGTGAATACAATTACTAGTGCTTAGAGATAATCAATATAACATTGTCTATGAATCTGATTAAAATGCGTCTTTAAACAAAACATTACCTTAATTCAACCTGTAAGTATTAAAACCTTAGTCACTTTTCACTTATTTATGAAAAAAAGGCAATAAAATGATGGCGGAGATTATCTTAATATTAATAAAAATTAGCAAAACATTTGTGGCTATAGAATTACAAACTGGGGGGAAAACTTTAAAAAAAAGTTGAATTTAATTATTGAATAAAATGTTAGATTATACCTGAAAAGGTTTTGGATTTATCATCATATTATATTAACTTCAAAAAATATATTGTATAATATGACTTGCTGTTTATCTTTGTTCTGTTTTTATTGTATTAATATGATATGTGTTTTTGTAATTCAATTTTTGCCATGAAGATAGCTCTGATTGCTGACATGACATTAAATAAAAAAAGATGATGATGATGATGATGAATAAAATGTTATTAAATTAATTTGCTCACTTTTTCAATTTCTCCCTTCAGGGAGATGAATCCTCCTCTTGTGAACAGATCCTCCTCTTCCCCAGACATCAGGGCAGTTGGTGGATTGAGGAGGTATTTGGCCGATCTTTCTACCTCCTCTGGCAACTCGAAGGAAGCCGTTTGAAATTTTTGGGGTTGAGGAAAATGCACTCCCGTCCAAATTTGTGGGACAGGGTGTAATTTTTTATAATATAGGCCCTCCCGGTTTCAAACAGTGGGCTGTCACCCTCCACAGGAGCAATAAATGCCCTAACGCCATCACTGAGGGCACTTATTGTGGTGGTTTTGAAGGACGCTATTTTAATTTAGTTTTTGGACACCTCGTATGTTTTAGCCCGACGGTTTGTCCGATTGTCCACACAGGTGATCCGGGTGGGCGCAGGCCTGCTGTATGGCGAACTTGCCGCTGACATTCTGGAGGGTAAGAGAAAATACACATTGATTGAAAGAGTAATGGTGATGACGGGCAACTTTTACCTAGGCATTTACTTCGGCACTTTCCCATTGAGAATGGGCAACACATTTCTCTCTGGATATCTCAATGGAAAAGTGCCCACAACAACAACAAAAAGTTGCCCCATGTATCATCATCTTAAAACATAAAACCAATGGCAATTCATCAGGCAAATAATACGACTATGTCCAACAGATGCACCATTCAGTTGGTCTAGTGCAGTGGTGTCAAACTCAATTTAGAGTCACATTAAAATTTGACTTCAGAAACTACATTTTCCTGTCAGAAATACTCCTCTCAGAACAAATCCTGTCAAAATATAGTTTAATGTATTGTCATGTGTTCATTACGTTTTAAAAATCACTAATGTAATTTGAATTAAGGTAAAAAATTACTTCAGAAACTACATTTTCCAGTCAGAAATACTCCACTCAGAACAAATCCTGTCATAATATAGTTACTGTATTGTCATGTCTTCATTACAGTAAAAAATCATTAATGTAATTTGAATTAAGGTAAAATAAATTCTTCAGAAACTACATTTTCCTGTCAGAAATACTCCTTTCTGAACAAATCCTGACAGATTAGTTAATTAATCCTATATACGCTGATTTCACGCAGCCGCCATTTTGAAATCGAAAGTGAGGCTCCGGTGGGAGGAACCCCGGAAGTAAAGATAAACAACAATGCCTTGGATTACCAACCTGAAGCTGCTGCCGCGATTTATACTATTGGATGTTACTATTCAATATAGGATATGTATATAGTTCATCCCTGCTTCTTTTTTTACATTCTGAATTATATATAAAAAAAATATTTTCTTTATAAATGAATTTCACTGTATATAGTCTAAAGTATGAAAGAAATGTATGTACATTTTTAGAATTGACACACCATCATTAAACACAACAATACGCCATCGCATTCACGACTCTCCTGTGATTAAAGGCGACACTTCCGGTTTTCTTCCCACCGGAGCCTCGCTTTCGATTTCAGAATAACGGCTGCGTGAAATCAGCGTATTGTCAGCCTGTCTTGTCACCATCATAGGCTATCACTTTCATTTTATTGGAATAATTATGTTTTTAGTTGTCAAGTTACAACTTTTAAGCAACATTTGTAGAAAAGTACAAAGTGACTTACCTCAGAAAATTGGTGTAGTTCTTGCTGAATGATCAAGGACAAGGGGGGCAGGGGTCTTTTATTCTTGGCAGCAGTCCAATCAGAGATATCACCAAGGCACATGATGACCTTTGGCCAATGGTTTTCTTTTTTCTTGTGTGCATGCAGATCTTATGTAGCCCCGCCCTTTTTCAGCGCTGCTTGGGTCCGTTAACTCTAATTTGTTGTTCTGTTTGTTTTTCTACAGTACATTGGATGCCTGGTGGAATGATTTTTTAAAATAAATGTTATGTTTTTATTGAAATTAAATTATTTTAATGATTTTATTTATTGTTATAATGTATGCATTAAAATAACTCATTTTTAATGAATTGTATTTATTATAATAATGAATGTATTTAAATGAACGTATTTTTAATGAATTGCATTTATTCTAATGTATTTAAATAAACTTATTTTTATGCACTAGTATGAGTATTTATTATAATGGATGTATTGAAATGATTAAATTTCCAATTAAAACTAACCTCAGTTGACTTCATTATAATTTACTCATTTTATTATTGTTGGTATTCTTTAGTGATGTATTAATTAATTAAATGTTTATACAATGGGGACAATTTATATAATTTCAAACGTACAAAATAAGATGACCGTTATCAGTTTTTCAGCACGTGATTGATTATAACCAATGAGATTGCTGGAGCTGCGCGTGGGAAATCATCCGCTTCTCTCGTCGACGACAAACTCTCCTTGCTTCTGTCAGGTAAGTGTCTTATGTCTTTTAAAATTCGGAAGAATCAAAAAAAATTGTGGTGAATTAATTAATTCATTGGATTAAAATTAAGCTTATTTTAGCCTGATTACGACTGAGTATTTTGACTTATGAGTATTACTTTCATAAATGCTGTTCAAACTTAGAGGCCTAATGCGGCCGACTAGCCACTAACGTTATTTTTATTCTCCGAGGTAACGCTAATTTCTGAGTTAATTTATGTTTAAAATGTTTATGTTAAACGTACAGAATTCATTTACGTCCGTTTTGTTAATTTGATTTATTGTTATGAAGGGAGCTCCCTCGGATCGACGAAGTTTGCACCCATCCGAAAACAGGCCTTGATAGCTTCATCATTTAGGGTGCTGGTGACGGCAAGATGATAAAACCCCTCCGTATATTCAAACAGATCGCGGCTACCTTGAGCCACCGACGCGATCTGTCCAGCGAGTTCCCAATAGTGATGTTACATATGACACTGAAGCTTCGATGTGCGTATCGCACAAGCGACACAATTTCTAGTGAAGCCCTGTATCGGGGTGTGTATTGGTTTACTAGAGGCACGTGATTGATGACAAATGAAGCCTCACTTTCTGTCCAATCACGTGCGCGTTTCACTTTGAGTCTCAGAAGGCTCGAACCCCAGATCTTATTTAACGAGTCATTGTTGGCTCAGTCTGGTTGATGGGTTTGTGAGGAGAGAAAATTTGTTTATTTAATGAACAAATCAAACACAAACATGTAAGGCTTTTATTTGTACACATAACATTGAAACTATGGAATGTGTTGTGGTTGCTTCATCTGCCAGAGCTTCTAACACAGGCTTCTGGCTGCTTTATTTTAAATAAGCACCAGATGGCGATGTTCTCGACACTCTTGAAGCTTTGAATCTTTTCTTGGGACAGTCAGGGGAAAGCCTCAGTGATTCATGAGGCTTCATTTCCCCATCCCTAGTTCCCAACTCATTGTAGGGTCCGTTCTTCTGCCAGGGCGTGAGCAGGCAGCAGCAGACGACGACGACGACTAGTGATGTGACATTTGAACCGAGGCGTCGGAGCTTGTGTCGAGAAAAAATGGGCGTGCCAGATGACAAACGAGGCCTCGGTTTGTGTGGATACGTCATCGGTTCGGTCTGAGTGTCGCTTCCGGATAAAAGGCGGTTCGAAACTCGCGCCACCTT
Organism: Leuciscus leuciscus; assembly: GCF_965113295.1. Classification (NCBI taxonomy): domain Eukaryota; kingdom Metazoa; phylum Chordata; class Actinopteri; order Cypriniformes; family Leuciscidae; genus Leuciscus; species Leuciscus leuciscus. The sequence goes on along the minus strand of NC_138728.1, from coordinate 34,083,474 downwards.
GTGGGTGTTGCAGGAGTAGTAAAAGCAGTTGTAGTACATTTACATTTACATTTATTCATTTAGCTGACGCTTTTATACAAAGCGACTTACAATTGCTATATATGTCAGAGGTCGCACGCCTCTGGAGCAACTAGGGGTTAAGTGTCTTGCTCAGGGACACATTGGTGTCTCACAGTGGATTCGAACCCGGGTCTCTCACGCCAAAGGCATGTGTCTTATCCATTGCGCCACCACCCCTATGTAGTAGTGTTAAAGAGTCAGAGAGTTAGATAACTATCATTATCATTGTCGTTATTGTGTCATATATGTGTTAGGGCTGTATATTATTACATTATCAGGTTAGAATAGTTATAGTATATTGTTATTATTAATTATAGTAGGCTTAGCTATATTATAGTCTTGTTATATTAATTAGATAAGATTATTTGGATTGCTCTGGATTTTTTTATTTGGATTGTCCTTTTGGATTTGTTTGCTTTTTGTGACTCTTCCTTTTTCCTGGTAATGGACCAGCAAGAAAGAGGGAATCCTCCCCTGTCTGGGCTCAACAGAAGCATCAGTATCCTCATTTATACCAGCTGGCACTGGCTTGAAATAATTCTGTTTCTCAATAAAAATCGATTGTAATCCTTCCTTCCAGACTATTCTGTTGCAGTTTACTTTATTACACTCCCTCCAACATAAGCACTGCACTCAACACAGTGTCACTGTTGTTGTTCATACTGTCACTATCCAAACAATTTATGAATATGTAATTAACTGTGTTTGACAGTTGACTCTGCACAAGTAAATTCAGACAGATAAAGATACATATTTTATATTATACACAGTAATGGACAAATGTCTGCTCATGTCTTTTTATTATTGCAAATGAAAGGTTACATACATCAACAGCGAGTACAAAATAAATAAATAAATAAATACGTATTTTTAATTATACAAATATTTTTCTAAAATATATATTTTTTTATAAAAATTAGATAAGATTAATGATCCGTTCTGGTTCAGAATGAATTTGTCTGCTATTTCTTTGCACAGTAGCTAGGTGTCACTAGTGAGCAATGTTGCTTCGAGTAATGAACCTTTGGCTGAAGCAATGGGATGCGAGGTATCAGTGGTTCAGGAAGCCTCATTTTGCCATCACTAACGACGACGACGACACAAAGTGTTTACTTACAAATATAACTTCAGCAATACAAACAGGCAGGACACGCACATGCACAAAAGAACGGACAAAGACTGACTGAACAGAGGGAACTAAATACTGACACTGATGAACATAAACCAGGTGACACAGATGAAGGTAATTGACAAGACACAGGTGATGATGATGAACTAATGATGGTAGACATGGCAACGGATAAGTGGCGGGAAAACAAAAGCCATGTGACTAATAAGACTAAACAGGAACACAACTGTTACAATAACACATAGTCATGTTAATTAAAACATCAGTCTGCCTTCTTTTAACAATTCAAACTTAATTTTAAAGGATTACTATTTCTTGCAATTATTAATTTACAATATATTAAATCAAATTATATTTAAATCTATTTTATATACATCTTTTTTAAACATAAAAGTACATTTTGTGGCTTTAAACTTTTGCACAATATTCATTAAATAACATCTATTGTTCATATTTGTTCCCCTACTACACTTTAACTGTACTACATTTTTAGGGGCTAAATTAGCTTATTTGTAATACTTGGCAAATTGCAACCATTCACATGCAGAATTAAGCAACACTGTAAAAAAAAAAAAAATGCATGAGCGTTTAATAGTAGTTACCACTACTAATCAGTCACAACTAATTTAATAAATATTCCCTTGTCAAACCCAGAGCACAAGCCAATCTTCTGCGTCATTATCACATCATTGGTTTATATAAGCATTCAAACAAACACAGCATTTATCTGCTACTTTCAATCTTGAGCCAAACAGTTGGAACTAAAGTTTTAATACACATATTTGGCTTCTCTGTGTTTCTTAGTTTCACTTTCAAGATGTATATTAACTATTGATGTAACAATACAAAAAACTGACTATTCAATACAAAACTCGGTTTTGAAGTCACACTTCAGTAGAACAGGGAGGCAAAAACTAAACAATTAATAGTTTATTTAACTGCTCAAAATTGCAATTATATATTTCCCCCATTTCGCACAGCCCTAGCACATAACATTATTTTTTTAATTACTTATCACTTGTTCCCACCTTTTGATTAACATTAAACCTGCATAATCTAATTAATCTAATTTTAAAAATGTAAAAAATAAATAAATATATATATATATATATATATATATATATATATATATATATATATATATATATATATATATATATATGTAGATATGTAGAGTAAAGGCCATTGCACACTGAGTCCGAAATTCGCATCCGAAATTTTCGCACGTTCAAAAAAAAATTCGACCTCACGTTATGTCAATCACGCTTGCACACTGTCTACGAAACTTTCGTCCGTAATAAAAAAATTCGGATCGGGTTCGATTTTCTGCGTTTTTCGCATCCACAGCCAGTATTTTGAGAGGTTTTTTCACAATTCAGAGCCACCGTACAACTAAAAGCGAACGACAAGATCCACAATGGATTTAGCAGCCAATTCCATCACTAATCATGTATTATTTGGGTATAAAATATAACCTGTATACAGCTGTTCTGTCTGCCCAGCGCTTCCGCCGCCCGCTTGCGTGTGTGTGTGTGCCCATACCTTAGACATACTGCCAGTCTCTGTTCAGGATCGATTGGTTCACGGAAATTGGTGGTCTTGTTTTTAATATGTGGCTCCAGTATCGCTAGCAAAGCATCAAACTGTTCCACTGACATTCTGAGGTAAATTTTGAATCGCTCTGGATAATTTCGCAACTCCTTGATAAGGAGTTGAAACTCTCCTTCCTCTCGGCGCAATCTCAGTATTGGGTGGACCCAATATTTCCTCTTTCTTTTTCTCTTTTTAAGAAGAAAGAGGGCAACAAAATCATCCCCACTGCTACCCTTGACGAATACATTTTGTATTTTTTTGCGTTTTTTTCCGCAAAGGTTTAATAAATACGCATCGGACTCAGTGTGCAAGGTTTCTGTGCGTGACGAATTTTAAGGCTGACGAACACGAAAAAACGGATACGAAAATTTCGGACTCGGTGTGCAATGGCCTTAAGGGTGTAACACCTGCATCCTGGCCAAATTTGCCCATTGGCCCCCATCCATCATGGCCTCCTAATCATCCCCATGTATACTCATTGGTGTAGTGACTGAGACAAATCAGACACAATTATTTGTTATATGCAACAAATAATCTTTAAAACTCACTCTGGGATTTATGGTCCCATTCCCCTAACAAGGGCAAGAAGGGTCTTGGTAACCATGACTACGATCAGAACGGTTTTAGGTTTTATTGATGTTAAAAATGTGGTCATGTGGTCAAGGCAGAGACCATAGGAAAGACAGAGACAGACCTCGCTGCATTCATTTATGCATCCCAGAAAATTGTGTGAATGATTTACTGTCTTGTGTAGTGTTTTTAATTATATAATTTTTTGATACTGTGTATTTTATGATAGAACCAACGGTCAATGTAACCTCACCTACACCATGTTTGGTCTCTATAAATTGGTACTTTGAAGATCGAAATGATTGTGTACATTATATGCCGATAGCTGCGCAACATTTTAGTATTACAAAAATCTTTCTTAGTTTCTTCATCAGAAACCAATCCAGCTGCACATGCAAATGAGCACGCTTAAAACAAAGATTCATAAATCAACCACAGAGGAATTTTCCCGCTTGGAAATTCCACCCTTCTCAGTGGTCAAGCAAACCCGGAGAGGTGGGGCCTTTTCTCAGGCTTTATTAGAGGCAAATTCACAGTGACTCTCTCTCTTCTTCTGGCCTTCACTGCTGCTTCGGGTTGATGTCTGTGGGGACCCCCGTGACCACCGCCTGCTATGCCTTCACTCTCCCAACAGAGTCAGACTGTATTTTCTTCAATTCAACTCAGAAGAAAACTGCAACTTTACCATCACTGAATGGGCAACCATATTCCGACTTCCTCACTCCTTGGTTGCCTGTGTGGCCTCTCCGGCAGGTCACCCTCTCTGCATGTGCTCTCTGCATGTGTTCTGCATGAGAGAGAGAAAACCTTCAACCAGAACAGAGTCAAACAAACCACTCAAGTTCATCATATCTTCTTCATCCAACGGAGAAGAAAACGATTGCAACTTCCACGTTTGACAGTCACCGAACCATCAACCTCCTTTTCCAAGAACTTCAAGAATTGCTTCCACTGCAAACACCATGCAAGTATCCATTTAATGATTCCAGCAAACACATTTACGTTGTGGCAACGTCTGTGGCACGTTGCATTTCTGCTATGGCAACGTCGCTGTCTACGTGCTCGCAACATTGTAACAACGTAGAATTGTAAGACGCGACAGGGCTGTAGCAACGTTGTTGCGGGATATTCAGCAACTGAGAGACGACGCTCTGACAAGTAATTTGTTTATGCTAGATATGTCATATGTTAGATAATTATAAACTTTTAAAATATTGTTTATCCTTATTATTATTTATGGGCCTAACAGTAAACTCGTTGTAATTAACACCTACAAGTGTACACTTTGAAGAGTAAAAATGACATAGAAGGTTAGCTAATTCAACTTTATTAAAACTGCATATGGTAATCAAATTGCACTTCCAAAAGTCATACATTTGTGGGGAAAAAACAACAACAAAAAAACATTATACAGAGAGTGGACTAACGTTAACTAGCATGAGCAGACATGAGAAAATCTAGCAAAGAAACGAATGAGACGACAAATCAAAGTAAAAAAATAAACAGGTGGGCAAGCAGTTATAAAAAATAAAAAAAAATTATTCTCTGTGCGTTTCCACACAAAAGAAGGGAAAAAAAATTATTGCTAACATTAACATTAACGAGTCGCTGCCTGTTCAAGGAGTGCTGAAATCAATTAACGTTACTCACCATTAAAGTCATTTTGGCTTCATACTTTTGGCATAAAGTTAAATATTTGTCATACCTGACCAGAAGATGTTCAAATAAATGTCACATTAGACAAGGAAGTTGTAGGTTGTGTTTTGAATAATTACGTATCTTATTTAGCTGAGGTAAATTAAACGCAAATCTCACGTATCCTTGCTTGATGAAGAATGAGACAACACAATGAGCCCAGCGGTCAGCTGAAATTTAAAAGGCTGATTTTCGAGCTTCAAGGCAGTGATGAGTACATATGTCGTCCAGTGGTTGTCAAGACACCAGAGGCACAACCTTAAGCAATGGCCCTGAACGGTGGTTTAATGTCAACATTGTGACAACGCTGTAACAACCTTCACCACACAACGTAGTTATACTTTATAACTACGGGACTTTACACACCAGCACAACCAACAGGGTCAGTGGGACACGGAGGCCGACTATTCTCAGCCTGTCTGTCTACAGTACAGACCATTAGAGGCCATTAGATGAGCCAATTCCGTCGAGATCTGATGATCCGATATGCTCTCTTGAGAAACATTTTACAGTCACACACAGAGTCTTTGACGGGTTTGTGTAACTGGGAGTAACTGGGTACGAGATGGCGCCGGTGTGTATGGCTTGCCGTCCGTTGTCTGTTTTATTTGCCCGTCTTTTTGTTTTAAAGTGTTTTGTGTCCGCTATTTTACATAATGTTTCATCACTTTTAACATATGATCGTCAAACGCTGCTTGACATTAAAGACATCACTGAAGAGCTATTCCATGATGTCCAGTGTGGTACTCAGTTTGACTCTACTTTGGTGACTATACCTGACTATCTGCGCTTGCCTCCATTGTCCTCTGCCTGGAAGGAAGCGCCGCAAAAGACGGGGAAGGCGCGGAGGTTTTGCAGTCAAGAAGTTCAAGCTTCTCCTGATGTCTGAATCGGATTTCCCGCTTCGCGCTGGCCTTCGCGCTTACGTGGCAGGGTGCGGCCGCTTCGTTGTAGGGCGTTCGCTGGAACGACTGTGTGTATGGAATACACCGATTGTAGGTGATCCGCCGGATCAACGTCCAAAGAGCCGCTCACCCAATCTGCGCCGCGGCGGCGTTTGCAGATCAGAATGTCTTTGATCAACGCCAGGTCAGTGGTTAACAAGACGGTTATCCTAAATGACTTTTTTACTTCACGCAGCCTAGATTTTCTATTTATCATGGAAACTTGGCTTACTCCAGGGGATAGGAGCCCTTTTTCTGAACTGGTACCAACTGACTGTACATTTTTTAACTCTCCTCGTTCTGCGGGCCGAGGGGGAGGACTGGCTTCTATTTTTAAACAGAACTATTGCTGTCAGATGTTAGCGACTGATGCCTTTTCGAGTTTTGAATTGCAATCATTCGTCTTGGAATTGGATAGCCCAGTGGCGATTTCAGTTATTTATCGTCCACCTAAACCTCATAAAGACTTTATCAATGAGTTTTCAGACTTTTTAGGGGGAATTATCCCCAATTTTGATAGACTGTTAATTATTGGGGATTTCAACATACATGTGTTGTCCAGCTAATTTATTAGCCAAAGAATTTTTGAGCCTTATTGACTCTTTCAATTTGGTACAGTGGCGCCTCCCATTATGCAGGGCAGCTGCGGCGTTTCAGTGCTGTGTGTTTGTTTGTTTGTTTTGCTGTTGTTCGCTGTTGTTTTTCTAAATATGCGGTTTAGCTACAATCGTGACATGCTTATGAACATCAGGGGAACAAAGCCTGCCAGCTTGATCCCCGAATTCCTGACATTTAAGGAGGATATCAAGTCATTGACAAGAGTCAAGCGGCGCAGCCGAGCGAGAGGGAGGAGAGCGGGGGCTCTCCACAGGTGGAGGAAGCGGGGACACAGAGTTTCTCTCCCTGCTGTCTGCCTGTCTAACGTGCGCTCCCTCAGTAACAAAATCGATGAGCTTAATCTACTGTTACGGACCAGCCGAGATTTCCATATGAATTCGGCTTTTGTCTTCACCGAAACCTGGCTGAATGTGGACATTCCGGATTCAGCGGTGGAATTACCTGGATTTAACTTAATCAGAGCCGACCGCGACAAAGGACGAAGTAGGAAGACATCAGGCGGAGGTCTGTGTTGTTATATTAATTTAAATTGGTGCACTGACGTTTTAGTATTATACAAACATTGTTGCCCCTTGTTGGAGTTCATGGCCATAGACTGCAGGCCCTTTTATGCCCCTAGAGAATTTGCCTCTGTTATATTTGCATGCGTGTATATTCCACCTGAAGTTAACACACGGGAAGCGCAGTACGCTCTAACGGAGCTGATCATAAACATTGAGAATAAGCACCCTGACTCAGTACTTCTTGTTATGGGCGACTGTAATGCATGCCATTTGAAACATGATCTGCCCAAATACAAACAACTAGTTACAAACAAACAACAGTATATTTCCTCGGGGAGGAAATATACTGGATCATTTTTATTCTGTTCACAAAGCAGCATATCGTTCACTTCCCCGTGCCCCTCTTGGGAACTCAGATCATTGTTTAATTCAGATGGTCCCCATCTACAAACAAAAACTAAAACTAGCAAGAGCGGTTCAGTATACATCTAAAAGATGGACGATAGAGGCAATTGGGATGTTACAAGACTGTTTAGACACCACTGATTGGGAATCCATGCGTGCCTCTTGTGACTCTATGGACTCATATACAGACACTGTGTGTTCATATATTTCATTCTGTGAGCAAGCTTGTATTCCCACCAAAACTGTGGTGAAATATAACAACAACAAACCCTGGTTCAACAACAAACCCTGGTGGGAAAATCCCTCAGCCTGCTCAGGGAAACCAAAGAACAGGCCTACAGAGAAGGAAATGGAGATGAATACAGGCTGGCCAGACAAAAGTTAAATAAAGCCATTAGGAAAGCAAAAAGTGCCTACAAGGTGAAGATGGAGGAACAATTTGGCATTAATGACTCCTCTTCAGCTTGGAGGTCGCTGAAGAACTTGACAGGCTATAAAAATAAACAACAACAAGTCACTCCATCTGCTAAACTGACCAATGAATTCAATGTTTTTTATACAAGATTTGAGATCTCCATGCCCTCATCCTTTCCCTTCCGGGGGTGTCACACTTAGGGAGGTGGAGAACATTGCCCCTCAAGATCAAGTCACCTTTGACATTGACATTGACATTGAGGAGAAGGATGTGTACCGGCTATTTAGCCGACAAAATGTAAGGAAAGCGGGTGGCCCTGATGGGATTTCACCTGCCACCCTGAAGTACTGCGCTAGTCAGCTAGCTCCAGTTTTTACAGACATTTTTAATCAGTCAATTGTTTTATGCAGGGTTCCGGGTTGTTTTAAGTCATCAACCATTATTCCAGTGCCGAAGAAAAACAAAGCTGTGGACCTTAATGACTACAGACCGGTGGCCCTTACATCGGTGGTCATGAAATTTCTGGAGCGGTTGGTTCTGTCACATCTCAAACCTATCACAGCTCCTTATCTTGATCCACTACAGTTTGCTTACAGGGCAAACCCGTTCGGTAGATGATGCGGTCAATTTAGGACTGCATTATGCTCTGGACCATCTTGACTCTCCTGGCTCCTATGTAAGGATGTTGTTTGTAGATTTCAGTGCAGCCTTTAACACCATTCTACCCGAGTGACTGCGGGAGAAGCTGTCACTGATGGGGGTGGGACCCTCTATCTGCCGCTGGATTATGGATTTTCTTAGCGACAGACAACAGCATGTGCGGCTTGGCCAGCACATGTCTGATCCTCAGACTACTAACATTGGAGCACCTCAGGGGTGTGTGCTGTCACCATTTCTCTACGCACTGTATACCAATGATTGCACTTCCAATAATGGTTCCATCAAGCTGATTAAATTTGCGGACGACACTACATTAGTCGGCCTTATTAAGGGCAACGACGAGTCTGCTTACAGGCAGGAAGTGTCTAAATTGGTTGCGTGGTGTGATGAGAACAACTTGGAGCTTAATCAGCAAAAGACCGTGGAAATGGTGATAGATTTTCGCAGAACACCCGCCTCTCTTCCACCTCTAACTATCAAGAGCTCTGTTGTGAAGAAGGTGGAGTCAATTAAATTTTTAGGCACTGTTATCACAAACAACTTGAAATGGGAGGAAAACAGTTCCTCCATTCTTAAGAGAGCTCATAGTGGAATGTTTTTCCTAAGACAGTTAACTAAACTGAACGTTTCCAGCTCTGTTCGGTCTAGATTTTACAGAGCCACTGTGGAAAGCCTTCTTTCAGCATCTATCACTGTTTGGTTTGCATCGGCATCAGCCCAGGCGAAGGTCAGACTAAAGCGCATTGTGCGCACAGCAGAGGGGCTGACTGGACAGAGGCAGCTGTCACTTAACAACCTGTATGAGGCCAGAGTCAGGAAGAGGGCAGCTAAAATTGCTGCTGATCAGTCCCATCCAGCAAGTGACATTTTTAGGCTGCTTCCCTCAGGAAGAAGGTACAGGACAAGGACCTCACGCCATCTTAATCGTTTTTTTCCAAGAGCCATTTCCCTTATGAATAGCTGATCTAGCACTATTTTTGGACTATTTTATTATTTGATTTGATTGTTTTAGGCATGCTTTTTGCAGCTATACGCATATATGTTTGTGTGTTGAGTTTGTGTGTTACTGATGGCCATATCAAATTCCTGTGTATCTGCTGATGCATTTGGCGAATAAAGTGATTCTTATCTTCTTATCTTATCTTACAGCTTGTGAATGCTCCTACTCATATTCGAGAAGATCGAGGAGCTTCAGAAGATGAACGCTCAGTTGGAGAGTCTGGTGAGAAAGCAGCAGGAGAAGCTCCACAAGTAGCAGGAGGAACTCTCCCAAGAGCAAGATCTTCTGCAAGATCAGAGTTCTGCACCGCCATAACCAACCCTGACCAAATCACTGCAGTGCTTCCCCTACCAGTGAAACAATTACACACACATATATATGTCTTTTTTTTCCTTAGGCCACTTTCCCTCTGTTTTTGACTAATTCTGATGGCTATAAAATTATAATAGATTTTATTGTGATTAATTAAATATTAAATGAAAATGAAAATATAATAAATGAAAATATTAGAGTTCTTACTAGGTCAAGAAAATAGGATCATATAACACCAATTCTATCATCTCTACACTGGTTACCTATTAAGTTCCGTATCAATTACAAAGTATTACTAATGACCTATAAAGCCCTAAATGGTTTAGCTCCTGGGTATTTAACGGAACTTCTATCGCCCTACAATCCATCGCGCTCTTTAAGATCACTAAATTCGAGGCTTCTGGTCATTCCTAGGATGTCTAAGACCACTAAAGGAGGGAGGGCATTTTCACATTTAGCTCCTAAACTCTGGAATGGCCTTCCTGATATTGTTCGAGGCTCGGATTCGCTGTCCCAGTTTAAAACTAGATTAAAGACGCATCTCTTTAGCAAAGCATTCACATAATACTTACCTTTTATACTACAGTTGAATCAGATTGAATGCATTAATATTATGAACAGCAGCTACGCTAATTATTTCCCATCTGCTTTTCTGTCGTTATCTCGGGACGCTAGTTCGTCATAGTTCGTCAGCTCCAGTTTGTATCCAGCATCTCATGGAAACTTCAGATGCCCCAACACCCATGCAGAGACGACTCCACGCCCGTGAGGAGACGACTCCACGCGGGCGATATGTTATGCCCTAAATTAATGCATGATTAACTAACTGTATTTTTCTATGTACATTTCTGAAATGCACTTTCTGTAAAGCTGCTTTGAGACAATATGTATTGTGAAAAGCGCTATACAAATAAATTTGAATTGAATTGAATTGAATTGAATATTCAGGGTCACACTCTTGATCTGGTGCTTTCACATGGCCTGACAGTGTGCGACTTTGTAATAGAAGACCATGCTATTTCTGATCACAAGCCTATTACTTTCAGAGTGCCCACTTGTTTTAATATCACAAAACCCACTAAGGCTGTTCGATTGTCTCGTAAAATCACACCGACTACTTGTATTGAATTTACAGTTGTTTTTAAGGAGGTGTCTCAATCATTTGACTTATTTTGGGATAATTGGAGTGGTGCAGATTTTCTTAATCATTTTAATACCATCTCCACTAATATTTTAAACTCTTTGGCTCCCATAAAAGCCAAACAACACAAACCAAAGTCTGAGCCCTGGCTCAGTGATGATACCCGTGCTCTTCGTCAGGTCTGCAGAAGGGATCATCCAAAAGATCATGAACAGCTGCCTTGTAACAGCAACGGTACCAGATGACATGAAGCATGCAATTGTACATCCACTTCTCAAAAAACCAAATTTAGATCCAACAGTTCTGACAAATTTTAGGCCAGTCTCAAATCTTTCTTTTACATCTAAGATTCTGGAGAAAATAGTGTTTCATCAACTACAGAGCTTTCTGAATGAAAACAAAATTTTTGAGGTGTTTCAATCAGGTTTTAAGAAAAACCATTCCACAGAAACAGCATTGGTTAAAGTTTTAAATGATATTTTACTGACCCTTGATTCTGGCAAGTCTGCTGTGTTGGTGCTGTTAGATTTGAGTGCGTGCGGCGTATTGACCTCTCTGTTCTAATTTCACGTTTGGAGCACTGGGTGGGCATTCGGGGAAATGCCCTTAAATGGTTTCAATCCTATTTGAGTAGCAGAAGGTTCTCTGTTAATATTGGTGAGTTTACTTCAAATGCAGCGCCTCTTACGTGTGGGGTCCCTCAAGGTTCTATCCGATTTTATTCTCCTTGTATATGCTTCCCCTGGGGTTGATGTTTAGGAAACATGACATCTCCTTTCATAGTTATGCTGACGATACCCAAGTCTATTTGCCCCTGGGATCAAATAACAATAACATGGGTTTAGACACTCTGTTGGCTTGTCTAGCAGAGGTAAAGGCCTGGATGTCCCTAAATTTTCTTCACCTTAATGAAGGCAAAACTGAGATTATAGTTTTTGAACCATCAGAAGCTGCCAGCTCCCTTTGCTCAAATTTTGGCTCCTTATCTTCATGTGTGAAACCATTAGTGAAGAATCAGGGCGTGGTTTTCGATAGTGCACTCAAATTTGACAAACAGATTAGTACAGTAGTCAAAACCAGTTTTTTTTCATCTCAGAGTCCTAGCCAAAGTGAAATAATTTCTTTCTTTTAAGGACTTTGAAAGGGTGATTCATGGTTTTATCTCGACAAGGCTTGACTACTGTAATTCCCTGTATTTGGGCACTAACCAAGCAACTCTTAACCGTCTGTAAATGGTGCAGAATGCAGCTGCTAGGCTCCTTACTGGTGTGCGCAAACGAGAGCACATTACCCCTGTTCTTAAATCTCTGCACTGGCTCCCAATCCGTTACAGAATTGATTTTAAAGTTTTGATGCTGGTTTTTAAATCCTTGAATGGATTGGCTCCTGTATACGTTTCTGATTTACTTTCCATCCACAATCCTGGAAGGTCTCTTAGGTCATCCAACCAGAGACTGTTAAATGTTCCGCGTGTCAGATTAAAAACAAGAGGAGATCGAGCTTTTGCCGTCGCTGCACCAAAACTTTGGAACAGCCTACCTGTTTTTACTAGAACTGCCACTACACTACATGAGTTTAAAGCTAAACTCACAACCTATCATTTTTCTTTGGCTTATAATTGTAGCTGATTTGTGGGGTGTCTGGTCTGTTCTGTGTTTTGTCCAGTATTTTTATGTTATAAATGGTGTTAATTCCAATGTTATGTGCAATAATGTACAGCACCTTGGTCAACAACCGTTGTTTTTAGTGGTGCTATATAAATAAAGTTGAGTTGAGCTATAGCAACCTTTTGGCCATGTTGTTAAAACGCTGTTAGAAGGTTGGGTACGTTGTGCCAACGCTCTGTGTTTGCTGGGATGTGCTATGAAAATGATAAGCTGATGGTTCTTTTCATAGTTTATTTCCTGCTTCCGGTACCATTCTGTCACTCACCATTTTACTTAAGCCTGGTTCACACGGGACGATTTTAAAATGGTCGGCCAATTTTCCAAACCTGAGAGACCCCACACACGGCGATAAAAAATCACAGGTCTAACAGTTTTGGTCGTACAGTGTGTGGTGCGCAGCCACACGGCAAAATCAACACATCACACACAAACCGATTTGACTCCCGAGCATTCCCAGGTCAGACGGGAAATCTTGCAAAATACCTCGAGATCAAACGTGACTTCAGAGTAAACAATCATGGCGGACGAAGAGGATGCAGTAGCGATAGTTTGTAGTTTGTTTTTAACCGAAAAAAAAACCATTATCAAAAGAAAAGGCGATGATCTCCGATGTCCACCGGACTTTCTGGTGCGCCATGCCGCCGGCTGTTTTGATTTTGTTTCTCGGTGCTTCCTCGCCGCCTCATCACCTCGCTTTCTGATTGGCTACACGCCACAGTCCACAGGCTGCGTGCTCGTTTGTCCCCGGGGGACACCACACACAAGAAGAAATCGGGCCAAATAAATCCAACATGTTGGATATCCCCGATTTGAGATCGGAGCGGTCCCGACGTCCTTCCGAGCAAACGAGAGCAGTCTTAACACACCACACACGGCAGGAATATCTGATCAGATTATTTTACGATAATCGGAGCATCCTTAAGATTGTCGGAAGGGGTGAATGAGGGCTAAAATCGGCCTAATTATTCTGCCGTGTGAACCAGGATTTATGCATGTATGTATGTGTGTTTAGATTAGTTGTTTGTGATTTAGTTAATAAAACTTGTGCACAATACAGTATGTATTTGGTTCCAATTTTCTGCTTGCAACAAAGTTTTTTTACGATTATGATCTTGTTACATGCTCTAAGCGCCGTACATGCTAAGAAATAATAATTTTTCTGTGGCCCTGAAAAATACGCTTTTCTTAGAATAAATGAATAATCAAAAGTTTGTTGGACGAACTGATTAATTGATTGTAATATTAATGTAGCTGCATCAAGTTAATCCAATTAACTGACCCAAATATTCATAATTAATCATAACAAGTTATGAGTTATTAATATTTCCCCTTTGAGCTAACTCGTTACATTGGCTTCATCACTGTCTCCCCTCCACCAATAAGCTGATGTGTGGTGGGCGTTCTGGTGCAATATGGCTGCCGTCAAATCATCAAGGTGGTGCTGCACATTGGTGGTTGTTGAGGAGATTCCCCCCTTCCATATGTAAAGCGCTTCGAGTGTCCAGAAAAGCGCTATGTAAATGTAACACATTATTATTATTAAAACATAACTAAATAAAAATTTAAACACGGACCAGTTTAACCATGGCCATGAGGTGGATGGGACAAATTAAGATCTCATGATAGTAGAGGAGCTCGAATCCAAGAGCACCTGCCACGTGCCCATTGAAACGCAAGAAAAGAACAAAGCGCATCAAACAACCGCACACCATACCACATACCACACTTAAATACCCACAGCCCATCCAGAACAGGTGTTCACAATATCACAATCACATACGGAGAGTGACAGATAACAGACAGAAATAAAAACTGAACCAAGTCAAAGAAAAGGAATGCCTAGAAATGTATTTGTAATTAATTCAATGCAAATGAACACACAAGAACAATGCAACTTCAGTTAAGAATCATCAGCTTTATTACCTTACTGTTTTGTGAAATGTGTGTTAACGTTACAATAGTTATTCAATACAGGTGTTGTGGAAGAATATAAAAATAAACCTCCAAACGCTGCTGATGCCTGAAGAGAGGTTTAAGAGGACCTGCAAATAAAGATACTGACCAGTAAGATTTAATGACGGGTATAATTGAGAGCCAGCAACCTTTGGAGAACATGGCAGATGACCATGATTTACTGGAAGACTAGATAAACTTTAGGACTAAACTGAGGGGCGTTTAGACGACATTGTTTTCAACTCAAAAATGGAAACCTTTATGCGTTTTTGCTGTTCATTAACAAAACAATGGCGTTTTGGGGGCGTGAAAATAAAAACGGGTTGGGTTTCAACTTGCACGTTTTTGAAAACAATACTGCTACCATCTCTGTGTAAACTATAAAATTTCACTACAGAATCTGTGAAAACGGTGATGTCTTGCGGAGTTGCTCAGATGCTTTTGTGCATTTTGACTTAATGCAGATCATGTCTATTTCGATCCAGTTGCATTGCGTAATTAAGTTATCAGTGGTGATACAAATAGTTTGTCAGAACTGCGTGCTTCCGTTGCTTTCGCAATTCTCACATTTTAATTCTCACATTTGAATAGGAATGTTCCGATTTGGCTCACATTCAGCTGCAGTGTAAATGCAGCCTTGAGTTTAAAGGTCCCATATTGTCAAAAATGAAATTTCCTGGCTTTTTTCATGATAACAGAGGTCTAGGGAAAATGTAACGGCCATATAACAAATGCACACAGCCTGCATAAAGTAGCTGTGCCTTTTCACGAGCCGTTGTGACTTCCGTAAAAATGTGATGTCAGAACACCGCCTTCAGTCCCACCCCAAGCACTGCTCACCATCCCTCCCTCCTTTTGCCCAACCCCCAGACAACATTGTTGCTGAGCTGTTCAGTCGATGGATGTAGAGACATGCACTCCCGCGGGACCCAGCGCAACAGAGTACGGTGTGGGACTAGATTTGATGGGCGAGTGCGGGCGTAAGGTACTCGTGTGTGTGCGGGTTGCGGGACGATAAAAGGATTCGCGAGACTCCCACAAAATAGAAATATCTAAAAATAAAACATCTAAAATGTTATTCATATGTTGCACAAAATATAATATAAGATAGAATCCACTCACCGCTCAAAACTGAGTTTTTGTTCAGTGCTGAATTCTGCATGCTGGCAAATCCTCTGATTATAAGAAACAAAGTGTTGCCATTATGAAAGATTTATTGTGCAGTCAGCTTCACTGATAATAACGGAGCTTTGTGAGATTGCGATGAACTGATATCAGCTTTTTAGGAATTATTAAGGGAGCACACAAATTATTTATCACCATCATTACAGTTGTTTTATTTACCTTACTTGTGAGCATCACCAAGCCACAGTAGGCTACAGCATACATGACCCAGGTTACTTGTGGTTGGCCTGGCCGTGCGTCACTCAGAAAACAACAGGCCAATCAGAAGAGAGGCCAAAATCGACCTGTTCTTGGCAGAGCTCCTGAGAAAGGAGCTGTAAAAATATATTGAGGTGGTTTTTGGTACTTATACCGCAAATATATATATTCTTAAGGACATCAAAATCTAAAATAAAACTTCAGAAAGGTGAACAATATGGGACCTTTAAACAGATGAGTATTTTCTGGTGCCATTTTAAATTGCTGAGCCATTTGAAACTCTTTCCACATGAAGAGCAAGAATGTGGTTTAACATCTGCATGACTTCTCAGGTGTATCTTTAAGTGTAAAGGCAAAATAAATGTTTTATAACACTGATCACACTTAAATGGCCTTCCTCCGGAGTGAATAGACGGATGATTTTTGAAATTGCTCCTTTTTCTAAATGTTTTACCACTTTCAGAACTCTGCAATTTCTTTTCAGAATGAGTTTGCAAATGTTGTTTCAGGTTTAGTGCTCCTGTGAAGCTTTTTCCACACAGTTTGCAGGTGGACGGCTTCTCTGTGGTGTGAATTCTCATATGTTTTTTAAGGTTTCCTTTTTGAGTGAAACTCTTTCCACACAGTTTGCAGGTGTAAGGCTTCTCTATGGTGTGAACTCTCATGTGCACTTTGAGGTTTCCTTTATCAGTGAAACTCTTTCCACACACCTTGCAGGTGTAAGGCTTCTCTCCAGTGTGAATTCTCATGTGGACTTTAAGAGTCGGTTTATGTGCAAAACGTTTTCCACATTGAGGGCATGTGTAAGGCTTCTCTCCAGAATGAATTATTATGTGACTTTCAAGGCTTCCTTTATGATTGAAACTTAGTCCACAAAGCTTACAAGTGTACGGCTTCTCTCCAGTGTGAATTTTCATGTGCCTGTTAAGGTTTCCTACTTGGTTGAAGCTTATTCCACACTGTTGGCATAGGTACGGCTTTTCTCCAGTGTGAATTTTCATGTGGGAGTTAAAGTATTTTTGTCTGTTAAAACTTTTTCCACACTGTTGGCAGGTGAAAGAGCCCTCTTCAGTGTGAACTCTCATGTGGACTTCAAGGCTGTGTTTTCTGTTAAAGCTTTTTCCACACTGTTGACAGGAGAAAAAACTTGCATCAATGTGAATTCTTATGTGGTCTTTAAGATGTCCTTTTTGACTGAAACTCTTTCCACACTGAGGGCATGTGAAAGGCTTCTCTCCAGTGTGAACTCTCATGTGCCTGTTAAAGCTTCCTTTCTGAGTGAAACCTTTTCCACACTCTTGGCAGGTGTAAGACTTTTCTCCGGTGTGAATGCTCATGTGCTTTTTAAGGCTTCCTTTTTGAGTGAAACTATTTCCACACTGTTGGCATGTGTAAGGCTTCTCTCCATTGTGAGTTCTCATGTGGACTTTAAAGTTTCCAAGTTGATTGAAACTCCTTCCACACTGTTGGCAGGTGTAAGGCTTCTCTCCATTATGAACTCTCATGTGGACTAAAAGATTGCGTCGTTGATTGAAACTCTTTCCACAGTGTTTGCAGGTGAAAGGCTTCTCTCCTGTATGAATTCTTGTGTGGACAGTAAGACTTCCACGTTGAGTGAAACTCTTTCCACAATGTTGGCAAGTGAAATATCTTATAGTTTCTGTCTTTTGAGATCTTTGTTGAGGGGAAGTATTTTCAGTTTGTAAGCAACTAAATGATTTTTTTCCAGTTATGAAATCATGATGTTTCTCAAACTGATCTTTTTTTTCCATTTCATCTAGTACTCCACTCTCCTCTTTCAGTGTTATCAGCTCTAGGGTAAAAAAAAAAAGAGAGAAATACAAGTTAACCCCAGTTTAATGGCATGAATCAACAAACATCAAAACCAACAAGTATGCTAGATCCCATATGCACTAAGCTACAGAAAGAGGTGTTATATGTCTATAATATTAGAAAAATAGTGTACTCTCAGAGTGTTTTGCAGAATAACAGTAAGTGTGAAAAAACATTGGTCAGGATTTAAGCACAAAACCTGTACTTAAAGAAACAAATTACCTGCTTTTGGCATCTGATCTTTCATACATCTTTTTTTCCCTAGTGTTACATCTTTCAACAACATTTCATTCTTCACCATTCTCTTAGATGGCTTGGGAATGATGTATACTGGTATTTGTGGACAAGCATTGGCATGGGTTAAGTCCTATCTATTTGACTGCTATCATTTTGTCTGTGTAAATGAAGAGACGTCTCATCAAACCCAAGTATGGAGTGCCACAGGGCTCAGTAACATACATGTCCTTTTGAATTTTCTCTTTGTATATTCTGAGCGATTTTTTTTTTTTCACTGATGCAAATGATACTCAGTTCAATAGTTCTTCACAACCTACACTCTAAGAAGGAATTTATAGAAAAGTTTCACAAATTGTGCAATACAATTTTGTGTCAGTATTAAATAAAATCGTGCAGAAGAAATAACCTTTTACATTTATGTGTAACTTAAAAATGTACCCACAGCAGAATAGAGTCAGTCCATAGTCTGTTAATGACAGAGACTTGCCTTTGCATATTGTTGCAAATAAAATCGTTAATCGAATACCCCTAGCGTCAAAACCACCTTTATACCAGGGAGTAGACGATTTGCGCCGGTGACTGCTAGCAAGATTCTTTGATTTAAGCTGTACTTTAATATTAAGCAGCTTTCTATTGGACAACACAGTAAATACAAACCCACATTTTTGAAACTTGAAACGGATAAAATAAAAAGACTTTCACATTAAATCCCTGATAGATTTCACACACAAAATTTCTCAAGCAATCTCACATGTGACTGCACATTTTACTTGATTTTAGACGTTGTCAAAGAAATTGTGCCAGTAATGGTGTATTATAAATAGCATTGTGTCTAACATTATATTTATTATGCACAAAATGGTCCATATTCAGATTGGTTTCATTTCCTATTTTCTCACCAGATTGAATTTATCCAGGTAAGCACTGCAGTAAAACTCACTAAATCATTCATTCAATTATTCCAAATCAAGCGTTCTAAACAACTTTAGTTTTTATTTTTGCATTATTTTGATCTTTTATTAGGCCGAAGACTCTCTGCCATTGCAGTCCCACCTCACCTGGGATCTCATTTCTAAAACTGTGCGTAGGATCCTTACTAGAAATGTGCGTGCGTACGCAAAAAAATGTTCGGACTTATAAAACTGTGCGTACGCCAGAACCTGCGCTGAATTCCCTTTATAAATCCCAGTCAGCGGAATATTGTGCGCACATGCAATCTCCTCCCTGAAATAACCATATATGGAGCTTACAACGCCTAGTTTTACTATCTGCATATCATTTGCATATGCATATTCATCCACGTGATTTTGTGCGTACGCAACGGTTATAAATGAGGCCCCAGGAAGGTGCCTAATATGATTTCAGCATATCAGCGCACAGGTTCGTTAACTACAGAGGAACAGAAAAAGATCAACACATGGTGATTTCCTGCATGTCTTACTGTGTATTTGTCTCAAACAGCCTCATCACTGCAGATGAGCTGAAATTGGCTAAATCCTTAATTGCAATCTTGAGAGCATGGGTCAGCTGTACACATCGTCATGTTTTGCGGTGACTGTCCCTGTGTCTACGGCTTCTGTCGAGCGGACATTCTCAGCCCTAAAGCGAATTAAAACTTATGCCAGAAATACAAGGGGACAGACTCGACTTTCAGCATTAGCCCCGATAGAAAGACTCATTGTTGGAACTGAAACGCACAGATAACCTGTACAACAGAGTAATTGAAGTAGGGCTGAACGATTTTGGAAAATAATCTAATTGCGATTTAGTTTTACCAATATTGCGATTGCGTTTTAATATGCAATTATTTTTTAAGCTCTTTATCTTTTCTATTATTCAACAAAAACAAGCAATAAATCATTGTAAAATAGATTCCCTATCTTTAGGCACTTCATGAGCCGATCTAATTTTTTTCTTATTAATTAATTGATCTTATTAATAAAACTTATTACATTTGTAATTATAAGTAGGCCTACTTATAATAATTACACATTAAAAAAACGAAATTAATACAATTACATGTTAATAATTGTAACTAAAATAGCTTCAAAACAAATAACAAAGAGGGAGAAAAAAACATTACAAGCAATAAACAAAGAGTGCTTTCAGTATTTAAGAGTAGGCTGTCTGAACGTTTTCATCTCTTTTGAAATGATAAGATTATGATATAACTGACTGTGTTACATTTATTTCGCATCATAAAAGCATTTTGAGATGCAAGTACATTTAACCACGTAGACGGAGTTGCTCACAGCCGCATGCTCAAGCGCTCTTCGCAAAGCGCGTGTGACTATTTGAAATTGAAAGCAGCTTCTGTCTGTGATTTTCAAATTTTTTATATATAAGCCATCTGCATTCCAAAAGACATATGATGCCTTCGTAGAGCATTTGTAAGGAAAATACCAGCGGGCGAGACCGCGCAAAAGTAACATCAAGCAAACCGCGCGTAGGCTATCTCATAGCGCATATCTTGTGCAATGAAGCCCGCGAAAGTCCTTGTAATGCACTTCAACTTTTCCAAACTTTATGAAAGATTATTTTTCGGAAGGTTCGAGTAGTGTCGTGTGTGTGTGTGTGTGTGTGTGTGATAGAGATGCACGGTTGGCGGTTACAGCCGCGGACTCCGCGGATAAACCACGGATCGGGCAGATGACGTGACGAAAAATAATATTTTAATTAAATTCGGGCTGGTGAACCAAGTCATCAGCAGCACCTTGCATCGCCCAATCAGCGGATGGTGGGCGGGTGCGGTTTTGAAAATTGGTCAAAAACGTTGGTGCGGATGGATGGCGGACGGATGATGAGTTTTGTGATGCAGCTGCGGATGAAATAATAGCCCATCCGCGCATCTCTAGTGTGTGAGAGAGACAGAGGAATTAGAAGCAAGCAGAATACAGTTGTTTATAAAGCACACGCGTCATCACGTATCTGTGTTTAAAACTAAGCTCAGACATAAATCTGAAATGATCTTAATCGATACACAATATCACATAAATTAAACAAACTGTTATTTCCTGTAACCTATACTACCAGACCTATATGCGTAGCGTGCCAAGTTGATGCTTCATCTGCAATACAGACTGGTTTACTCTCACGTGTCACGTGACCAGACTGTAATCGCAGCTTTTGCGAAAAAAAAAAAAATTTGCATTTCATCTAAATTGAAGTCTTCCTGAGGAAAGAAATAAGGATGGATTTTGTGTAAAAATAATCAGTAGTTTTGGTGAGTATTATTTATGTCCCTGTTTTTTACGTGCTGAATATGATTTTCTTAATTTTTCTTGTCAATTTATGATCAAAACTTTTTTTCTTTTTTTTTTTTACATTCATACTTTTGTTATATCTACCCGGCCTTTTCCGAACTCACCACATTAACCCTATAACTGTTGGTGCAAAATAAAACGGCAATATCACAACAATTATAAAGAGTCTGTGCGCTATTAAAAGTTTATTAAGAGGTGGATTAATTCATGTAGGACACCACAGAAGCCCTAGGTGTGAAATGCACCGCCCGCCACTGATATATTTATACAACGGTTCTTTCTGGTTCTCGAATCTGATTGGCTGAGAGCCTTTTCCAGGCGTACGATATTTGCGCAGTAACAGCACTCTAACCGGTTCACCGTTTATATCACGCCGCTTGCGGCTACTGTCATGGCGGTCAAGCAAATCCACCATATGTTGTAAAAATATCCTACTACTGTAGTTGTGTCAGGAAATTTAGTTCTAAGAGTTTTTTTAGGCAAGAATGTAGTTATTTAGTCCTCAAATATGTGACTGATATATAATCTTAGTGCCTATTTTACGATCTGTTGAGACGCTTTTGCAGATTCGAGCTCCAGGCCGTCAGCGCTCGTTCAGCGCTCATGTTCCCGCAGAGAACAGCGTCATCTCAGCCAGTCCTTCGGGAATTTGCCGCTGGCTCTCATGTAGATAGCGGTTAAACATGAGATAAAATTAATTTGGGGTATATCAAACGGGCGATCTTTGGGCTTTTTAATCTATTACTAGTTTCAGAGCTAATCGATTTTGGGGAAAATTAAGTTGCATAATTATATTTAGCCTATATTTCACTTGAATCCTGTACTAGAGTGCTGTTTGTACGTTTGACTGAATTGTTTGCTTGTGTTTATTTCCTATTGTCTTTTATAATGGCTATTGTAGTTCGTTTAAAAATTGTTGTTCAATAAATAATATGCCGTATTTGCTATTGAGAAAGGATTGTGATGTGGACTTCAGTGAAAGTTACATTATTACACCATTAGATGGAGTGAGTCAGAACACGTATGTTGTTTTAACGCTGTCATGGAAAGGACAAAGATGAACATATCGCTTTCCTCAGAGGATATTCAAACTGAATTTTTGGATATAATATTATGGACCTCGACCTGAAGAATAAATGCTACATCAGATGCAGGTAATACACTCGTCTAGTCGATCTCTCTCATAATACCATAATACTATACTCTGTCTCCATAATACAACAAGCTGACTCAACGTTCCTTCGTTACTAGTTCTAAAGTGACGTTGCAGAATTAGTAACGGAGGCTTGAGCTCAACTGTCAAACTGTCAACTTGAGTTTTGAATCCGTGGCGGAAGGAAGTAGTTCTGCACAAAAGAGGGTTTTTAAAGACACTCAGTTGTTGTGTCTTATTTACTTACGTGTGCCGTCGAACTGTTGTATAAACACAATATCACACTCGTACCCATGAGAGATAAATATATATTTATACATCCCCAGACCATATTATAGTCTCCTAAATTACTCAGGATTAGGGATCGACCGATATGGATTTTTTAGTGCCGATGCCGATGCCGATACCGATACAGGCTGCCGATTTTCTTGGGCCGATATTTGGAGCCGATACTGCTTTACTGCTGAGACTGAATTCATTCGTTTTAAACGTGTTTGAATTAATGATTTACATTAGTTTTTTTTTATAAATAGACTGGAACATGTTATTCTGCGTATTTGTCTGATATATGTAATCGTGATTTCGTGATCAAAAACGATTTTAAAACAAATAGATTCTCAGTTTATTATGAATTAGGGACTGTTCACATATCGCGTCTAAAAACGTGTGGAAAGCACGGCCGCGCCGCTTTCTCCTCTCTACAAGCGCTTGCGCTCCCGTGGCGTCGGTCGTTGCTATGCAACCATGAACTGCGCTCTCCATGATGACGAGGAAGTAAGGATTAATTTATTTCTAGCCCTTTACGACTACATATATTTATGGAGATGAGAAATAAAACCCCGCCCTGTCCAGCTATGATCAGCTGTTCGGCTGAGCTTTCGATGTTGTCATGGAAAGGTCAGTTGTTTTTTGTCACATGACCTGCGTGCGCTTGCAGCATTCTGAAAAGTTTAGATGTTTTCATCTCACCACGGCATAGGAGCGCCTGGACAAACGAGTGCGCTGCACCGCATGCGTGTCACAACCTCGTCGCTTCTTTTATGAGCACACGTCAAAACCTCCAGGTGTTCGCTGAATAAAACTCCCACAAATATCACGGAACAACGTCGGCATTATTTAATC
The DNA here is from genome assembly GCF_965113295.1 of Leuciscus leuciscus. NCBI lineage: Eukaryota > Metazoa > Chordata > Actinopteri > Cypriniformes > Leuciscidae > Leuciscus > Leuciscus leuciscus. The sequence goes on along the minus strand of NC_138728.1, from coordinate 34,059,818 downwards.
CTATGACCAGTGTTCGTAACAGCTGCCGTATGCAAATGGATAGCCTCAAACGTAGCTATTTGCAGCTCCCTAAACATAATGACAAGCAGTTTTATAGATGAGGCATTCGCGTTTTCCATTTGGACCCACAAACTTGCTTAGCTATAGTTGCACACACATATAGAGCAACGTGTTTCCACTTTCAAAGTGTATGGCAATATTTCAGCTAAGTCAAACAGTTAAAAGATGCTTTGAAAGTTTAAACCTTACAGTTGTCTTGAAGGGGCTTCCAGCACTCTGCTAGTGTGGGAGGGGCAGTGCATGGGCTGCATGGGCTGCACGTGCATGGGCTGCATGGGCTGCACGTGCAGCGTCTCCAGCAACACAGAGCTGCCTGCGGACGCCTGTCTGTAAACAATGCCGGGAAAAAACTATCGGCCGATGCCGATACACGTAAAGCCCGCAAATATTGGCCCGATTTATCGGCCGATCACTACTCAGGATGCCTAATACTGTCACAAACAAGTTAGGGTCATATCAGTTTGGAGCATGTCTTGGCCAGATACTGTCGGGTCAGCTTGAGGCAGGACCAATAGTATGACATTACATTTTAGGCCAAAACCCGGAAGCGATTTTGCATTTTAGCACATCTGGTTCCATCGTCCCGAAGTTTGAATGGGGTTTCTCGTGATTTTTTTTTTAAAGCCATTACGTGTCTTGAATGTCTTACGTGTCTGGGACTACAGAGGTTGTTGAGGAGATTAAAGGTCATCACACTGAACAGGTAAACTCAGTCTGGCTTTAACAGCATCGTTATGATTATAATTGTGCTCTTATTAACTATTCTAGCGTCTACTCAAACGTTCTTGTGGTAAGTTAAGCAAGTAAGTAAATAAGTGTGGTAAATAAGTGATATTTCTAAAACACTGTTAGACAATGTTGATCATTGAAATCAACCCAAAAAAACACACCCTTCTCTTCATTGCTTCGCCTCCACTACTCAGCCTCCAATCCTAACAGCCCTGCTCTGAGTCGGTCTCGAACCCCGATACCCTTGCATGTGAGTCGAGTGCGCTAACAATGACGCTAAACACCGCATTCACTAGCAAAAACAAGGACTAACTTTCCTCCGTTACGCATGCAAAACAAGAGAGGATGTTTGTTTATCATAGTAAAAAGATCAAAATGACTGAGGATATAAAAAGGATCTTTTAATAAGGATCAAATGACTGAGTTCAGCTTTGAGAATGAAACCAACCTGTTTGTTCCTCAGTTTCTTCTTGTTTCACTCTGAATGTTTCCTCAATCTTCACATCTTCACTCTCCTCTTTAATAAACGCCATCTTTATAATAGTGTCATGTGGATCTCAGTCGCTTCACCAGGAGTTTTTCTGTGCGTTTAAGATGAGAATAATTAACAAAAATAAAAATAAATCCACACTAATTCTCTGTGTGCGTCTCCATCAGCTCTGGTTCAGTAGTTCAGTACACTGGCAAGAGAGTCAGTCAGAGTGACAGTTAATGGACTTGAATCACCTGATTAGACTAAAAACACTTAAAGCTAACACTACAAATAAAGAACATAAATTAATACAGACACTTCATGGTTATGCATTCACGATGTATATTTATTATTCCAATCATTTATAGATTATATTTAATAGACTGCACTTTTATGAACGCATTAGCAGTTGTTTCACAAGTTCTCATTACACATGTTTGTTTGTTCTGGTTGCATTTACACTGTTTTGATCAGCATGTGCAACACAACACTATTTATATTTATTTAACACACTAGACTTCTTAGATTTCCTTGCATTTGTACGAACATACCATCTATTGTCAAATTTCTTTTTATAAATATATATTGTGTTTTTTACTAATTCTATTTTTGTTGTTTTATTATCCGTGTCCTGTCACTACTATTCTGTTTGTACTGTGGAAGCTTCTGTCACCAAAGCAAATTCGTTGTATGTGCAAACATATCTGGCAATCTCTGATTCTGATGCCTCTAAAGAATCACCGAATCATTTGGTTCAATTGACTCGCGCTGCGTCCGAAATCGCAGTGTCTGAAGCAATGAATTTTACAGTTTAGGCTACTTCGAGACCTTAAAAAAGTACGTTCTACAGTATGAATAGGGTTATTATGAATGACATTCGGTCATACTACTCTTTTTGCGTACTGTTTTTTGCATAATATATCGGAAAGTATTCGATTTCGAGTCTAGAAAAGCTCCGCTTCTCTCATCACAGTGTTAAATTCTTGTTTATGATAAACTGATTCACGATATTGGGAGCGAAATGAGACGCACCTTTTCTGTTAATCATGTGTGGATGCGATTTACTCACACAAAATAACGTTCATTTATGTTAGATGCAGCATTGCAATGTTACTTTCAACAATGTAGAATTCATTTTAAAAAGCACAACAATTGCCTGAACGATTTAAATGCTTTAAAACACAAACCTTTCTTTAACCGTATCATAACAGACACTGGAGCGCGGCGCAGCCTTGTGATGTCACGTCGTCAGTCATATCAAAATAAAAGTCCCGTTTTGTGCATAGAAATGTAAGTCCATAGTGCATGCAGAAAACAGGTATTCATAGTTGTATTCGTGGTGAAATAAATAGCATTTGAAAGATTATTAAAATAGAAAACTATTATTTTACAGTTTTATAATATTCCACAATATTACTGTTTTTCTGTATTTTTGATCAAATAAATGCAGGCCTGATGAGCAGAAGAGACTTCTTTCAAAAACATAATAGTAATGTTTCCAAACCTTTGACTGGTACTGTATATTTATGTTAGCATTCTGTTCACCTTCTTCAGTATTTAAAAATGCAACGTGTGCATTTGATATATATAATATATATTTATGGTTACACAGAAATCTGTCTTTTTGTGTAGATATCAAGTCATCTGATGGGACCATTACCCAAAACATACTAACTTGACTGGAGGGTGGCTTCTGCACAAGGCTCTTTGTAATATATGGTGTAATCAGTATCGGAATATAGATGTATACAATTTAAATTCAGATACAGATATGTGTAAATATTAAGGATATAATGTGATTATGTGACAATTCCGAACGTGATTTATTTGGTTATTATCATTAATCAAAGGTGGGTCAGGACAGAGAAAACTAATGTGTGTCCCACCAGAGGCTGACGGTATAACAGTGTTTGCGATCAGTCTGTGGATGTGGAAAGATCACAATGTACATAGGCTACGTTCACACTGCAGGGCTTAATGCTCAATTCCGATTTTTTGAAAAAATTTGATTTTTTTGCAAGGCCGTTCACATTTCCAATTAAATGCGACCTTTTGTGATCTCCTGTGTGAACGTGAAATGACCCAGAAGTGACCCGCATGCGCAGAAGAGTACTCAACGGTCAACGACGTCACTTGTTGTTTGCGGAAGTAGCTAAACTTTAACTGTGATTCTCTCACACACACACACACACACACGAGCGCGCGCAGCGACCGTTACACAAGAGCCAGACAGCAGCCGCTGACCTATCTAATATCAGATTCAGCACAAATAAGTTAACATAACGTATATATATAATGGCCGTGGGCTTTTTTTTTTTTTTTTTTTTTTTTTAATTAACGGGCTCGTCGAGGTCGACCCGTTCGGCAGATTTACCTCAGCTCGACGAATATGCAGTCCGTTTTCAAACCGACGACTACTTCAACGCAGGATTATGACGTTTTTCGCGTATCAATGACGTGCGGGTCGGATAAATGCGACCTGGCCGTTCAGACTGAAGTCGCATTTGAAAAGATCGGATATGTATCGGATTTGGGACCACATACCCAAGTGGCCTGGGTCGCATTTGAAAAGATCGGATCTGTGTCGTTCAGACTGTCATGAAAAGATCAGATACAGGTCGCATAGGGGCAAAAAAATCGGAATTGGGTCGTTTCAGCCTGCAGTGTGAACGTAGCCAAAGTCTCAGTCTTGGAGAGGAACTGAGGATGACACAGATACCCAGCAAACATGCTCCTTTAGGGCCCGAATGGGGCCATTGCGGGCAGCCCACTGTGGGCCAAGATACCGGAGGGAAATGCGGGGCACGTGTGGCCCCACACTATGGGGTCCAGGTGGGGTCCCACAAATTAGAGTGGGCCCTCATTGTGGGCTGATGTGGGCAAACTGTGGGTGTAGGTGCAAAGTTTGTGCACACAAAGTGTGGGTACACCCATATTACTATGTATATGCAGAACAATTGCACTGGTTAAAAGGTAGCAGCAATAAATCGAGGGTCATGTTTAAAAAAAATCAAAATTATATATATAAAATGTATTTACAGACATTAATAATAATTATAATAATTTATACCTAAAATAATTTAACCTAAAAACAGCAATAAACACAAAAACAGAGCCACAGAACACTTAAAACACATGTGAAAGTAAATTAAAAACCAATCCCCTCAGGGGCACCAGAAGCCAAACATATCGCTGAGGTAGGCCAGTTTAAACAGAAATTTGCTTGCAGCCTCATCCATGCGCTCCTCCTCCAAGAACATCCGAATCTCTGCCCTGAGCTCAAAGACGCGCGACAGCACTTTGCCGCGGGAGAGCCACCTTGCTTCACTGTGAAACAGCACAGATGTGTGATCAGCTCCCATTTCCTCACAAAGTGCGGAGAACAGTCGCGCTTTCAGGGGTCGGGTTTTGATTAAATTTACCATGCTCACTACTTCTGTCAAAACCTCATTTAATTCAGGGCTGAGCTGCCTTGACGCGAGCGCTTCCCTGCGAATGACACAGTGCGTCCAGTGCGCATCTGGCGCAACCCTCTTTATTAGTGCCTGCAGCCCGTTTCTTGACCCTGCCATGGTCTGTGTGCCATCAGAGCAAAAGCCCACACAGTTTTCCCATTTAAGGCCGTGTTCTTTGAGGTAACTGTCCATGATCTTAAACAGCTCATCAGCTGTGGCTCTATTTTTTATGTATTTGCAAAACAGCAAATCCTCGCACAGTGACTCGCCATTCACAAATCGGACGTACGAGATGAACAAGCAGTCTTTATTGCTGTCAGTAGCTTCGTCCACTTGTAATGCAAAACGACTGTCTTTTAATTTTTCTATGAGTTGTTCCTCAAGATCACTTGAAATGTTGCATATACGTCTTGCAACTGTGTCGTTTGACAGGGGAATAGCTTTTAATTTTTCTGCGCTTGTCTCGTCAAGCATAATTGACACCATGTGCTCCTAGCGGAGCGGGGAGAATGAGCTGCTCTGCAATTGTGTGTGGTTTTTTGGATTGTGCAATTCTGTATGCCACTCTATATGACGCCATCTGTGCTTTACTGTTCACTGATGCAGCTTTTACCATGCGAGTCTCCTGTTGACGGTATTCTGCTAGTTTTCATTGAAAGAAACCAAGTGGCTTATTGACGTGACTGGGGTGTGTGGTCTCTAGGTGTCGTCTTAATTTGTTGGGTCTCATACTATCTGCTGCTAGCGGTTTAAGAAACACAGAACACACATCGGTCTCTCCTCTGCCCCCACCATCGCTGTCGTGAATCCAAGAGCAAGATACCCATCATCATATTTTCTTTTCGGTTGGCTTTTTGGTTGATTAGGTCCGTCTGGCTTGTGTCTCTCTGCTGGCGCTGGCTCGACAACTTTTGAGGTCCGTGTCACAAATTTATCCATGTTTTGTTATTGGTTATTGCCCACACTAGCCTGCAATTCATCGGCGTGAAACATATATACACATTTAATCTTTGGCTGCGAAAGTTTGTTCCGTTACAATTAATATGCCGACGTCACGTTATTTTGGCACTTCGGTTCCAGGTTAAATTTTTCTCGGGGTCTCATATCTAATGTTCTTTTAATTTAGACTTCATGTAGACTAGTAATGATTACTTTGTTTGTGGGTGTTTTGTTTTGAATGTATGATCTTTGTTGTTAATCTCAACCTGCAAAAAATCATTTCAAGGAGGTTCGTTCTGGAGGCATGGGGAGGGGAATTCTTCTTACACTTGATTACGCTCGACATGGCGCGCCCCACAGTTTGAGAAACGCTGCTATAACTGATTTGCAGACCAACATCTGCCCAAAGCCCATCTTTTGGCCAGAGCCCTTCCAGCACAGTTGCTGGGCAAGTGGAGTGGTCAACATGCAGACCAGGATACGTCTGGTGTTGGACTTGTACCCCCAACTGTTGCCAGATACTTTGCCTAAATTAAAGCATTAAAGGGTAACTAAACCCCTGGTCAGAGCCTGACTACACCCAATGGCAATATTTGAAAAATGCTGGAAAAGTGGGAAGACCCCAGCGTTTGGCACTGCGTCGCTTTTCAGCGCGAGCTGTGTGGAAAAGCCCATTTCCACCTCTATTGCGTTGCAGAAGTAATCTCGCGTAAAATGCAGGTTGCACACTTGAGCTCCACTGGCGCCTAATTTCCAAGTCTGCTGGAAAGCTATGCAGTCGAGCAGTGCTGTTGCAACCAGCAAACCTACACCTACGTACCCTCCTGACCACTGTACTGTATACAGATAAATCTACGCTAGCTTGAAGCTATCCTAACTGATGCAATACTATGCTTGGTAGCTCGTACCAAGGGAGGGTGTGGTGAACTGGAACCTGCTTACGTAGCGTAGTACCGCTTACGTCACGCAGTACCACAAACATCCAGTAGGAAAATTCAACTGCAGTAGCCACCGTTCAACCTGAAGAGGGCAGCACTCAGACGTTTTTACACCATATATTGTAGAATTAAAACACTTTATACCCAAATGTCAAAAAAGTTACTTGAATCAATGAACAGCACTAATAAAGCCCCATTCTTACAGATCATTAACTAAAAAAAGTACAAAACTTTATTTATTTAAATGCATTTATTCATTTAGCAGGCTTTTTTATCAAAAGAAACTTACAAAGAGGTGTTAAATACCAAATACTTGATAAAAACCAAGTGTACCATTGCACTTCAGTTTGATTTCTTGATTTTGAAGGTCCATCATGTTATTCAGAGGCAAATGGACACACACCATCTGGCAGGTCTGCATCCAGAGAGCTCTGTTTGGTCAGCTTTAATAGCAATTGCTTGATGACAGCAACCTCTCCTTTCAGGTGTTCTAATTGAGTAATTATGTGACGTTCTGTTGCTGGAGAGAGAGAGACAGACAGGCAAGGAAACATTGAGACAGAAGACCTGAAATCAGTGCTTACGTGTAATTGTCTGCCTTCTTGACAGAACTGGTCCTTGTGGGGCAGGTGGTTCAGGGGGAACTGGCGGGGCTGGTGAAATTTGTTGAAATGGTGTCACAGCGGGGACGGTGGGGATGGTGGAACTGTTGAAATGGTGTCACAGCGGGGACGGTGGGGATGGTGGAACTGGTACAGAGTTCTTTCTTCTTTTAATGATTTCTTCTTCAGAAGAGTGGCCCTGATCGGGGTACCCTGAGTTAGGTCTGGTGTAAATAAAAGTCACATAGGGAACCTTTAATCCTAGATTTTTGTAATCTGAAATGTCACACTCTACATTCCTACTCTGTGTAAGTTTATAATCAATGTGGAAACCAAGAAACGTTACTTCCTTTTGCGATTAAACTTTCCCAGCATGCTGTCAGTTTCTGAGTTGAGACAGGAGGATGTCTCAGCCTTTTTGGCCTTCTGTCTTGCTTTCTCATAATTTGCTACAGAACAATAAACAAGGACTCTGTGAACTATTATAAGCTGAACATTTGTCATCACATTTCTACAAATAAAAAATTCTTAAGGCACCCTTAGATAGTTTGTTAGACTTTCAACAAATGGTTTCACGGTTCACACAACAAATCTATTATCGATGAATTACATTTAACAGCTGTCTGTGAATTCCTTGACTTCTAAAGATACACAAATGCTTTATATAAAGAACAGAATTAAATCTAGCATATTTTTTGCTAAATTGAGCTTTTATTGACATAAACACTTTCCTAGCGGGCACCTTGATATCAATTACGTCAAAAGTTAGTCAAGACTTGATCAAGATGCTGCATATCATTTTAAGGTCAGTTTTGGAAGGCAATGTCCTTCCAGTGGTAATTGGAAAGAGGAAAGTGGAAAGAGAAAGTTAATACCCACACTGAAATTGGTTTAATGTACAGAGTATCTCACGAAAGTGAGTACACCCCTCACATTTCAGCAAACATTTAATTATATCTTCTCAAGGGACAATGCCCTGGTGAGGAGTACCAAGAACATTGTGTCTTGCCTACAGTCAAGCATGGTGGTGGTAGCATCATGGTCTGGGGCTGCATGAGTGCTGCTGGTACTGGGGAAACATGGACTGGTCATTGAGGGAAACATGGACTCCAAAAAAACATGGTCATTCATTTCCATAGTATTGTCCCTTGAGAAGATATACTAAAATGTTTGCTGAAATGTGAGGGGTGTACTCACTTTTGTGTGATACTATATAAAAAAATTATAATAGCCTAAGTACGTTTATGTATATGTCAAGATTTGGTTTTGGTTCATTTCTCAGGTCATGCTTCATGTCTGTCATGTGATCCCGTTAGTCATGTGATCCTGCCATGTGTTCCCTTGTCTGATGTGTTATGTTAGGCTTGTGCGACTTCATGCAGCTCTGTGCAGACCGATCGGCGGCTGACTTAAAGCAGTGCATGCCGGTTAGAAATTTTGTCCGACTTGATACAGCGCCGACGCCACGTGACTGTGACGTATGCCATCAAAGTACCACGAGAGCGATTCGAGAGTAGCCGGAGAACTCAGCCAGCGCAGCTTCTGAAGAGCGACTGCACAGGTTCTGATGACGACACAACTGATCCACGATTGGCTGGATTCACTGACAACACCGATGACGTGCATTTCAAGTTTATTGCGATGACTTCAGTTTCAGAAATTCTCATATGGACTTTTAAAACAGTTCAATACGTTTTTATGTCGTCTTCATCTTATAAATCATTTTTATTGAATATTGTTTTACTGTATTTACTTTATTGTTAATATAGAGTTTGTGTATGTTTATTTTGCATGACTTTCTTTTTTATACAGACCTTTTACAGTATTCAGCAGCATAACTTATTCAAATGAGCATTTTTAATAACTAAAATGTTAATCTTAAAAACATACAATCTAATGTGGTGATCAATGTATGCTCCTATACAAATGATACATAATACATTATGTTCCTCCATTTGTTTGGTTTCTTCATATTCTCTAGTTTATTTTGCTGTGTTTATGCTTCACCTGCATGTGGTTAGCAAACTGCTAACAACTTGCTGTAACTTCAACTTAACAACTGGACAACATTCTGTTCACTTTCAAAGAGTTGGTCTAAATCACAATATAAATCCAACAGAATTGTGCTTTTCTGTATATGAAAATGAATGGTGTTATGTTTAAAATGTTAAAAAGAGCTCAGCTGGAGGGTACTGTAAATCTTGTTGCTGAAACCTTCTTAAAAAACATACCCACCAGGGATTTTTTTAATAGGTTACTTTTATCATTTTGAATTAGCAGAAACACCCATGTCATACTGCTAAAGTATATATCCAATATGTTATCTTGTTTTGGAAGACACCCTTCCAAAACACCACTTATACACACATCTTAAAAGTGTGTTAATACCATGGTTAATACATAAAGTTACTTAATAACTAAATCATGAAAACAATGGAAATCACTGATACAAATGTTGAGCCAAAACTGAAAGTGGACTTAAAATGGTAATTGCAATTGTTGCTAACTATTAGTAATAATGAATGGAACAGATGTTGGCTATGGTCCCATGGTTCCTTAGGATATATAAAGAACCTGCATTGCCCTGTGTAACACTCAACAAAATGGACAACGTAACCATTAATGTGTTAGACAGCAAAGGCAATGTTGTCATGCTAACGGTTTCCAAGGACATCGCTGAAAGGATGCAAAATGGTAAGTAAACTTCATGACTGTGAAATAATTACAAGTCACCAATGTTTTGTGCAAGTGTTTCATTTATCATTTATTCCCCCAGATCAAATGTTCCTTTCTTCTGTCATGGAGAAAGTATCAGCTGTTGAAACAAAAGGTACACATTTACTTAATGAGCAAGAATATACAGGAAATAATTCTTGAGTGACACTGACCACATCTACAATCTTCTCTCCAAACAGCTCTCCTCCAACCTCCTATTCCATGTCCCACTACCTCCACTAGGTCGCCGGTACCCCTAAACCTCAGTTTTGTGAAGCCACCATCCATCAGCCAGTGCCCCATTACTACCACTAGGCCCCCTGTACCACCTCCACCATCCACCAGCCAGTGCCCCATTACTACCACTAGGCCCCCTGTACTACTTACCTCCACTGTCAAGGACCCACCACCTGCCACTCTGCAACCTGGTGCAGTGTGTGGAAACCCTTCAGCATCCATTCAACCTTCATCCCCTTCCTTCCAGTCAGACAGGCATGAATCTCAAGGTATTGCATCAAACACTGTAAGGAAGATAAATGGCAATACTGTTGTTAAATTACATCATTTTCTTTGTTAATCTATTTCTCTCCTTATCCCCTCCATTTTACAGAAATAACACATACAATGACACTATTTCTACTGGACCTTACAAAAACTCATCAGCAACTTTATTTTCGGAACAAAATGGCATTCTATAAAAAAATACAAAACTTATTCTCACAAAAGGGCTACAACTTGTCAAGTGAGAAAATTCGAAAAAAACTAGCAAACATGTTAACTACTTATAAGAGAGTGAAAGACAGGCGCCGTGCAACTGGGGAAGGGAAGATCACCTGGGAGTACTATACAGTAAGTTGAAGACTGCTTTACTTTGTTTCTGAAATAACATTGTCATGTCTTACAAGACTGAAACATTGGTCATTTTCATTTTACATCCACCCCCACCAGCTAATGGATGAGTTATTTGGGTCATCAGGGATCGGTACTGCACCACCTGGCACCATTCACTCCACACCTCTGGGTTTGGAAGAGACCTCTTCCACAAGCAGGCCCACAACGTCTTCTCTTCAAGACCAGCCGGTAGGTGCTAGTATGGATGAACAGCCAGGAACTGCTACCATACAAAATGCAAACATCACAAGAAGGCAAAGACGACCAAAACCCTTACAATTTCTGGAGGCTTATGAAGAGCATACAGAGAGAAGGACTGCTGTGCTTGAGTCCCTGGTAAGGCCAGATCTGGAGAGATGGCGGCGACTTAAGGAGAGGCGGAGAAGGTCCTTTGAAAAAAAGATGGTGACCAGCTTGGGAACAATTGTGGAGGAGCTACAAAAAATGGGGAAAAGACAAGAGCAAATTATGCATCTATTACAGAACCCACATGAACCCCAATAAAGTTATAATCTAAAGATGTTATCTCTTTTGATTTACACCTTTCCCCAAAATGTCCTATGGTTTAAAAAAAAAAAAAATGTATTTCCCAAATAACAATGTCTAATGACAAACTAATTTTGTTCAATAAAACAAATTTCTTTATTTCAACACAAAATCTGTTTGTTTTATCATTTGTTTAATATTTCTGAACATTCAAATCTTTACTTTTCATCTTTTGTTTTGTATGTTAAGTATACGTACATACAAGTTAGATCTGGCCACAAATCTGGTCTCTATAATGACATGCATTAGTGTTGTGGGGTTGCTGGGGGTATGGTTCATCATCAACACCATCATCTACCACAACAACTTGATCACTGGGCTCTAAACAAAGATTATGCAAAATGCAGCAGGCTGAGACTGCTGAGCTGATATTAGAAATGCTTCTCATTTGCAGGTAATGGAGCCTCCTAAACTTAGATTTTAGAATGCCAAATGCATGCTCAATGACCACGCGAGCTGCATTGAGCTTTCTGTTAAAATATCTTTGCCTAGCAGACAAGTGGCCATTGTCTCTATAAGGCCTCATAAGTTGAGGCAACAAAGGGTAGGCAGAATCCCCAATTATGTGCATTCCCTGTGGAACAAGTGAATGAGGATCTTCTTCAAGAACCCGACAAACTTCTGTGAAGTGAAATGCTCTGGCATCATGCCAACTCCCAGGGTGACCCACACTAATGTGACAGAAGCGCCGCTGACTGTCACAAAACCCAGTTAAATTTACAGAATAAAACTGTTTCCTATTCATGTATGCTAGGGGATTATCACAATGGGGTCTCATTATAGGAATGTGACACCCATCTACTGCACATACAGTGTTGGGGAAACCTGCTGTGTCAAACCCTAACTTTGACATCTCCAGCCTTTGACCTCTGGGCCAGGATATGTGGTGGGCCATGTATGTGTTAATATTGTAACAAAACTCAAGGAGATGCTTGGCAAGAGTGGATTTTGACATGTTAAATCTATCTGCCACCCCACGATATGACTCCTGATTCGCCAATGTCCAAAGGCAGGCAAGAACACTGTTCGTGAGTGGCAGTTTGGTCTGTTGTAAATTCATATAAACAGGACCAAGGGTAGTGATGACATCCTGCAAAGGTAGAAAAATAGGTTATCAAGACAACATGCTAACACTTATAATAGTTCAATGAATTTTATATTAACCAGTCCAGTACAAACCTCCACTTGTTCTTTGGAAAGCCTGAAATTACCTCTAAATTCTGAGGGACTGTAGAGAGGGACAACATCCTCCACAAAATGGTCTATTTTTGGAACCATTCTATATAAGAACAAGAGGAATTGTACTCACTATACAGTACATGTAGCCTAACTGAACACACATGTAACGTTAGTCAAACATTTATTATCAGTGTTTTATGTTGAATAGGGATTTTAATTAAATAATTAGTCTATACAGAAGTGTTAAAATTTGAGTAAAACTCAATTATTTACTTGTCAGAATGAGTCATTCTCTCTATTTAAACCAAAATAATAACAATTATTGTTAAAAGGCAAGCAACAAGAGCTATTGATTACAAAAACCACCCATTACATCAGTAATACATTGCAAAGACTTTAGACTTTCGATACAGTATTTTTATTCAACATATCATTTTCAGATTCTAGGTATAGGTCTAGTAACTTTAAAACTAAATTAATAATGTGTCTCTAATTTGTTTAAAAATATACTTTTTGCATTTAACCTTTACTCACCTTCGTTGCTCATTGTGCTCAATGTATTGCAAAAATAATGGATTTTCTATTGCTTCCAGCTCGTCTGCGATAAAGTAAGCAAACGCCACGTGATCTGCCATGACTGACGTAATTGCAGCAAACTACGGGAGCCACAACGTGTCCGGCTTCATATCTCCGTTTGCAGCTCCTCCCCGCCTGCACGCGGCTACTCTCGCCGATCAGTGTTGCCAAGTCCGCTTATTATAAGCGACTTTGGGCTTGTTTTTCTGTAAAGTCGTTTACAAATATTTGTAGTCGCGGGTTGCGTTTTTTTGGGCTTGTTTCTAAAGTGTAGTTGCTTATTTTGGGCTTGTTCCCAGCTCCATAATAAGTTGTCAAGCAGATATTGTCTATATGTTAAACGTAGGAGTTTGTCTTGCCTGTTCCCTCTGTCCCTCCCCTTTCCCATACACACAGGAGAAAGCAGGGGTTTTCCCACCCACATCCTGCTTCTAATTGGCTCTGACCCAGATGTCAACGAGTACTAGCCAATCAGAGGCAGTCTGTATTTTTTTATGGTTAGGAGAACGTCAGTGACGTTTAAATGAAAATACGCGCGAGTCGTGACTGATGGTGAATGGACTGTAGGAGAGTTTTTGGAGGAACAAATGCCCGGGACAAAGTGAGCGAAATACGGGAAGAAATATAACACGTACTGGGAGAAAGAAAAAGGAGTAAAAGAATGGATTCAATCTGTCGTGGGGGATGACTCAAAAGCACTGTGCAGAGTATGTAGCGGACCTCGAAAAACATAAAAAAAAATGCAGCACCGTTCTCCTCAATGAGGCTTCCGGACATTGGGTTCACGGTCTCCAAACACAACGAGTCAAGACAGATCGAGAGCTGCGCTAAAGGTAGCCACCTATGTAGCTTGTCACACATCCATTAAATCAGCCGATCACCTTGGGGAATTAATTTGCTCAACTTGTGACAAAGACATCAAAATGCACCGCATTAATTAACCATGCCATTGCCCTGTGTATGTTCACAGAACATAATAAATGAACAGAAAAATAATGTATGTTCACAGAAACATAATAAATAAACAAAAAAATAAATAAACTCTAACGTTACCATGTGTAGGCTACAGTTTTGCAAAACTGCGCACAGTTAACGTTAACCAATCTGTCCACATGGATGTAAATTGACAATCTGTAGCAACAGTTTAAAATCAGTCCCTACGGCACACAGTTTATTTATTTTTCTCTTCCTGGATCCAAAGGGGGGGGGCGCATAGACAGTATATGGGGATGGGGATGGGGATATGGGGATGGGGATGGGGGGGTGGGGGGTCGCTTGTTTTGGGCTTGTTTTTACTGGCCTGGTTGCTTATTTGTCTCGCGAGATCTGGCAACACTGTCGCCGATCGGTTACATCCAGCCGCAGCCGATGTCGAACACACCTGTTGTCATTGGTTCATTGGTTCATTGTTTCATTGTTCACAGGTGTCCCTTGTCTTGTCATTAGTCTTGTATTTAAGCCCTCATGTTTGCCATGTGTCTTTGTCATCCAAGGCAGTAATATGTTCAGATTGTAGTTCAGCTTTAATAAGTTTGAAGGAGATGAAGTCAGAAACAAGACAGGATATGGTAGGGATGGGGAAATGAAGCCTCATGAATCTCTGAGGCTTTCCCCTGACTGTTCCGGGAAAAGATTCAAAGCTTCGAGAGTGTCGAGAACAGCGTAGAGAGCAGCGCCATCTGGTGCTTATTTAAAATAAAGCAGCCAGAAGCCTGTGTTAAAAGCTCTGGCAGATGAAGCAACCACAACACACTCCATAGTTTCAATGTTATGTGCACAAATAAAAGCCTTACATGTTTGTGTTTGATTTGTTCATTAAAAAAAATCATTTTCCCATTAAAGTGTGACAATAAAATATAATAGCTTATAAGTTTATATGATTCAATAAAATTTAATGTAGGCCTTCTCTCTCTCTCTCTCTCTCTCTCTCTCTCTCTCTCTCTCTCTCTCTCTCTCTCTCTCTCTCTCTCTCTCTTTCTACACACACACACACACACACACACACACACACACACACACAATGAATAAGGACATTGTCTGATAGGATCATCTGTTATTACATGTCAATATCAATCATTGAAAATATCAACCAGACTGAGGCAACAATGACTCGTTAAATACGATCTGAAGTTCGAGCCTTCTGACACCCGAAGCGAAACACGCACGTGACTGGACAGAAAGTGAGGCTTCGTTTGTCATCGATCACGTGACTCTAGTAAACCAATACACGCCTCGATACGGGGCTTCACTAGAAATTGTGTCGCTTATGTGATACGCGCATCGAAGCTTCAGTGTCATATGTAACATCACTAGGATATGGTAATAGAGATAATTCAAGAATTATATTCAATCAAACAAGCTAGTTTAGAGGTACAGTTTTTGTGGGTTCCAGCTCATGTTGGGTTGAGAGGTAATGAGGAGGCTGATGCATTAGCAAAAAAGGCAATAGAACGAGAAATAGTAGATATACAGATTTTATTTAGTAGGTCAGAAATTAAGTTAATTATTAAAAAGAATATTCTGAAAATATGGCAGCAATATTGGGATAATGAAATACAAGGTAGACATATGCATCAAATACAGTCAACAGTGGGTAAGGGAAGAATATCAGGTAGGAGTAGGTATGAAGAGAATATGATTACAAGATTAAGATTGGGGCATACAAGATTGAATAGTACATTGCATTTAATAAGTAAGCATCCAACAGGTTTATGTGAAGTTAGTGAAACAATTGAGCATGTATTAATGCACTGTAGGAGATATAATGTTGAAAGGAAAGAGTTGAAGGAGGAATTAAATAATATAAGTTTACAATTCAAAATTTATTAAAGTCAGATAGGAGTATAATAAATTTAATACTGGGTTAAATAAGCGTATTTAAATGTGTTTTTTTTTTGTTTGTTTTTCTGTCATGGGGGCTGAGAGTGGACGGAGGAGCTGAACACACAGCGCCGGATGAAATTCTATGAAGCCTATGTGCGAGTAAATAAGGGAATTTATGTCGATTGAGAGGTTAAAGTAGTATAGGAAAGTGTCAATGGTCCATTTCTAAGATAGGTGGCGGTAATGCACATATTTGTCTGCGATCCGCCGTAAAAAGCAAGAAGAAGATGTGTCTTTGTCAAGTTTTGTTCCACTGTATGGTAAGTGTCATGTTTTGTTCTAAAGTCATGCCATCCCATGCTTTTGTTTTCAGTTCAGTTCATGCCATGCTTTTGTTTTATGTCTGATCTTGTTATGTTTATAAATAAACTGCACTTGGGTTCTCATTTACACTAGTCTCCAGTGGATCCCTTACAGTATACCTGGTGCAAGAAAAGAAAAAGGTAGCCTACTTTATCAATTTAAATTATACGGTCTATAAGTGTCTTTTTTCTAACTGCCATAATCCATGTTAATTCTTTAAATGGTAAACTCGTGGGGGTGTTTTTTCACTCTTTTCTTATTGTGGAAAATATTACTATATACATTTTATTTGCTTCTTTGTCTCCCATAAACTAGGCTATTACTGGGTTCTCATACTGCATAGGCCTCCCCATTCATGACAGCAGTCAATAGGCTATTTTTGACCTAATGTGACAGTCAATTACCTAACATAAGTTTTACTAAACAAGTATGAAGTAAAAATTGTATAAGAAGTCTCTTGTGCTCACCAAGGCTGTATTTATTTCATCAAACAGTACAGTAACAATTTTGAAATAATATTACAATTGATCAATGTTGAAAACTGGTTTTGCTGCTTAACATTTTTGTAGAAATTTATACTTTTTTTATTCAGTTCAATAAACCGCATTTATTAAAGCATTTATTGAATAGAAATCTTTTGTAACTTTATAAATGTCTTCTCTGTCACCTTTCATCAATTTAATGCATCATTGATGAATAAAAATATTAATATCTGTCTTTTATAACAACCATTTAAATGACTATATCTAAAATTCTTTTTAAAAAAGTACATACTTAGAGAGTGGAAACTTTTTATTTTTTATGCATAAAACTTAAAGGGCAATGTGCGACGCGCATGTGTTTTGTTTTTTGCGTCGTCTTTTTTGCTAGTTTCAGTCCGACGCAGTTATCATTTTCACGTTCTGTGCCACGTTGTTTAAATAGCAAATGCATTAGCGCCCATGGGCGTGCTGGTCTGAAAAAGAGGTGTGGGACGCACAGCAGCACACAAACGTGCCAAATATTAAAAATAAAAGGATTTAGGGGTGGCACGGTTCACAAAACCCACGGTTTTAGGGTCACGGTTTTCGGTTCTGTACGGTTCTTGTTGTTGTTTTTTCTTTTAATCTTTAACACTCCAAAAATTTACTTCAGCATATGATATATAGCTGAATTATCTAATTATTAATTTATTTATTTCATAAATGGGGTGTGTTTGCAAAACGCAGCTTCTCATTTCCCGTGGGCTGTGTCGGACAGTTATTTGTCACCACTTTTTGCCAGGGTTGATATTATGTCCCAGCACGGATGTACCAATACAAATAAATAAAACATTTCCAGTTAACTAGCAAAGTATTCGTTTCGTTCGTTTGTTAAATAAGAAGCAATCTAGCGCTGAAATGTGTTTTTTTTAATCAAGTGATCAAAGTGCTCGTTGCCGTTGCGATCAGTGGCGCTGATACAGTGTTCTCGTGGCTCGCGCACACACCGCAGCGGCCGCACATTCTTCACTCAGACGCGCGCTTCAGTCCGTTGAGGAGACTCTAGGCTACTCTATTCGTTCCGATGAAATCACAAAACAAAATTCATACAAATCTGTCCCTGCTTGATATACAACCGCTGATAAACATAATCGGTTTTGATGAAAAAGAAAAATATATACGAGTGCAGATTAGAACTCAGAACCTTTGACACGCTTGGCAAGTTCTGCCACTGGACCATTAAAGTACATACCGGTACGTGGAACAGTCGATCTATGTAGCCTATTTATTCACGTGAAAAAAACAACATATAGCCTAGTGGAGTTGATCTCATTAAATGTCTAAGTAAACCCAGTGTACTATTTAAATCGATTGCTGGACATTGTAATGTTATTCTACATTTGTCTGATTTATGATTTAGCATTGTATTAGCAGTAGCACGGGCACAAGGCTACATTGCGCATGCGTCGAACCGTGCGAACCGCGCGACGCACACACGCACCGAACCGAGACAAGCGAACCGAACGGTTCGGATGTTTTTTCATGTACCGTGCCACCCCTAAAAGGATTACAATGTAAAAGATCATTATTGTGTACATAAAGATATGGTGGAATCCGGCTTGTCCCATAGATGGTCTGCTTGCTCTCTTTAACCTTGCGCACGAGCAGATCTATTTGCGATCTGGAGACGCGCTCAGTGTTTCCACTATCAAATTCCGCCATGTAAATAGCGAATCCGCCATTCGCGAGCGCAACTGGCATTTAAAGGGAATGTGGTAGATGAGACTCTGATTGGTTTATTGCATGTAAAGCCCAAAACACACCCATTACTCATTAAGACAACCCTTTTAGACCATGCGCCTGGTGCACCGACCATTTTTCACGTCGTTAAACTGGCAAAAGTGGATTCGAACACGCCCTAACTGCACTTGAGCCATGCGCTTAGATTGTTAAAATAGGGCCCAAAATGTGTTTTTGGGTCAAAGCAACTCAAAATGATGGAGCATGTCACAATCACAAAATTAGTACGATTTTTTTTTAATAAAAATAAAAGTTCACAATGTAGCCTAATAAGCCCAATTTTCCTTTAATGTGTGTAATATCTTATTTCACAAACTTCTTATTTTACATAAACTATTATTATGTTTTGATCTTAAATGTATTATATTGAAAGATAATTATTATAATGTAAACACTGCTGGTATTACCTTATGAACTGTGGTTACATTATAAGTTGCCACAGTGTGTTCATAATGTAATACATTTCTCATACAATAACCTATTCCATTATGTGAAACATTTTTATTACATTGAAAATGTATTATTACATTATGAGCTTGAGATTTTATTACATTTTGAGAATTATTACATTATGAGCATTTTATTACAATAATAATGTAATACTTATTACATTATGTGCAGTTTTTACATTATGTGCAGTTTTTACATTATGTGCAGTTAATACATTGAGTTGCTTACAATCATTGATTCACACGATTTGTTCAAAAACACGGATTCATTCAGAAACGAAAACAGTGCTTTGTTTAGAACTCTTTTCATTGCCGAAATAAGCGAAAACATCAATAGTATAGTGTATAATGGATTATGAGCATGTGCATTGAAAAAGAAAATGCATGACATAATTATTTACAAAAAAAATTATATAAATGTAACTATTACAGTTTGTGCAATGCAGTATAGGTTTTAATGAGTCTTTATAGAATAGAAGTACTTATAATAAACTATAGCTCCATGTATACTTATTTATATAAGCATAGACTTCACAGAAAGT
Organism: Leuciscus leuciscus; assembly: GCF_965113295.1. Taxonomy (NCBI): domain Eukaryota; kingdom Metazoa; phylum Chordata; class Actinopteri; order Cypriniformes; family Leuciscidae; genus Leuciscus; species Leuciscus leuciscus. The sequence goes on along the minus strand of NC_138728.1, from coordinate 34,040,278 downwards.
GTTACTTCATTGTATTACAAAATACAATTTATAGTATTTTAATGATTTAGTGTTTTTATGAATGTATTCATATAAGTGCTGTGATTTATTGAGGTTTAATGGTGTTTAAACTACTGTAATGTACTGGTCTGTCTGACTTCATCAGTCAGTCTGGGAACAGCTGCTACAAGCAAACGGGTAAAGACAGTACTTGTCTTGCTATCTTGTTGACTGCAATTTTAGTTAAGTATGGGATGGGCTGTTAAATGTAATGAAATTTATGACATTTTACTAGATCGTTAAAAATAGATTGATTAACCCTGAGCCTTGAGCTTCTAATCTTAAAACAATGATTTAACTGTACTGTGCTGTTAACATGGTGGGTTTCCCACAGTAAACTCTCAAGGTTTAACAGTGAAAAACTGCATGGGCTCTGCAAGGTAACCCACTGGGGGCCCGTGTGGGTTTTCTGTGGTCAAGCCCACTGTGCATTTCATGGGGGCCCAAACGGGCAAAACTGCTATGGGCCCTGCATGGGCTAACCCAACTGTGGGCCCCAAAGGGTTTGCCCTTGCCCACACTTACCCACAGTGGGCCCACACTGGCATGTTTGCTGGGTAGTTCTGCAAGGGTAATGGACATTTTAAGAAACATTTAACCTCACTGTGTCTACAATATTTCAAAGTAGGAGTACTTGATGAATAATATATTTTTTCATTGAAGTCTTCCCCTCCTATATCCACTGAATCATCTAGATCAGCCTTAGCAGAATGAAGTGGATTCTTACTCCAGATTCAACTCTCCTAAGCTCATAGGTTTGATTTTTACATTGACTTGAAGCACTACTATAATGTCATAGAAATCTCACTGGTTATTACCTATGAATCAAAAAACGGGGACAATACTTTTTTTTTTTTTTTTGGTCGCAGGTTCCATATACTATAATCAATAATTAATACGATGTTTGTGGGTTTAACTGACCTTAACTGGATTTATTCAAAATAAATCACAATGAAAATTAGTAACCATTGCAAATAGCAAACAGATCAAAACAGTTCAATATTTTATTATATTACAAAATTGCAAAAATAACAAATTAAATGTGAGAGAAATAAATAACTCTTTTTAAATAAATATTTGAAAATTTTAGTTGTATTTTCTTTTCACAAACTGTGAACGGTAGCTGTGTCCCAAAGTGAAGGCTGCGTCCTTCGAAGGCCGTATTTGAAGACCGGATGGCCATATTTGAAGGCCGATTGCGTCACCGCGGTGAGACGAAACGTCACAGCGGCGCGACGAAGGACGTCCCAATTCAAAGGCTGCATCCTTGGAAGGTCGCATTTGAAGGCCGATTGCGTCACCGCGGCTCGATGAAGGCTGTCCCAATTCAGTTATGCATCCTTTCGAAGGCCGTATTCGAAGGACGGTTGCGTCATCGCGCCGCGACGAAGGCTAAAAGCGACGCCAAATGCACCCTTCTTTCCCCGTGAAAGGAAGGATACAAAAACGGATCCTTAGTGGCCTATCCTACCCCATAAGTCATTGCGCGCCGGTGACGAAAGCATTTTCATTTGAAAAAATGGCGTCCTCGAGTTCGGCCGGTGAGGGAAAATTCACTTTTAAATGTAAGTATTATGTTTTCATTTACTTAAATAGCTAGCGAAACCACAGTCAAAAGCCACAAGTTTTTATTTCTTATAAACTTCATCTTAACTCATTTGTTACCATTGGGTGGCTTTATTTGTCAGGTGGTTAGACGCAAAACTTGTGCTAATTGCTTTAATAATTTTCAGGGAGCAAGGAGCAGACCGCTCAGTTTATTAAACTGCGGTCTGAAAACAACCATTTATTCACCGGGGTGAAAAACTCCGCCAGCGTGGCTTGGAGGTAAGACAACACCTACTTGTAAAATTTGCAGTAATCTGTCTCACTTGTGGTGAAGGTAACCCCCATGCAGGCAAAAAAAAAAATGGGACAACTTAAAACAAAATACAAAGTAAGAAAGTTAATACACACATCTTTTCTGAAATATATTGTGCTGTTGTTGTTAACAAGCCATGGTTTATTTGTTCTGCCTTAAGATTGCAAGTGTCCTGGGACAGGAGAGGGAGTGGGTGGGAAACCCACTGCTGAAACGTGGCCCTGGTTTGTCCTCATGGATGAGGTGTTGGTGTCACGGTTTTCCCCGCTCCAGTCACGGTCCCTCACACTACATTTCCCAGAAACCCCCTGGATCCTCACCACACCTGCAATCATTTCCCTCATCACCGCAGCTGAACTCCATCACATCATTATCACTTCATCCCCAGCCTTTATAAGCGGTTTGGTCTCACTCCTTATGTGCCGGGTATTAAACATCACGTCTTGTTCTGTTTCCCGGTTACTAAACATCACGTCTTGTTCTGTTTCCCGGTTACCTTTGATATTTGAAGTACTGGCTCCAGAGGTCCTCGGCAAGTGGCTCAGTGTTCCCCACTCGAGAGGATTCCAGTGCATCTATGAGTGATATTCTAAGGATCATCTGAGAGAGGATTTCCTGTGTTTCTGTGAGTGATATTCGAAGGATCGTCCGAGAGAGGACTTCATGTGTTTCTGTGAGTGATATTCGAAGGATCGTCCGAGAGAGGACTTCATGTGTTTCTGTGAGTGATATTCGAAGGATCGTCCGAGAGAGGACTTCATGTGTTTCTGTGAGTGAGGTCACACAAACTATCTGCGAGTGTATCTGTGACTGTGAACTGTATATCCTGAGTTCAAGACTATCCTGAGTTTATTCTAATCTAGCTTCAAGCGTTCGTGAGTCGAATCAAGCTTCAAGTGAATCTGTGACTGAACTGTATATCCTGAGTTCAAGACTATCCTGAGTTTATTCTAATCTAGCTTCAAGCGTCCGTGAGTCGAATCAAGCTTCAAGTGAATCTGTGACTGTGAACTGTATATCCTGAGTTCAAGACTATCCTGAGTTTATTCCGTTATGAGTTTTAAGAGTATCCTGATTTGTTCCTTTGCATCTACCTTGTTCTGGATTTACTTTAGTGTATAAATAAAGTTTTAGTTCTTTTGGTATTCCTGTCTCCCTTGAGTGATATTGTGACAGAATACCCGGCCACACACGTAGTAAGATCCAGCTTCAGTGCTCAGGATGTGTTGGAACCTGATCGCGGGGCTGGCTCAGGACAGCCGCGATCTGTTAGAGTTCACGATGGGATTTTGTTCTCTGCTGGTTGACTGTGGTCTGAGCGATCAAACCATCATAGCCTGTTACCGGATCGGGGCCCAGTACGTTGACCCACGACCGCTCCCTGACCTTTCAGGGCTAGGCTGGAGGGAGGCGATATCTGTCTGCTGGGACAGCTTTTCCCCCGAGTGTGCGTTTCCCACCAAAACCACTCATCTCGTCAAACCAGTCAAACCCACCAAGCAGGAGCTCAGTATCCGCCTTGGATCGGTTGCGGGGATCGTCTGGCCCAAAGCACGCAAGCTTGTTTCTAACAGTGCCGATCTGGCATCCAAGTTGATCGACCCCCCTTTGATGTCCGTCCGGGGAACTCGCCGGTATGCTCCATATCCCACTAGCCCAGTCAAGTCTGATTTAAGTCAAGTTCCGAGTCTAGTACCTACTAAAGAAATCCTCTGCCCAGATGAGCCAGCTCAATTCATCTGCTCAGATGAGCCAGCTCAATTCATCTGCCCCGATGAACCAGAGCCTGTCATCTGCCCAGTCGAACCAGAACCAGTCGTCTGCCCAGTCGAACCAGAGCCAGTAGTCTGCCCAGTCGAGCCAGAGCCTGTCGTCTGCCCAGTCAAACCAGAGCCAGTCGTCTGCCCAGCCGAACCAGAGCACATCGCCAGTCCAGCCGAGCCTGCACTTCACGCCAGTCCAGCCGAGCCTACACTTCACGCCAGTCCAACCGAGCCTGCACTTCGCGCCAGTCCAGCCGAGCCTGAGACTGAGAGCGTCGTGTCCGCCGAGCCAGAGCCAGTCTTCAAGCACGAGTCAGAGCCCTCAACGCTGCCCAGCTCAGAGCCCTCAACGCTGCCCAGCTCAGAGCCCTCAACGCTGCCCAGCTCAGAGCCCTCAACGCTGCCCAGCTCAGAGCCCTCAACGCTGCCCAGCTCAGAGCCCTCTTCCCCGCTGGTCCCATCCAGCTCAGAGCCCTCTTCGCCACTGGTTCCATCCAGCCTAGAGTTTCCTTCGCCGCCAGTTCTGCCCAGCCCAGAGTCTCCCTCGCCGATGGCTCCACCCTTCCCGGTGCTCCCCAAAGCCAGCTCTGACATTTTTTGGGAGGGGAGTAAAGGGATGGCTACTGAGGCTTGGCCACGGTCTGCCATACCACCTGCTCCGCCGTGGCCAACTTCCACCCTGCCAACTCCGCCGTGGCTGACCACCATACTGCCTGTTCCGCCATGGTCGGCCGTCCTCATGCCTGCTCTGACCGAGTGGTCGACACTTCTGCCTGCTCCTCCGTGGTCGACCACTCGGGCCGGCTCTACTCTGGCCATTGGAACCATCCTGGAGTCCCTGGTCCTTGGTCCCTGGTTCCCTGTTCCCCCGGACAGAACTCCAGGACGCCCACCCCCCCTCCCCATCGATGTTATTAGGCGCGAGGACGCGCCTTCGGGGAGGGGGGAGTAATGTCACGGTTTTCCCCGCTCCAGTCACGGTCCCTCACACTACATTTCCCAGCAACCCCCTGGATCCTCACCACACCTGCAATAATTTCCCTCATCACCGCAGCTGAACTCCATCACGTCATTATCACTTCATCCCCAGCCTTTATAAGCGGTTTGGTCTCACTCCTTATGTGCCGGGTATTAAACATCACGTCTTGTTCTGTTTCCCGGTTACTAAACATCACGTCTTGTTCTGTTTCCCGGTTACCTTTGATATTTGAAGTACTGGCTCCAGAGGTCCTCGGCAAGTGGCTCAGTGTTCCCCACTCGAGAGGATTCCAGTGCATCTATGAGTGATATTCTAAGGATCATCTGAGAGAGGATTTCCTGTGTTTCTGTGAGTGATATTCGAAGGATCGTCCGAGAGAGGACTTCATGTGTTTCTGTGAGTGATATTCGAAGGATCGTCCGAGAGAGGACTTCATGTGTTTCTGTGAGTGATATTCGAAGGATCGTCCGAGAGAGGACTTCATGTGTTTCTGTGAGTGAGGTCACACAAACTATCTGCGAGTGTATCTGTGACTGTGAACTGTATATCCTGAGTTCAAGACTATCCTGAGTTTATTCTAATCTAGCTTCAAGCGTTCGTGAGTCGAATCAAGCTTCAAGTGAATCTGTGACTGAACTGTATATCCTGAGTTCAAGACTATCCTGAGTTTATTCTAATCTAGCTTCAAGCGTCCGTGAGTCGAATCAAGCTTCAAGTGAATCTGTGACTGTGAACTGTATATCCTGAGTTCAAGACTATCCTGAGTTTATTCCGTTATGAGTTTTAAGAGTATCCTGATTTGTTCCTTTGCATCTACCTTGTTCTGGATTTACTTTAGTGTATAAATAAAGTTTTAGTTCTTTTGGTATTCCTGTCTCCCTTGAGTGATATTGTGACAGTTGGGGCAGAGGCATTCTACCAATCCCCTGTCCTTATCGCCTCAATCCGTGAGGACACACCAGGGCCAAGTTCAGCAGTGGGTGGCCACAGTGAGGAGGAGCCAGCACCAGCACCCGTAGCACCAGCAGAAGCACCTGCACCAGCAGCAGCACCCGCACCACCACCACGAGCACGGAGAAAGCGGGACTATGAGGAGGAGATGCTGGACCTCATTAGAGGGGACATGGCTCTGCAAAGGGAGGCAGAGGAGAGGAGAGCTCGAGAGAGCAGGGAGAGGATGGACAGGCTGTTTGCGCTTCTTGAGCGCATGGTGGAGAAATAGTTTATTTTTTATTTTTTGTATGTAGATATAAATGAGGATTTTTAATTTAAATTAAATGGAAAGAGGAAACTTAAGTTTTGTACAGTTTATTTTTGTAATCTAAGTTATATTAAATTATGTATTTTTTTCCAAACTTGTGTACAGTTTATTTAAAATGAATAATAAACATTACTTTTGTTCCATTTCTGTGCATTGTTTATTTAAGTAACTTGATGTGTTGGGATATGAAATAAAAAGGAACCGTTCTTGACATTGCTTATTTTTTTTAATGACAGGTTTGACAGGCAATATTTTATACAATAATAACATTTGGAAAAAATAAATAATTATATAGATAAATAACGTTTTATAAATAATAAATAACCATTTACAACATAACTTAAATATCATCTGACAACATAATTTAAATGAACAGTACATAAATTAAGATTTCAGCTGAGCAGGGAGACCCTGGTGGTGCCGCTGGACCCCGGTGGGCTCCACAATAGAGACGCTGGTAAAGCCTCTCTGCCGGTGGGTGGGACATCATCATCTAGGATGGTCTCCAGAGTGTTTGACTGCATAATTTCCACTGTCCACTGCATTGTCTAACAACAGGTTTGCAGGGCTGACTCAATCGACGGCTGCCATCTCACTGAATCATTTCAAAAAGAGGGAAGAATAAAATAAATTCTCATCCTCAAATCAAAGCATCAAAAATTTCAACAAGTAAACCCATTCTATGGAAATAAATGTTTGGTTTTGGCCATTATAGCTTTAAAGTTCTCTGACTTGACTGTTACCAGTAATCATGGTCAATGGGAACCTCCTCCAGGGCACACACCTCTCCAGGGAGCCCCACTGACCATCTCCAAAACATGCTCCCCCTCATCCTCCGCATCATCCTCCTCATGCTCATCCTCCGGGGCCATGATGTCACCAACCCCAAGGCAGATGTTGTGGAGGATGGCACAGGCTGTGATGACCTGAAAAAAAAAAAAAATGATATGGTCTGGAAGAAAGAAGTTAATTATGTTTTTTGCAAATGTATTTTTCATTTAACTTACATGAGGTACAAAGGTGTGGTGCACCTCCAGCGCTTTCAGGAAGATGGATTGGAACCTGGTCTTCATCATCCCAAAAGCACGCTCTATAATGGAGCGTGCCCTGGAATGATGGAGATTAAAGCGCTGGGCTCCCACACCTCGTACTGGCCTCTTGTAGGGAGTGATGAGGGGGAGTGGGTGTTGGAGACATGGGTACCCTCCGTCTGCGAGGATGAAGTGCCCTGGAGGAGGGTACATTGACCTCCTGTACAGTGGGCTGTACCGGAGCACCCGTGCGTCATGCACTGACCCCGGCCAGCCCACGTAGGTGTCAATGAAGCGGCCCTGATGGTCACAAACAGCCTGCAGGATGATGGAAGGGAACAGTTTCCTGTTCCTGTAGCTTGACCATCAGGGCCGCTTGGAGGCTTGATGCGGACATGGCAGCCGTCGATTGCTCCAGCAGCTTTCAAGAAAGCTCTGTGTCTGGCCAGCCCTGCAAAGCCACGGCAAACTGCCTCCAGGTCTTCTGGGGTGTTGGGGAACCGAATGACCTGGTGGCGGATGGCAACCACCTCCTCAGCGACCCGGTGGACAATGCGGTGGACAGTGGAACGAGGCATATCAAATGCTCTGGAGACGACCCTATAGGATGTACCACACGCCAGCCAGAAAAGAAATACCAGGGTCTCTATTGTGGAACCCCATCCGTGTTGCCGGTCACTTCTCAACAGGTCCAGCAGCACTCTCAGGGCCTCCCTGCTCAGCCGAAAATCAGGTCGTGTGTCACGGTCATTAAAAAACCCATCCAGCACTGGCACACTCAGGTTTATCCTGCAGTACAGGGGTGTGGTCTGATTTAGGGAAACAAACAAAGAGAGATGGTTTAAAGTTGTGACAAAGTAATTGTTGGAAGATATAGTGATACTTAAAATACTTTTAGTAAGTATTAATGGCACATTGGGGAAATTTTAGTAGTTATATTTAAAACCTTACTTATGTACAAGTGTTATCTTGCATACTTGTATTTAATTTACTTAAGATATGAAGAGTAAAAGAACAGTTAAGTATTCTGCATAAAAAAACTGTTTGTCAGGGTTTTTAGATATTTTGTTGCATTCATATTACCTATCACCTTGTAACTGCTTGGCTATGTGTATATTGCATTTTAATTCTGAATATGTTGAAGGTAGTTATATTTTAATTTACTGTTGAATAGTTTACTATAGAACCAGTTATCATATTGTAAAATACCATGGTTTTGTAGTGTTGCTGTCCTGTGAAAGAGAAAAAAACCTCATTACTTCACATTTGTATGTGAATACTTAACGAATGTACTTGCTTACAGTCAACCACAGGTTATTTTGAAAATGAAACGAGCACAATTTTAAGGAAATGTTGCTATACAGATGCATCATGCCATATAAAAGGCTGCATCCGAAGGCGAGCGGGAGTAGCCTACCTATATATATTAAAGAGGTATATTTCACTGTATTTATTTAAGAAGTATATTTCACTGTGTTTATTTATTGTTTTGTGTTTTATGCTTCGACTGCGTTAAAACAAAGCACGCTGGAAACATGCCTGAATAAGATCACCATGATCAAGAGAATAAAACTACATAAAAATCGCATCTTCGTAAGGTAACTTAGCCTATAACTAAACATTTGAACAGCTTTATGTGTATTTTGTATTTTCATAAGTAGCCTATCATAACATGACTCAAGTACAGTCTCAACTTGTGTACTCCAGCAATTAAGGACGCAACTTCTGAATTGGGATGCAGCAAACCAGTTTACTTTACCTGGCCACGGTCTTGACAAAGCCAGAGATACATCACCCGGCGGCGCCGCCTGGGATGAAACATCCCCACCATCTCCTCCAGTAAAACATAAAATAAGAAAAATAAAATTATGTAGTCTTGCTCCATTTTTATTTTTAATTGATGCCGCGTATGATGGCAGCTCTCCTATCGCAGCGTTGCTTGGCGACAGCATAATGGGGAAAACCTGGTGGCAATTACAATCCTATGAAGGCTAGACTCGGAGCGTCCTTCTACGGCTGGGAAGGCTGGGTAGGCTGGGTCCTTAGAAGGACGCAGCCAGTCACTCTTCAGCCCAGTTGAAATTTTCCACCATCCTTCTGACCAAGGATGGAGACGTGAGATCCAGGTGTCTCAAAAGTGTCATAATTTCCGCATGCAAAAAGGATTTCTTTTTCGAGTTTTAAGTTTTAATTTGTATTAGGCTCGTTTTGACCATTGTATGAATTATCTTTTGTCTTTTTTGATTACTTTATTTACACGGTAAATATTATAGAGTAGTCACGTGGCTCACGCCCCCAATCGGAGTCGATTGTCGATAGGCTACACAGCGTTAACTGTTACTGCTGTAAGTACAAGATAGTGCCGTATTTTATTAACGTTACGGGTTGTTGTTTTTTTAGAATTGTTTAGAATTTTATACAGTATAGCGAATTTTCGACCAATAGGCCTATATGTGAACTGTTGTAAGAGCAAGAGGAGAAAACTGATTTGACTAACTATAAGAATTTTAGACCTTAACACATTTTTTTAAAACTTGGCTTAAGTTAAAAGTTTACAGAAGTGCATTGTGGCATATTTCTGTGTTAAATTGTTAATTACATGTATCATTTATATACACTTAGTCTTTTATAGAACACTGCAGAGAGTATGGCTCAGGCTCTAGTAACAGCCATCTCTGGGGAGTTGACAGAAGGGCACACTCACAACACCTCCGTTTCTATATACAGTAAATACACCCCCGTATCAGCACCATTACTCCCAACACCTCCTCTCTACACCTGTCAGGCCTCCACGAGCCTCTATCAGCACCATTACTCCCATTACTCCCACTAGCAACACCAGTGAACCAGGCTTTAAAGAGGTAGAATTATAACACATTATTTAAAGTTTTGTACATTTTTGACATTATAACCTTCGAATTCTAGTGTAATACCACTCATTCTCGGTACTCAACAGCTTTCAAAAGTATGAAGTGGCATTATTTACTTGCATTTTCTTAGACAGTGAGTTTCCAAATATGTTTAATGCCAAAGGTGCCCCATGTCAGCCATAATACTACCATCCCACTGCAAATGTTGGCTTTACATGCTGAGGAGTGCAAACAAAATTAAAATGTGAGTTGTGTATTCATCTGCATCAGTTGTGAGTTTTGTATAGCCACATTGGCACAGCAGCAAAATAAAGTTGTGATCTGCGTGTTACCCACACAATTAGTTTTTTATTTAAATTATTGTCTTTGTGACACACACTGAGTGTATGTGTACATGTCATAAACACATTAACACAAAGGACAATAACTAAGGTGTTATGATTGTAATTACAATTGTACAGAACCCAGTACTGGCTCACTTTAACAGCAAACACTCCTGTGCCATCGTTGAGCCAGAGGTTGGGGTGAATCATGATGATGCCCCATCTGAAGCCTAGAACCACGAAACAAGATCAGGAGAACATGTGCGGGACAATCTGGGTGCTGTTTCTGCTCCGAACATTTGTGTTCCCGCTCTCCAAGAGCATTAAACGAGTTAATATTTTCGGCCAAAGCACTGCATTGTATTATTTTATTATAGATTTGTTGTAGTTAGTTTTTTTCCTAAACTATTTTGTAAGTTTATCAGGCACAGATTGTCAAGAAATATTCTTTCCTCAAATGCATACATTTTCTTTTATCGGGGGTTGTGTAGTTTCTGAGCCAGGGGTACTCAATGGTCCTGTCATAATCAAACACACCTGAACAATGTCATCAAGTTGTTTTACGATGAATTGCAGATAATAATTTAATCTAAAAAAACATATCGATTAATCAAATAATCAAGTTAATGCACATGCATGCTGCGCAACCGTTGTTTTACGATTACTTTGAAATTTCACAGGTGTGGTTGAAACTCTTGAACAATTGAAACTCTGGACCTAAGCTTCCCAAAGCCGTTTATGCTCTATAAACATTTAGTAGTCAGATAATACAAAATAATAAACGTGTTATATTTTAAGTGTTTGATATTTTACAACAACAATGTTCTGACAACATCCATTTAAAAAAAATATATTTTTAATAATTTTCTTCTCTCTCTGTTGCTTCCTGATGTCTTTCTTTGGCTTCTCATTCCCATCTGTCTTCACGCTCTTGTCTCTCTCTTCATTTCTCCTTTTCCTGCCATCGTCTCTCCCTCCCTCTAAGTTGTTTCTCTCAGCCTCCATCTCCCGGATTAGGTCCTCAAATGGTTTCCTTTTGCTCCCTGTTCTCTTTGGTTCTGGACTCACTGAGGATGAAGAGGATGAAGAGGCCACAGCAACATCTGGGTCAGATGAGGCAATAAGGCTAGGTGGACTAATGGAGGGGTTTTAATTAATTTTTTGCCAGAATTTCAAGAAGGGAAAGGAATCGCTCATCCTTTTCTTTTGTCTCCCTCTCTCTTTTCCTCTTTGTCACTTGCCTCCCGGCCCCATCGGTCTTCACTTTCCCTTGCTTCTCTTGCTCGTCTTTCCTCGTTCGCTTGTCTCTCTCGTTCTCTTCTGTCTTCCTTCTCCATTTCTCTCCATCGTCTCTCCTCCCTCTCAGCTGCTTTCCGCTCTCTCTCCACTTCCCTCTCCTCCATCTCCCTGATCAAGTCCTCCAGGTCTTTTGGTCTCTTGGGAACCCTCCTTGGTTCGGGCCTCACTGAGGATGAAGAGGCCACAGGAACATCCGGCCCATATGAGGCAACGAGGGCCAGTGGACTAATGGCAGGTCTGCCCCCAATTGCCTCATCCACGGCACTGCACCACTTCCAGGATTCTGCGGTGGACATTTCAGATCCTGCAGAAATGTTCAAACAGAATACAAAATCAGTCATTTAATTACGCAATTGAAATGTTCATTAACTGTTGCATTAGTAGTAACAAAATCATTATACTTTATATCTCTATTTAAGGTTTTGTGGCTGTTATTTTGCCTTTTAGGTTTCGCTCCACCACAAAAGCTCTGCAACAAGTGATCAGAAATCAAGAGCCAAAAACTGCTTTAATAACAGTAGTTAATGACAACTAATATAAATATTTTTAATAATTATTTTCTATATTTACTCAAAAGCTTTGATTGCAGCATTCCTCTTTCTGGTGAAGAGTGCTTCATGCGCCACTCTCCTCTAGATAAAACGGCATGTGTTTATCGGTCCCTGTAACATCCAAACAAGATTTAATGTTAGATCTGTGATTAAAAAGCTACTAAATAAAAATGTTGAGGTGTATATATAACAGTCCACTAAAGGCAAGTTAGATGAACCCTAGTGCAGTTTTATTAAATCCAAAAGTGAACAGATACACAAACAAAGGCTAGGCTTGGCTTGGCTACACTTCGCTAAACACAAACTCACCAACAGCATGTTACATGAACAAAGCTAGACAAGATACAATGGAAACATGAGGGCTAGTTATATAAGACTAATGACTAACAAGAAACACCTGTGAACAATCAAGACCATCAACCAGTCAGAACATGACACATAAGACAAGGGAAGCACAAATCATGATCACATGAGGGCAAGGAAGTCACATGACAAGAATTCAGGAATTTCAAAATAAAAGACATGAATACAAACAAAACCCAAACCAACGTGATAGTATATTAATAGCTGATTTGTGTGACTAATGCCACATCCACACGAAGCCAGAGCTTTCCCTATCCGATATCTTTTTTCCCCGTTCAAAAAAAAAATTCCGTAAACACGGCGTCGTCTCAAGAAATATCTGCGTCCACACGAAACCACTGAAACCGACTCAAAACGATGTAGTATACATGCCAGACCAGTATGTGGCGCTGTAATTCTGCCTCAGACATACACTAAAAACGGAGAAGAAGACTTGGAGCTCGCGCATAAACCTTGCGCGCTGTATACAACAATAATATTAGGCACAGTAGCTTATTTTTTTCTTTTTTAATCAAGAACTTTGTTGAACAATATGAAAAACCATAAATGTAGTTGCTGTGACTTAACGGTGTCTGACTAGTTGACACTTGGTGTGATGACATCATCGTTTCGCAAAATATACGGATTGGCCGTACACACGAAAACGCAAGGGCGGCGTTTTCAGATTTATCCACCTTGGGACCCGGTTTCAAAAAATAGCGGTTTCAGTCTCCGAAAACGCCGGATCCGTGTGGACGAAACACCAATACGATAAAAAATGTATACGTATACAGCGAAACGCGTCTCCGTGTGGACAGGGCCTAAGACACGTAAAGTGCTGCCTTGGTGGACAAGTGTACAGATGGCTGAGGGAGGAAATATGCTAATACAGGACAGTCCATCAGTGGTCATGGGCAGAGCATGAGCAATATGACATCATATTTGGAGGACATGAAGTTTCATTGATAGACAGAGGAGAGGAGATTACAGGAGAGAATGGACAGATTGTTTTCTCTTCTTGACAAATTGGTAGAGAAATAAACTTTTGGTTATGTGAATTAAAAAAAAAACTAATTAAACAATTGTATACATTAGTTTTATGCAAGTTATAATTTGTAAATTAAACAAAAAAATTATTCTGTACATTTATTTTTCTCCTGTCAATTAATTTTTTCTATACATTTTTACTTACAGTAGCCTACTTTTTACAAATATTTAAAGTTAAGTTTATGCAGCATATATTTGTCTAACATCTTCCTATAATGTTTAAAATATATATTTTCTCTGTACTATATTAATGCCATTCTTCAAAATTATTCAATATTCTTTGTTCTGTATTTGATCTAAATTAGGTCCTAAACTGAAGAGCATTTAGCTGGGTATGTAGGTGATGGCAGAAGGGGAGTCCTGCGTGGATTTTATTCAGATAAGGAGATTGAGGGCTATTGCTCAGTTGAATATTTGAATAGTGTGTGTGTGTGTGTGTGTGTGTGTGTGTGTGTGTGTGTGTGTGTGTGTGTGTGTGTGTGTGTGTGTGTGTGTGTCTGTCTGTCTGTCTGTCTGTCTGTCTGTCTGTCTGTCTGTCTGTGTACTTGCTTATGTCCCTTTTGGGTACATTCACCAGGATACACACCAGTAAACTGAGGACCACCTCAAACATTTTGGACATTTTGTATGTCCTCATTTGTTTGACTATAATGACAGCACGCTATAAAATGGTGCCCAGGCTTAAAATCTCACTTGTCCCAAAAAAATCACTTTTAAGTGATTTGTGTACCTGAAGTGTGTATCCCCCCCACTAAAGTGTGTATAACACAGCGCCCTCTAGGAGTACTGCACTTCCGGAAAAGATACACACTTCGGGGATTTTGACCAATCAGGGCGCAGGAAGCCACTATGAGCGGGACTTGATGATCTGACCAATCAGATCCCAATACGTCATAGACAAAGATGTCGGAGGCAAAAACAATCATGATTAAATGAATGAATTGACAGATAATCAACATTAAATTATAGATAAATTTCCATTAATTAGTATTTAAATAAAAATAGACTAATTTGCCCTGACTAGCTGGAGCCCTCACGATTTATTTGAGCATGTTTTTAAACTTTAATCCTTGCAAGTTTGCTCTTGCATCAGTGTGTGTGTCAGAACGGCTCTGGTGTGTGTGAAGATCGCGTTGCTGCCCCTTCCCGCATCACCGAGACTTAGCACGTACAGTAACTTACATAGGAGTTTATTAATGCTGTAGGAACGAGTTTGAAGCAGGAAAGGGACAGATAAGACCCCGAAGCCGCCGCCATTTGCGCCATTTAGAATTTCAGCCGCCGCCAGCCAATAATTTCGTAAGCCAAATTGAGCCGCCATCTGATAAAGTTTGGCTGAGCCGGCTAGAATTATTTGCATCAAATAATAATTCTATCACATAGAGACATACACACACGAAATATATAAACAATACACAAGATCTATTTTCCCACTGGATTCATAACAGCACAGTCTTGTGCTCGTTACGATACACAGACTCACAGTGAATTGACGACCAATTAAAATTGCTCGTTTTCCGTACAGAAGAAGCGATGCATTTTTTTCTCGCACTGAGGTGAAATGGCGGAAAGAAGCAAGCAAGGTCATTTTGATCTCACTTCTCACATACTTTCCTAATTCCTACTTACTTTTTTTTTTTTACTTAGGCCTACCCAGACTTTTGTTAAATCTTCAGGGCACGGTTGCACAAACACCTGAATCAAAGATTGAACGTGATATTACTGCAGTAACAAACCACCGTTTCCACATTGCTAATTCACGACGCATGCTTCAGTGTACATTGAAGTGAAATGTGCAAAACTTTGTCCAAAATAATACTGATAACAGTGTGTGTTTATATTAAGGCGAGACAAGGCAGGCAAAAACATCGTTTTTTTTTTTACTGGTCAATTTTGAGATTTTTGGATATTTGTCTTCAATAACATGTCTTCTTTCAGACTTGTGGTGAAAAAAAAGTCAGAAATACACATTTAGGTCTTTATTTTACTACACTTTGTCTGTTCACGTCTGTAGATTTCTCCTAAATTCAACAAAAGTTTGCGTTCTTAATCAACATACTTCTCCGCGATCTCTGCCGTCGCTATTTGAAAATGTTTAGTAGCAAACAGACTACAAAATAAATATGTACATACGTTGTGAATGTAAAATCTGGTGTTTTCTTTATTACATTGTATTGCATTTTGTAGAAATATAGTGTAAGCCATGCATTGCTTGGAAATATTGAGATCTAGTAAATAGGAATAACAGAGACATCTGTAGACATGAAGTGGCAGCTTCAGCCATTTGCAGCTATGAAAAGTTTGGCGGCTGCAGCAGCCATTTAGGTTTTGGCTGAGCCGGCTAGCCAGCCAATAACTTTTAGACAGAACTGTTGGATTGATGTAGTAGGGATGCTAAAATATCTGGAACTGTAAAATACTTAGGGTGTGTTCATGCCTGTAGTTCTGTTCGCTTGGTTCGTTTGGTCCGGGTCCGCTTAGTGTTCAGATTGGCATTTCTATTGTCAAACCGGTTATGCTTGACCAGTCTGTCCTTTTTAGGGTCACATCTTCCTGTTTTTGGTTCGTTTACATGTCTCTGGTCCATGTTACGCTCATATTTCTTTCGAAACGCACCAGAGTTTGCTTGGAAGCCAACTGAGACCCATTTTTTCAGCATCTCGGTCCACTTGTTTGCTGGCACCAGGTTTGAGATGGCAGCATTCACACTTATTCAAATGAACCGCACTAACAGTCAAAACAAACATGCCAGGTGTGAATACACCCTAATACTTAAAATTCACCATGAACTGACATAAAGAGTACTGAGTGCAGTTTCCTTAAGTCATCAATATTTGTTTTCCCTGTATTCCCTAAAGAGAACAAAATGGTTAATTTTAGATGCCTTTATCTGAGAGCTGAAAGGATGTTGCAGTACATTATCATATAGATCAGTGGTTCTTAGACCCTCCTCTCTGCAGATTCTGTATGTCTCCTTCACCTGACACATTGAGTTCATAGAGCCATGTTCTGATGATGAAATCCTCATCTGAATCAGGTGGATTAAAACACGAGACATACAGCATATGCAGAGTGGTGGGTTCCCAGGACTGGGGTTCCGAACCACTTATGAAAATAACTATACATGTCTAGCATATAATATTACAAGTATTGAGTGCTAATTTTATGTCTTTATAGCATGGATGCATCTAACAAAGAATCCTTGGGAAGACTTGTAAATGATGAGACCAGAAATCCTTCTTGCAAAATGATAACCGTTGAAGTGAGCAAGCAGAAAACCTCACCTGTGTCTCTTTGCTGTACGAGACTTTCTACCAGGGGAGGAAATCACTTACAATTATGGAGGCTCAGATTGGCCATGGCAAGTCAAGGTACTATTAAATGCTCAGAAGATTGATCAGTAATTCATGATCATCTTTTACTCTCATTCTGATTAGTTACCATGTGATTGTGGTCTCATATTTCTCAAGCCTTTAAATCAAGCATCAGCAGAATCCACTCATAAAAAGCCAGCCAGCAGTTTGGGTCCGCAGAAATCGGTAAGTCCACTTCAAACATCTGTATCATTATATTATTGACTCTTTCAGCATAGAGTTGTGTGTGAAAGAAATTATAGATAAAGTGTAGGACAGCTAGAGGAATGAACGTGAACAAGTTTTTCTGTCCTTTACAAATATTTCTGATATTCACTGGTTTCTTTTATGACATCCAGCCCCATTGTGCAGCTTCTGTTTCTTTTCCTGAATTGGACAAGGTGAACAGCAAATGGTCCACATAAGCAGTCAGACAAAGCAAGAACATCAAGGAATAAAACGGTAACCATATCATACATGCAACTATATACTGATGTTTACTGCCAGCTTGTTAAAAGTGCAGTAAGTGATTTCTGAGAAACACTGTTGATATTTGAAATCGACACCCAAAATAATGAACACGCAAATCAGGCAACCACTAACAGCTGGCACTCAGGTGTTCAACAAGAAAAGATCTTTATTGCTGGCAAACCATAGGATGCATTTAAAGGTTTGGTTTTAGTAGATTGTAGGTGCATATCCACTTCATCCAGCACACGTGTGTAATAGTAATGGGAAGTTCGGATCATTTTACTGACTCGGATCTTTGAATCTCGTTCATCAAAATGAACAAATCTTTTTTCGAGTCATTTCGTTCATTTCAGCAGAATGTATTTAAAATGTTACATGTTAGTCAAATTCCCTAAACACATCAAATGTTGATCGCATTTAGAATAAGAAAAAAATTGCAATGCAAGGAAAAGGCCTAATAATGAGAAACAGAAACGATTAATTTATTTATTTGGGTCTTCAGGCTATGCAGTCTGTTAGTTTATCTCGTGACATCCTCATAAACTGAACTTTGCAGTCTGTAGTACCGGACACAGAATTGATTAGTTCACGTTTATCTTCATCCTCGCCTGGGCAGCCTTCATCACTTTCTTATGCACAGCCTTCATCATCCTCATCTTCTCCTGCTCCACCCTTATCTTCACCTTGTGCTGTATCAACACCTGTGGTTCACTCATCACAGATGTCTGAGACACTCTCATTAAGGGAGGTGGGTAGATTCATTTCCTGAATTATTGGGATGGTCTGGCTGTATTGCACAGGTAGAACTAACAATCGATTATATGAAATTATATATTATTTATATTTGTTTGTATTTCTCCTCTTCCAGCTATCCTCTTTAAGGCCATCAAGAAAAAGACAGGTATGTGACTTGCCATGTGATACTTTATATGCTCTGATAAGTGTTATGCATAATTATGACTTTGCTTGCCAGTATCCGCAATACAATGAAACGTAATGTTACAGGAACCACTGCCTTGATCTAGGGCGCTTTCACACTGGCAGTTTAGTGCGGACCAGGGCACGGTTCGCATGAAAAATCGCTAATGTGAACGCTGTCATCGGACCCGGGTGCGCACTAGAGTACCGAACCCGAGACTACCTGGAGGAGGTGGTCTGAGCTCGGTTGCTCCCGAACCGTGGCGCGGTTCGCGTTAATGTGCAAGCAACACGGACTCGGGTGCGCGCTTGTTCAGGAAGTATAGTATCCCGCGCATGCGTATCACTGTCGAATATCATTGTTTCCTCACACGAGTTGTATTCTCCATGCGTTTTCCGTGTGCGTTTGCGATGACGTAAGATCACTGCAAACGCACCTGGGTTCGATACAACTAATTGAGTGTGAAACCAGACCAACGCTGCGGGGGGCGCCGGGAACTAGCGCACTCGGGTTCGGACCGCAGCAAACGAACCCAGTGGAAAAACGCCCTAAGTGTTAAATTCTCTCATTCAGTATTCAGGAAGTGTCGTCTGTAACACAGACTACAGCAATGTCACAGACTACAGCGATGTTGACTACATACCAAAAATCAGCTCAGATGAATCGGATGGTAGTTCTTCTGGACATGACATGGTCAAAAGTGCTTTGATACATCCAACATCTCCCAACGAGGCAGGTAGTTCATCTGATCAATTTATGACGGTACCATCACTAAAAAAGATTAAATGCCAATCTAAAGAGACAAACACCTTGTCTGGTGATTAAGACTTTTATTCAGTCAATGCCATCGCCAAAGCAGGAACGCAAGGCGTACAACAAGAAGCAGTATTGCCTTTATTGCTCTAAGCCATATTAAAAAATGGCAAGACACCTTGAATTTGTCCATTGCAATGAAGTGGGGGTTGTAAAGGCAGTAGCATTTCAAAAACATTCCAAAGAAAAACGAGTCCAGTTAAACCTCCTTAGAAAAAGGGGCAACTTTGCCCACAACACAGATGTGGTGAGACAAGGACATGGGGAGATGATTGCCTGCTACCATCCAAAAAACAGAGAAAGAGCCAAATAATTTATTCACTGCATTTACTGCCAAGGGCTTTATAACAAGGGTAGTCTTTGGAAACATATCAAAAACTGTCCCTTGAAACCTAAAGATGATGATGCCCAGGGCAGGAAAATCTCTGTGTGCTCTAAACACACCATTCGGCTTAGAAGTGAGCAAAGGTTTCAAGAAAATTCTGTACTTTATGAACTATGATGAAGTTTCGTGTGTAGTTCATACTGACAGATGCATCATGCAGCTGGGGGAGCACATATTCAACAGGATGGGGTCTAATGTGACCAAACATGACTACATCAGACAGAAGATGAGAGAAGTAGGCAGACTTCTTCTTGAAGCAAGGAAGATTACTCCACTGAGAACAATGGTAGACTTCATCATATCAGCAAAATTCAAACATGTCATAGGCGTTAAAGTTGTATCTGGCTACGATGAAGAGAAAAACTCCTACCGCATTCCTTCTTTAGCTCTCAAACTTGGGCATTCTTTAAATAAGATCTGTAGCATTGTTGAGCGCAATGCCATGATGTATGGAGATCATGATCGTGCTGAGTGTGCCCGAGGCTTCAGGAAAACACACCAGGCAAGGTGGAATGAGTACATTTCTGCTGGTGCTATAACTACATTGAAAGTGCTATAACTACATTGTTCTGCTGACAGCTACGCTGCTCTAGCCAAGGTCACACTGTCCCAGGTAATCCTGTTCAACCGAAGGAGAGAAGCTGAGGTATCCCGGATGCTTTTGTCATCTTTTAAAAGCAGGGATTCTTCTGAGCTACACGAAGACATTGCCATCTGTCTGTCTGAGTTTGAGAGGAAGCTGTGTCTGCACTTCACAAGAGTTGAGATCCGTGGTAAACGAGGGAGAAAGGTTCCTGTGCTCCTCAAGCCTTCAGTGGTTTCTGCCATGGAGCTGCTTGTTGAAACGCGGGAGCTTTGTGGTGTTCCAGCAGAGATTCCCTTTACGTTTGCTAGATGTGGAGCAATGTCTGCCTACAGAGGAGGAGAATGCATCAACAAAGCTGCTTGCGAATGTGGCATAAAAACCCCCGAAGCACTGTCATCAACTAGGCTCAGGAAGCACATAGCAACCATGTCTAAAATTCTTAACCTTAATAAGAATGAAGCAGACCAGCTGGCTGATTTCCTTGGTCACGATATCAGAATCCACAGACCGTATTACCGGTTACCAGAAGGTACACTGTAGTCAGACAGTGTTCCTTTCTCCTTGGCCATTAGGACTTTACTCATTTTTGCCAGCTGCAAAGTAAAGAAACTTGATGACATTGAAATTGACCCAAATGGTATGAGTATACTTGGACTGTCTGTGTGTATCTGTTCTGTACATATTTGCAAAACAATGTAATTTTTTAATCTGTTGGCAGCTCATGTTAAAACGCTCACTATTCACAACTTTGTTCTTTTCTCATTTAATGCTAGTGTGTTCTTATAAGCTTTTCCTGAAAGTCTTGTAGTTGTAGTTGAACAGTTAAGTTTTGTTTGCACTTTTTTTTTTTTCATTTTAGCAGGCTATTAATTTGTTGGGTAACATACCCTAGCTCAGGCTGCTTAGCTAGCTGCTAGTCACTGAAGTTGGTAGTCTCTAGTCACAGAAGTTGGCACTGAAGTCAATGAAGTTGGCTTTTAGATAAGTAATAATTAGACAAGTACAATCCTTATAATACCAGTTTTTATTAAACATAAAAATTGTATAAGTGACTCATTAAAAAACAGGCACCTTGTCCTTCACCCTCCATGTAAGCTGCCTCTGTCCAGCTCAGCGCATCTGCTAGCAACACTGAACATGCTGCCTCTGACAAGCCCAGTACCTCTGCTTCCAACTCAGCTCAGCTCTCAGGGCCCGTATGTATAAAGCCACTCAGAGTAAAATTTTAGTCTCAAGTCTGTCAAAATTCTAATAATGACGTAATTTTACTCTTATTCCTAGACTTAAGAATAAGAGTGTTTCATAAAGGTTTCTAAGTGTTAAGACTAGGTCTCAGCCCCTAAATTATTTAAGAGAGCTGAAGAGGTCTCCTAACCAGTTAAGAGTAACAAGATGGCAGCAGAGAGGAAGAGGCCATGCAGTTTCCAACAACGAAAGAATGTGTTTGAATTATATGATGACAGGGAGTTGATCAAAAGTTACAGGCTTGATCGTCAAGGTATTCTTTTTGTTACTGGCCTAGTCAGAAATTAATTAACTTCTCCCACTCTACAAAACAATGCTTTAACTGCAGAAATGAAAGTTATAATGACTCTGCGTTTCTTGGCGACTGGAAAAATGCAGCAATGCACCAGTGGTGGCTTGGGGCCATCACAGTCCACAGGTAGCAGGGTCTTAAATACCACTGTTGCTGCACTAACCACACCAGACATAGTAAGACAGTTCATTGACTTCCCAACTGACCTTCAAACTATATGGCAAAAGCAAGCAGATTTTATGAGGATTGCAGGGGTTTCCCTGGAGTTGTTGGAGCCATTGACGGCACCCATGTACGCATCATTGCTCCAACTGTAAATGAGGAGACATACATCAATCGAAAAGGATTCCACAGCATCAATGTTCAAGTTGTATTTGATGCCAATTACAAGATCCTCGATCTGGTGCCAAATTGGCCAGGGTCAACACATGATGCTCGGGTTCTTTCCCAGAGTGGCCTCACTGGGTTATTCGAACAAAATTAAGTTTGCCCTGGATGTCATCTGCTGGGAGACTCGGGTTACCCTTTAAAACACTGGCTTCTCACCCCCTACAGAAGACCTCAAGGAGAACAGCAGCTCAATTATAACAGGTACTGTACTGGACTGAACTGTAGACAAGATACCAATTTTGTTCAATGAGTGCATTCTTGACTTATCTGAGCTATGTTCTTTTATTGGTTTTGCGTCATGAAGAGCACACAAAGTAACAAGAGCTGTGGTGGAGAGAGGAATTGGACAGCTGAAAAGAAGATTCCATGTCCTTCATGGAGAGATTCGACATTCACCTGAGCGTGCTGGTCGCATCATGGCTTGTGGCATTTTGCACAATATTTGCAAAGCTCATAACCTCCCACTGCTTGATGATGATGACAATGACGATCATGGTGATGATGACAGTGATCATGATTATGATGAGAATGATGACAATACCACCGACCACACATTACAAAGCATTTCTGGGAGAGCATCAATAAGGGACTGCTTTGCTAACTCACATTTTGGGTAAGCAAACTTGTAGATAATAAGTAACAATGAACAAATTTTTCCTTACACAATTTTATTTACAAAAAGCATATGTACAATCATTGAGTATTCTTAATTCTTTTCAGTTTTAGTGCGTAGTATTCATTTTGAATTTCCAGCAACTTAATTTGCAATTTGAGCTTTTTCCTTTAAGGGACTCACTGGCATCCTCAGTGGCTGCGCCCTGTGCAAACCCAGTGTCTTGTGAGGCAGAAGGCTCATCTGGAGGACACAGGGAGTTGTCCTGAGATGATACAGGAGAAGATGCATCTGATGGACCGGCTCCAGCATTATCCACACTACATTCACATGCAGAAAATATTAAACAGTGCAACATGTTTATTCAATACGAGGTGGTGATTGAAATACTATCAATTTATTAAAAAGGCAAACACATTATTACATGCATAATTTTCTTCTTACCGTCTTTGTAACTCCTTCAATTTGAGAAGTGCACGGTCTGGGGCATCTGGAATGCCACAAACAGAGGGATCGGCCGTTCCAAGTATCTCCTCTACTATTTCGCCAATCTCAGACCGAGGTTTACATGGCGGGTCCCCACCTGTTTGACAAGAACTCAGCTGCTGACCACATGGAGACAATCATTTAATATAAAAGGGTTTAATAAGCTACAATAAAATGTACCAGTGGCTCGCATGCTTTCTTTATATGCTGCAATTTCCTTGCGTGTTGTTGCCAACACACTGTACCACCTTTTCTCACAATCCTCTGCTGAACGTCTTGTCCGGGGAAATGCTGCATTTACTGTCAATACAATCTGTTGCCATGCGTTTTTTTGTTGTTGTCCTTGCTTGTTAAAGTCAGACTGAATTTTCCTTTTATCACGTCCTTCCATTTATGGACTGACTGCACTAGAAGATTTTCTTCCTTGGACCAGTTTGGTTTTCTTTTTGCATCCATTTTTTAACAGTTTGCAACTTTGGTCTTTCCTTTACATACAGCTGTGAGTGCAATTTAGAATGATGTGATTCATCAGCTTAATTACTTAAATAGCTTCACATTTGTCCATTTAATTAATGTGTTGAAAATTTAAATTGTGTGAAATAAATGCATGTACTTATTTGTAATCTTTTTTGCACAAAGCAAAAACTAATTTAAGTAAATTTAAATATTGAAATAATTGTAATGTCTTATTTAAATAATGAATGAATTGTGTCTAGCTGCTGTGACTTCACCCTTGCAGGCTCACTATTGGCTTATTCAGTGGTTGAGGGTGGCCATTTTTTTTTTTTTTTTTTACTTTATTTTAAAGGATTTTTCAAGTAAAAACACAGAACAAACAACACTGGCTCGGACTACACACACACACAAAGAAAAAAAAAAAAAAAAAGAAAGAAAAAAAAAAGTACATAAAGGTATAACAGTTTGCACTTAAAAGCACTTAAAAGCACTTAATAAAAAGCTGCACAGCAGACTAGGTGCCCAGAAAGGATATGCAGCCTAGACCTTAGAGAAGTCTTTGGGGGCCGACTGAGCTGTTAACTTGTCCAAATACCCAAGAAATGGACCCCAAACAGCAGAAAAGTTTTCAATAGAATCAATCCTCAAAAGTCGAAGTCTTTCCATCTGTATGACAGAGATCATATCCATAATCCACATCTGGAAGGAAGGGGGTGAGGGTGACTTCCAGTTCTTAAGCACAAGTCTCTTAGCCACGACCATACCCAGCATTAAGGACTGTTTCAATGCACCTGAAAGGCAAGAGGTGCGCTGTGAGAGGCCGAAGATGGCAAGTTCAGCATCCGGTGGAAGAGGCTTATTGTAAGCCTTGGAGTACCAGTCAAAAATGCTTGACCAAAATCCAGACAATAAAGGGCAAAACGAGGGTGGCCATTTTGGGTTGACATCATTGTAGTCCTTAGTTTGCTGCACTTAAGTGCCACTTCAGTCAGCACTTAAGAATCAGTCTTATACTTTACTGAAAGTTGCTTTTAGCTTCTTTATAAAAGTGTCCTACTCTTAGAGAAGTCCTACTCTTTACTAAGATTTTTTGACACTTAAGTCAAAGCTTAAAACTATTCTTAAGAGCAATTCTTAGACAGTGATGTGTCTTAAGAGCAAAAGCACTTAAAAGCACTTAACCAGAGCGATTGAGACGAGTGCGTGTGTGGTGTTTGTCAACGCGCCTTTGGAGAGAAGTGAAAGTGACAGCTCGGCTAGTATCGATACTTCGGGAAATTAGTATTGGTACCGTTCAGATATTTCAGTATCGATATTTATTGAAATATCTATATTTTTGACAACACTACTGTAAACACCACTCTCAATAAATTCACCTTCAACCACAATCGACATCACCACAGACAAATTCACCACATTCAAACAAAACATTATCTCCATCAATAACTGACTGTTTGGTCAAATCAGGAACAAACAGATTGGACAAGTGGCTAATCCTATTGCTGTCTCGCAAAGCTGTGTACACCTCATCACCTAAAACTAAACCTCTATCAAGATCTTTTGTCTGCCATGAGAAGACACTATCAACTGTATGTTTAGCTAGGCTTACCAAAGCTATTGCCATACATTGAAGTCCTCCATATTTAAACTGGTCATTCCCCTGGTGAAATGATCCTCTTATACTGTTTTCAAGTTTGACAGAATTGCCATTTACAACATTAGCTCCATCTTCAGTGCCAATATTGCCACTTTCAGACCTGAAAGAACTATCCTTAAGCTCAGCTGCAACTTCAACGGCAACATTGTTACTTTCAAACGTAACAGAACTGCCATCTTCAAACTCCACATCACCACTGTGCTTAAGAACTTCTGTCTTCACAGAAATATACGATTTCTTTAGATTCCAGATATGAACCATCAGATCATTAAGGCAGAGTCCTGCAACGGGTCGGGTACCCGCATAAAAGTGGCTAAAACGGGTGGATTGTGACATTCCTAAAATTCACGGGCGGGGACGCGGGCGGATAATGAACTCCTTGCGGGCGGATAGCGGATGAAAAATATGTGCAATATTTCGTATGTCTAAATTACCAGCATTACACATTCGCAAATATGTGTTTTAGTAAAAATATTATTGTTTGCCGTAACCCGACCGACCCTGTCAATTTAGGACCGACCCAATTTTATTTTTTTCTCCCCTTTTAGTCCGACCAAGTTGCGACATTAAATTTCTCTGTACTGTAAGCTAATAGGCCTATGTGTTGTAGCCCAGTCATTAAAAAACGATTTAGTTTCATATTCATGTTTAAATAAAATAATATACTTTTTTATTTTTATTTCATGTTGATTATATGAAAAGTGAAAAGCATGAATAAGATAAGATGATCCTGAATATCGTGAGACAAATGGAGTGGGCAGACATGATTTTGACCACTTCATTAAGTTTGTTAAGCCTTTCTTTAAAGTGAATTTCGTTTTGTATTAATTGTATCTTAATTTTAATCAATGTTTCATCTACCAAATTCATGGATTTAATACATAAGAATATAGCAGGCAGGCAATATAATCAGGACACGGCCGGAGGCGCCCGCGCGTGAACTGATCGTCTCTTAAATGAACCGAAACTCATCGTATAAGCTACTTGCCTCACAGACCTGAGAAATAGAAAAGCATGAAATGTGTACTTTTAAACAAAACAATTCAAAACGAAAGAAAACAGACTGTTCTCTGCTTATAATCCGTATGAAATGTGCATTTCTCTCTGGCGCGTTCACTACTGCGAAGATCGCGAGTCAGCATCGTCATCTTTGACACAGAAAACACTTGCTTATTAATAAACAATTGAAATGTCTCATTGATATATTTGACAGGCCTATTAATAATCATTACTTTTCCCAGTTCTTTGTGACAGCTTTTAGGTGCGTTATTGGCAGCGCACCCTTATGTTACATGAACGCGTCACCTGTGTGGTTAATCGCGGGCACGGGTCGGGTAACGGGCCAAATATTAACGGGTCTGGGCGGGTGCGGATTTAATTTTGCTATTATCACGGGTGACGGGTCGGATCTGGTGCTGAACTTTGCGGGTACGGGCGGGGGCGGGTCTCCAAAAATGGACCCGTGCAGGACTCTGCATTAAGGCATGTGTTAAAAACAGCCACAGATGTGCCAATAGCAGATGCCATCCCAAACACATCACGGGTACCAAAATCAACCACCACAAAATAATCTTTGTGATGAATGACAACACTAACTGCACTGTGAAGATTTAGCAGACACATTCCATCTCTCAACAAATATTCTTGCAGCTTTCCATACATTACTGACTACAAACCAAAACCTATGTACACTGGCAGACCAATTTCTACATTCCAGTTCGAGCCAAACACACTGTGCTGTTCAATCAACTTACACAACTCTCGTTTACCATCTCTTTTCTGGCTTGCTACATATGTGGCTAGCTTACTCCCTTCCAGATATATGTCATCAACATCTGTCTGTACCCATGTACACACAGGAGCAATCACATGTTTGATTGCAGCCACAACACTAAATGCAATTGAGGCAATTCATCACAATTCAATGGTGCAACCCTGACATCAGTCTCAGCTACAACAGAGAGCTGCAATTTCTCAGAACATATGCACGCATTTGCATCACTCTTACTTTTGACGATACCTGGTGTGCGCCGCATACGAAAGCCCTTCTTCCGCGGCATCTACAATAAATGAAAAAGACAGAGTAAATTGCATGCAGTTAAAATGTTTTATAAAATAAAATTGAAGAAAAAAGTTATAATAAGTTATTGTAACGAGGTTCGTTGTTATGGGAAGGAGGAGGCGGGAACCAGCGAACATTCAAATATTTTAATAAATAAATAAACCAATACAAAAACGAAGTATAAGCCAGCAGCCCGAGGTCGGTGCGTCGCGCAGGTTTCGCTCATCAGTAATCACGCCACCGGCCTCGTGCCACTCTCTCACGGCCCTCTGCCTCGTCCTGCTCGCCACAGTTATAAAAAACACTTTACATTCACATTGTGGAAAGATGCATATTAACACAATTAAAAAAACAAAACAAATAGAATGATTTATTTTCACACTTATTTTCAGGGAGTGTCATTTAATTTTTGTTTTGTTTTTTGACTAATACTTATTGAAAAGGTGTATATCAAAAAGTCAAAGACTTATTTTTGCTTTTATCCTATCAAAGCTCTGTAAAGTGATGATTGTCTCTCAATGCATTCACCTTTATTTATAAACCACATTGTACAATACATACTTTCTGAACAGCTATACAGTGCAGAAACAATTTGCAAAACTCCATAATATCTGAGTGAAAAACATTATTTTATTACAGTTATGCAATAAAGGATACAGTTATGTGTATTTGTATGGCAAGCCGTTTTAACATTTAATGATTTAAACCGACTAGTCTCTATTTTCATGCTACTAGTACTTATTTTTTAGATACTAGTATCTATTCCATTAAGTACTAGTACTTATTCATTAGCTACTAGTGTTTATTCTTTAGGTACTAGTGCCTATTCTTTAGATACTAGTGCTTATTCTTTAGGTACTAGTACTTATTCAATAGATACTAGTACTTATTCATTAGATACTAGTACTTATTCATTAGATACTAGTACCTATTAAATAGATACTAGTACTTATTCATTAGATACTAGTACTTATTCATTAGATACTAGTTCTTATTTATTAGATACTAGTACTTATTCATTAGTTACTAGTACTTATTATTAGATACTAGTACTTATTCATTAGATACTAGTACCTATTAAATAGATACTAGTACTTATTCATTAGATACTAGTACTTATTCCAATAGTGACTAGTAACTATTCTTTTGTTACTAGTAACAAATAATTTTTTTTGCCATTGACTTCTATGGGGATCTGTCATTCAGATATCAACTATTCAGTTCTTACTAGTATGTATTCCAATTGTGACTAGTACATATATATTAGATACTAGTAGTTATTTATTAGGTACTAGTACTTAATTTTTAGATACTAGTAACTATTACTAGATACTAGTATGTATTCAATAAACACTAGTACTAAGTCATTAGATACTAGTACCTATTAAATAGATACTAGTACCTATTAAATAGATACTAGTACTTATTCATTAGATACTAGTACTTATTCAAAAGATACTAGTACTTATTCATTAGATACTAGTACTTATTCATTAGATACTAGTACCTATTAATTAGATACTAGTACTTATAAATTAGCTACTAGTACTTATTCAATAGATACTAGTACCTATTTATTAGATACTAGTATTTATTCAGAATGTTACTAGTAAGATTTTTTATTTTACTAGTCACAACTGCTTTTTTACTCGTCTTATGTTATGACTAGTCAGAACGGCCACTGGATAGTTCAATTAAAAATCTTACTAGTAAAATAAAAAATCTTACTAGTAACATTTGGAATAAATACTAGTATCTAATAAATAGTTACTAGTATCTATTGAATAAGTACTAGTAGCTAATTTATAAGTACTAGTATCTAATTAATAGGTACTAGTATCTAATGAATAAGTACTAGTATCTAATGAATAAGTACTAGTATCTATTGAATAAGTACTAGTATCTAATGAATAAGTACTAGTATCTATTTAATAGGTACTAGTATCTAATGATTTAGTACTAGTATTTATTGAATACATACTAGTATCTAGTAATAGGTACTAGTATCTAAAAAATAAGTACTAGTACCTAATAAATAACTACTAGTATCTAATATATATGTACTAGTCACAATTGGAATACATACTAGTCAGAACTGAATAGTTGATATCTGAATGACAGATCCCCATAGAAGTCAATGGCAAAAAAAATGTATTTGTTACTAGTAACAAAATAATAGTTACTAGTCACTGTTGGAATAAGTACTAGTATCTAATGAATAAGTACTAGTATCTATTTAATAGGTACTAGTATCTAATGAATAAGTACTAGTATCTATTTAATAGGTACTAGTATCTAATGAATAAGTACTAGTATCTAATGAATAAGTACTAGTATCTAATGAATAAGTACTAGTATCTAATGAATAAATACTAGTATCTATTTAATAGGTACTAGTATCTAATGAATAAGTACTAGTATCTAATGAATAAGTACTAGTATCTATTGAATAAGTACTAGTACCTAAAGAATAAGCACTAGTATCTAAAGAATAGGCACTAGTACCTAAAGAATAAGCACTAGTAGCTAATGAATAAGTACTAGTACTTAATGGAATAGATACTAGTATCTAAAAAATAAGTACTAGTAGCATGAAAATAGAGACTAGTCGGTTTAAATGATTAAATGTTAACACGGCTTGCCATAGTATTTGTTCTTATTTATTTGTTCACTTGTTTTTAATAATGTTTGAACTTGATCAGTTATGCAATGTATCCACCTAATCGTTTTTAGCAAACTAAAAACACTAGGCGGTCTGGCGCTTTTTTTCTACTAAATTGCTAGTAGCTCGGTATATAATCCTTTTCAAATACGTAGCCTAACAAATTATCTTTAATAAATGATTTTTTTTTTATCCTTTTTATAAGGACTTGAAATATTAAAGCCACAGATGAAAATCTTGCACTGGTGTTACACTTACTTACACTGACACCTACTAGCATGCGTCCATGCAGCATCATGCAAAAATAAAGGTTTACAGTACTGGACGCAACTCTTAATCCATTAATTGAAATGACCTATGATAGATTTATTTTGTGACTTTCCTAGAATGAAAAAAGTAAATTATTACTGACTTTAATCCGTTAAAATAACAAAATTAAACCATTTAGGATTTCATGTCAGAATTACATTAAGCTGCTCGATTCATCTGTGAGTAAGTACTGGAGGTGTCACAACATACAATGTCATGTTCCACGACTCGGTGTTGGTCAAGTGACGTTTCTTTGTATCAGATACCATGTCACTTAATGTTAATACCGCCTCTCCTAAGGCATCTTTACACGGCCTAATTAAGGCTGCTTTGTGTCTGGTCAGAATTCTGTATAAAGACACAATGCCGCATAAAAGCAGACTTAAAATATGACGGATCTGACCCACCTCAGCCCCTAGTATAAAAAGCAACTCTGACATTGTTTTGGTTCAGTGAGAATGAACACAAACTTGTGCCAGTCTAAACTACATCATTGTCATGACAACCAAAAGCACACCTGTAAACTCAAAAGGCGCGATAATCAAGAAACGGGATACAAAACATAGGCCTACTTCCTTTTTATTTTAGCCAAAGAAATAAAAATGTCTACCAGCAAAGCAGTTAACCCTCTGAGGTCTGAGGGGTTTTTGGGGTCCTTGAGATGTTCTGACATGCCCTGACATTTGTGCTTTTTTCAGTTGCTTATAAACATATTAATGGCAAAGGTATAATTACACTCTATTTAGCACAAACAGGGCTACCATAATATGTGAGCAACATGCATGTACATGTTTGTATTTTTGAGAGAATAATGTTTATGCATGGTTATTGAAAAAACTAAAAACTAAAGTTTCTGAAATAAGGCCACAAAACACATACTAAATACGTGTCAATAAGACTTTTGACTAATTGATGTCTTTGCCTAGAGTTTTTTCTTCAAAATGATGTGAAAATCATCCTGCCCTTATCATTCACATAACACAATACATTGATTTAAATCTTGTAAAACACTTTTTGTTTGTAAAGGCAATATGCGCAAGGGGCGTCAACCATTCAACAGCATCATGCATATGTAGTGGTTCACACCTCAGGAGACAATGGGGCCCGCATACCTAATGAGCCATTCATTCAGGTGTGTCACCTATAGCCACAAGAAAGAATGCAAGAGCAATATATATACAGTATATATATATATATATATATATATATATATATATATATATATATATATATATATTCTACCAAATTGGTTCACAGTTGGAAGCATGTCAAATTTTTTTTTTTTCACAAATTTTGCTTGCAAATTGTATAATATCCAAGGAAAACATGTCTAGTAATTGTGCAGTTAATTCTCATACTGTATTTTCAGTTTTGGAATATGTATCCTCTCCCCAAATTTGTCAATAATAAAACACAATAAAAATTATTTAAAGAAAATGCTTATATTTACCTTTTAAAATTTGTTTACATCTACCTTGTAAATATATATTTTTTTATTAAAAAGGTTACAATTACAACAACAATTGAAGTGTAATCTTTCTTTGTAAAAACTAAAGTATACATTTTATCATACATATTTCAAACTTCGAATATAGCCTACATTGACAAAACATACTATATTTAACATATTAGCAAAAATTGGCAAACAAAAGCTTATTTGAGGTGGCAGATATTTTACAGTAAAAATGTGTAATCTATCCAAAACTAATCAACGAAATGTTGTCTTTCATTTGTCTGTAACATAGGTCTTTCGTTTTTATTATAAGGAATATAAATGTTAATTTGCAGTTTAATACGTTGCTTATACAAATACATTTTATTTCAACATATTTCAATCGATTTTACTCAGTATAGCTAAATAGTTTGCTAAAAGCAGATCATTTATTCACACACAGAAACGCAATTCAAATTTAAACCGTCTTTTTGCGAGTTGTGGTAAACAGCGCATCGCTGCCGTTCATTCATTCACACAGAAACGCGATTTACTTGAGAATGAAAAAAAAACTTACTACATTATTCCATCCGTTGCTCCTCGAAATACCAGCACTTCTGAGGTAAGTTTTCCATTATTATTATTCCTCACAGCGCTGCGAGACAGTGTAGACAACTACACTTATCTGAATAAACTTGATGTGTTTTCTCGAGCTGATATGTGGGCGTTCACAGTTTGTATGGGATCGTCTCAGTCATTTGCGTTTGAATAGCGCGCGCTCTCCGTGGGCGGGGCCGATTATAACGTAATGAGATGAGATGAGCTTGACTGGAATCGCTCTCTTTTAATACAGATTTCACAAGATTAGAATATTTGTTTTTTATATAAATTACTTCATTTAAAAGAAGAAAATGCAAGCTTCATGCCTGTGTGTCTGTATGCCTGTTTGACTGAGTATTCGCTTAGTTATTGTTCATTTTCGGACGCGTTTCAGAATGGACTTCACTGGCAGAGAGAAGGCAGAACTCGCTTCGTGTTTATTTTTCTTTATTTGGCAAAAAGCACAACACTTTGTTTTTATTGTGAGTATACACAAAAATAATACACATTTAACAGAATCGATTGATGTATGAAACTCCTATGGAAAATCAAAGTCAACAGAGTATTTATGAGTTTCTTTTACATTGACAAAAAAAAAGCGAGCTGGTATCGCCGGCGATACCGTAGACCTCAGGGGGTTAAGTTAAATAATCCTGTACTCACATTGTGAACCAAACCATAAAATTAGAGTAGAGAGTCATATAACATTTGAAGAGACAAATCAACGCGCCGCTATATTTCTCTCAGATACAGTAAACTCTAAACCCAGTCGGCACCACTTTGATTGATCATAGTTATATTATATTCCCAAAAATCTGCTCCTTGAAGACGATATTTCACAAAGACCTGGTGACATCTGCTGTCCTGCCAAAAATGCTAACACTAGCATCATTGCTCATTTCTTGTGCCTTCTACAAACTCCAAAAGGGACTTTCTGGCTCTTTGAAAAAAAAAACGTAACCTCTTTTAATCCTGCAGTATCTACCAAGTGTAATAATTCAGAATTTCTTTGAGGCATTTGTTTTAGCTGGACCAATGTTATTAAGAAATGGAAAACCACTAGCCTATTTATTAACTAAATTAATTTAAAATTCCATATTTTTATTTAGTTTTATTTCATTGTTTATTCCATTATTTATTTAAATACATTTTATAACACGTTGTTAAAACAGTAGTCATGTTCAAAGTTTTACAATTTTAATCCCTGTGTAAATGCATTTATGCCGGTTCAGAGAAACAATAAACATTCTGTATAAATCCACATTTATGTAATTTTATGCCACTTCATATTTGTTTACTAAGCCACTTTTTCTGTATAAAGATGCACCTATATTACATCCAAATCAAGCTGACTGAAATAAAACGAATTATGCATTAATAACTAACAGCTAATTTATAATGTTATTAACAGTTCAAATAACTTGCCTCGCTTCCCACCAAGTCCTGTCGTCCTCTAGGCAAAATCTCAGAAGGCCTTGGAATATCCAGATGTCTGACAAAAAGAAAAACAGGACATTTTATTCAGCTTTGTTAAAGCTGCAGTCACTAACTTTGAATACAAAATATAATAAGCGAGTAGGCTAAATCATGATTCCATTATAATAAATGTCAGATAATCAGATTTTTTTTTTTTAATGGGACAAAACAAATCTTAATTATGACACCAATATTGATTAATACCCTTAAAAAAAAATATTTACAATCCACATTGACCATGAGTGTGACTCCCACACAAGAAAAACAACAACAAAAAAACGGAATAAAATATATTATAAACAAAAAGACAAAAAATTTGATAAATAAGAATTTTACTCTTTTTAGTTCATGTGATTTGCCAATGCAAGAATGATTATATTGTAAATAAACAAATTTTTTAAACATAACTTGAGTAGTTTAGCTTTTGTGTTGTCTTGATTTGAAGCAATATATAAAAGAAACGTTCATCTTTTTTAAGGTTTTTTTTAACTCATCATGACATTTCAAATCATTAATTTAGAAGCAATAGCAACTAATTTAAATGTTCGTTAAATATTTATTATAACAATATCTACTTTGTATAGTCCTACTCCTTTCAATAAAGTCATGTCCGAAACTGCACCCTAACCCATACACTACATTGAGTATAGGCCATTCTATGGCTGCCTTCCAGTCCATTTTCCAGTCACTTCATGAAATGGATGAGGGAAGTTTATATAAACAGACCCTTGTTCCTTGATTTTAACCAAGGGAGCGAGTCTACTTCATATGTACACTTCCACATACCACAATGCAACACGAATGTGACGTCACTAGATCTCGTCTAATCACCACCACAAACAACTCTATGATACATTATATACATATTTGTATTATTATCATTATTATTATTATTATTTAAAACACCTATATACATGCTGCATTAAACAAAATCTTTAGGGAAAAATTCAAATAATAAATCAACTCCATGCTGATTCCAATAAAGTGATCAAGGGCTTAGGACTTTGGGTGCTCATGCAACTTAAACAAAGACATACTTCCGAGTAAACGAGACGGAGGGAGGTTAGCGAATGAAGGGCATGACAATTTTGGACTGAAACGCAGCCCTAGGCTTCAATTCTGAATTGATAACGTCATTCCCTACATTTCATACCCATATAAATGTCGCTCCATTAGCCTATAGATCAGCGATTTATAACCACAAACAATAGACTCTTTATATTATACATACTATATATTTATTAGGGGTGTAACGGTTCACAAAATTCACGGTTCGGTTCGATACGATACACTTGTGTCACGGTACGGTACGTTTTTGATACAGCAAAAAGAAATAAATGCCAGAGAAATTTCCTTGATTACATTTTTTTTCTATTAAAACTAACATCATAAAGTATGATTTTTTTTACTTTGAGCAATTCTAGAGCTATAATTGACTCTTCTTATGAGCATATAAAACAAAACAGCTCCTTGGAAAAAATGAAATGTAATATTGTAGTAACAGTTATAAACAAAGGTTTATTTTAGTTCAGATTAACATTTGAGGGCAGCAATTGTATTCATAATGTCAAAATAAAACCGACGTAATGTTACTTGAAGGCATTATAGCCTACTATTCCTGCCAAACTTCCATGGTTGCAGTTAGTGTTACTACAGTAAATCCATGGTGAATGTTGCTGATCTGTGGACACTGGATAGTTCATTCATGGCACAATGTTTCTTCCAGGTTTCCACGTCAGCGCTGTTTGATCCGTTAATAACGGAGAAATGTTTCTCACTAGATCTCGCAGCGATGTTATTACTTCTGTGGCGAATACAAATGCTTTCTTTACTGGATCTCTTATTAGCGCTGTAGTAATAGTGTCGCATGATCACGATCGGCTCGTGCTGCAACGATCCAAACTGATAAACGGCCCTTCAACCACACAATAACGAGCAGTTTAGTTCCGCTTGCATTACGTTTGCCATTTGATGTTGGGCAATGTTGTGGTCGCGCCGGCGTGTCTTACATTATGAGCGCGCTTGCCACGCGCAACGCGCCTACATTTGAAATAACGAAATTTTGGTCGGCAGGAAAAAATGGTCCAACGAACCGTTCGGTTTGAAAATGCGTACCGAAAACCGAAACTAAAGCCTCGTACGGAACGGTTCAATACGAATACGCGTATCGTTACACCCCTAATATTTATACTTTATATTATATATACTATATATACACACAATTGACTTTATATTGGATTTCACTCCATTTCATTGATCATTGCTTTAATAAAACAATATTACATAGGCCTACATATGCTATTATAATTTTAACATTAGGGAAGTTGACAAATGGCCAAGAAAAAGTGGGGCCCTATAATTTACATATTTGGAATAAAATTCTGTTTTTGTGTGGGAGAAGAACGTATGTCTGGGGTATGTCTGCAGACCGGGGGAAGCAAATCTGGGCGACACAACCCGTCCCGTCATTTCAGCTCCCTCTCCCCCTTCAAAACACTGAAACCATGGCGAAGCGGCTCTCCACGGCTCTGCTTTCGTCGGCGAAAAAATTAAGAAATTCGACGCTAAGCCCTCAGTGCCGAGCAGAGCAGTTCCCACATGACTTTTATGTGACAGGTGAACTCTTATTTTGTAAGTTTTGTCAACATTCTGTTGACTGGAAGCGCAAAGATACATGCACTGACCACCTGTTATCAAAAAGCCATGTGAAAAACAAGAAGTACAATAACGCTAGCAAGGCCACCACGTCCCTACAGACGTGCATTACTGCTGCTGCATTCAAATCTTCAGACTCAAGAAAAGAGTTTGTTGAGGATTTTGTCGCTATGTGTGCTGAGGCTGACATCCCTTTAGAAAAGATGACAAAACTGCACCCGTTTCTAAAGAAGCACTGCAAACAGGGAGGAGCCCTACCTGAAAATGTAGGCAGCCTTCGCCAACTTCACCTGAGTGTTCGAGCAACATATCTCCTCTGTGCTACAAAAGATCCGTGGGAAAAAGTACTCCGTTGTTGTGGATGAGACTACTGATGCAAGAGACTGCAGCGTCCTAAACATCGTCATTGGTAAGTTAGTGTGAATTTAACAGCATGTACTGTACAATGGTCAACACTAAGTTAATATAGAAATGTGTGAACTGATGCACCCCTTTATCATTTATTTGTGTTCAGTCATTAATAACATACCATTGCAACTATGTAATGGGATAACTGAATATAGGTCATTCAAAATACATAATGATTTATAGCTGCGTCAGAATTAGAAAACAACTGATGCCCACAGGGGAATCTGGGTGACATGCACATTAAATAAGATTTAAAATGGTTAATTCGAATATACCAGTTAAAAAATAAACTTAGTTACTAGGGGTGTCAACAATAATCGATTCGGCGATGCATCGCGATGCGGGGTATGAACGATTCAGCATCGATGCGGCAAAGTGCCATAATCGATTATGTCACTGTTTATTTTCTGGCGGACAATAAAGTTGTGAAGTTTCAAATACTTCCGGTTCCGGGGGAATAACAACAACAACAAGCAAGATGGCTGAGGCGGAGGGAGATGACCGCGATAGACGGGTTATTAAAAACGCGCCCAAAGCTTGGAAAGCGGACATCTGGGCACATTTCGGATTTTATGAAGTGAATGGGAAACTAGACAAGTCTTACGCGGTGTGTAAAATCTGCCACACTAAAATTAAGCACGTTGGCAATACAACTAACTTCACGAACCATGTTGATCGTTGGCATCCTGAGTTAGCTTCAACAACAACAACACAAAAAGTCGACACATCCCAGCCAAGAATTGACGAGTCGCTAGTGTCAACATTGCCACACAACTCCGAGAGAGCAAAGAGGATCACACGATCGGTGGCATGTTTTATAGCGAAGGATCTACGACCCTATTCTGTTGTAGAAAATGCGGGGTTTCGCCACATGCTTAAAACAATTGAGCCCCGGTATAAGCTACCGACAAGAGCTACCTTCACTGATTCCGCGCTTCCCGCATTGTACAAAGAAACCAAAGCAAAGGTAATGGAATCAATGTGTAAAGCCAGACGTGTAGCCATTACAAGTGATGCCTGGACTTCAGTCGCAACAGAGTCCTATGTAACCATAACAGCACATTATATTAGCGAGGCTTGGAAGATTGTATCACATGTGCTGCAGACGAGAGCAGTTTATGAGAGCCACACTGGTGCTCATATGGCAAGGCTACTCTTGGATGTTGTGGAGGAATGGCAGCTAACAGATAAAAGTGTTGTGCTGGTGACGGACAACGCGGCTAATATGATTAGTGCTGCTGAGATTGGGAAGTTTCCTCATGTAAAATGCTTTGCGCATACGTTGAACCTCGCTGCGCAGCGGGCGCTTAAGCTACCGGCGGTCTCCAGGCTTCTGGGCAGAGTCCGACGTATCTCAGCATACTTCCAGCACAGCATACTTCCACACCTGTTTGAAGAAAACCAGAGAGTTGTTCTTAAACTGACAAGTCCACTTAAACTGATAACAGATGTCGCCACAAGGTGGAATAGTGCTCATGATATGATGGAGAGGTTTTTGCAACTGCAAGCTGCAGTGCATGCCACCCTGCTGTCGCCTGCCCTAAATGTAGATGAAAGTGACATCGTCACTCTCAGCAGAGCCGATCTGGCTAATGTGGAGGAAGTAGTGAAGACATTAAAACCAGTGAAGGATGCCACTGTGTTTATGTCAGAGGAGAGCAGTCCTACAGTCAGCCTAATTGCACCAGTATATGCCCAACTCCTCCAGAGCATGTCCGACACTATTGGAGACCAACCACTGATCCGTGATGTGAAGAATGCCATCAAAACAGATCTCCTTAAGAGGTACAATAGTGAGGCAGAGAAAAAGATCCTTCATTCATCCTCTGCCCTGGATCCTCGCTTTAAGGGGTTACCTTTCCTGACAGAGGAGGAGAGATTGGATGTCTCCGCAGGAGTGACTTCAGAGGCTGCATCCCTGGAGGAGGTAATTCATTTTTACTTGTAAAATAATTTAAATTTAATGAATAATTTAATAATTGTAAATTCATAATTTAATAATTGTAAATTCATAATTTAATAATTGTCAATTATTACAAAATTGTATTATAATAACAATGTAATGTTAATTAATTATTAAGCAGCTACATAGTCAGTAAAATGTTAGACTGAGAAAAATAGTTATGTGTAAATAAATAAATATTGTCATATGAGCTGCAGCATTGGCTGAGAAAGTGATGCTAACTGCTGTTTTTTGCTCTTATTTATTTATTTTTTCAAACAGTATGAGAGAAGACAGAGAACAGAAGCAGATGAAGCGCCTGGCAGAACAGGAAGTTCAGGAACCAAGGAAGAGATGCTGTCCGTGGATGACAATGTGTCAGACTCAGCAGGCCCCTCCGCTCCCAAAAGAAGGGCCTCATCGCTGCTTTTAAGTTTGTTGGGACCTGCTTTCATCAATGACACCAGTGAACCTGCAGTACAAAGTAAGACCGCCGATGCCAGTGCTGAGGAGGAAATGGACTTGTACTGTAGATCCCCAGCTGTGCCTCTCTCTGAGGATCCCTTGGACTGGTGGCATCGCCATAAGGGCACATTTCCTCTCCTCTCTAGGTTAGCAAAGAGATACTTGTGCATCCCCGGGACAAGTGTGTCAGCAGAGAGAGTCTTCTCCACTGCAGGAGATGTTATCACTGCAAAAAGAAGCGCTCTCAAACCGGACCATGTCGATCAGCTTGTGTTTTTGCACAAGAACCTTGAAATTCCCAAATGCTAAACAGTGAGAAGTTATGATGATTTCCTCACTCTGAAACGGATTGTTGATGATGGTGATGTTGAACTCAGAAGAAGTTGTTTGTTTGCACAAATTTGGTAGTAGGCTAAGCCTACACACTTTATTTTTGGTTTACATTACTGTATTTCACATCTTGATATTTTGTTGTATGCAGCTGATGTGATGGTAGGATCAGGGCAGGCATATAATTGCCATTGTCTTAAAGCTGCTAAGCTGCTGTTTTGTTGAGAATATTTTGCACTTTACTTTACTACTTGAAAAAAGTTTCACAGTAATAAGTGGTTACTGTATGTTGTTGCACTGAATATTTTTATTCCTGGGTGGTTGTTGTTAAAATAGTGTTTCTTATTATTTTAATACTTGCACAGGACTTCAGGAAGTGCCCTGTCTTAGAGCTGCTATTTTCCTGTGTGTAAAAAAACAAACAAAAAAAAAGCACTGAAAGCAGTGATTTTGATTGTTTTCTTTTTCAGGTTTGAAAATGCCATATCCAATACCCTGTACCATTTAATTTGATTTAATTACATTTTATTTAATTACATTTTATAAAATTTTATTTAATTACATTTTATTTAATTTAATAACTTTTATGTCAAAGATACAGGAGACACATAGCAGCCAATAAAATCTGTTGTTTAATATCTGCTTGTATTGCCTCATGACTGATGAAAAATTTGCCTTGGGTGCAGTAGAATTTTGATGCATCGCAATGCATCGTAGAATCGAATTGAATCGAATCGTTACCTGGTGAATCGTAATCGAATCGAATCGTGAGGGCAGTGCCAATGCACACCCCTATTAGTTACTTCTTATTACTCTTTTTTTGGACATGTTAATCAGGATGTTAAATTGTAATGGCCATGATCTCCTTTCTCCTTTTTTTTTTTTTTTTACTGATTTATTATTATTATTACTACTACATGTATGTACATGTCCAAAATAAAATAATTAACTCAAAATCATGTCAGCACAGCCACTGTTGCCTTTTAATTAATATTAATGCAAAAAATTAAAGGACATTTAAAACTACAGCTAATGTTTTTATTTTTTTCCTTCTTTCATCACAGGAGTTAAAAACCAATATTTTCTTGTGGATGTCGTCTTCATGGATAGATGCAACTACTCAACAGTTTCCCAAGCAATACTAGCCTCCCTCCACAGCAACACTCTAGATCTGAATGATGCCTGGGCAGTGGTTACAGATAATGCTACCTACTGTCTGCAAGCATACAGGGAGGTCCTGAAAGGAGTGATGCCAAACAGCGTCCATGTCACCTGCCTCTGCCACTTCATAAATCTGGTGGGTGAGACCTGGCAGCATTACAAATATTTATCTGATGCTACCTCACTTGTCACATGGATGAGATCTGTGTTCTTCAAAAAGCCTGCCAGAAAGCGAAGATGAGTGTCCTTCCTCATCAACAAGGAGGCTGTGCAGGCTAAGGTTCCTCCTGAGGCTGTGTGTACTCGATGGAATAGTTGGTTTGAGGCTGTCAAGTACCATGCAGAGCATGTTCACCTGTACAGACAGTTCTTCTTGTCAGAGGAGTCAACAGCCATGGCAGTCAAGAACATCCTCAGCCAGTTGGAAACAGAGGAGAAGGTGCAGACCCTCACTCTCAAGTTAACCTTCATCTCAAGAGACTTGCTCTAAACTGATGACAGCCCTGACCATCCTGGAAGGAACCCACAGACCCACAGCAGTGTCTGCATACAATGTCATGGAGGATCTTGGGTCCTACCTAGTAAATTGAACAGCAAAAACATGTGGTTATGGGCCCAAGACAGATGAGCTACTGAGAAAAATGTGTTTTCGAGAGAAGAAGGACGTGCTGGACAATCTCCATGATGCTTTTCATTTGGCTTTCACAAAGTTCTCAAAGCACTGGGACACACATCCAGCCAGAGATGTGTACAGGTTGGCCAGGGTATTTGATCCCAGACAGGCTCCAGCAATGGAAAAGCAGATTGAAGCCTACTCAACACTGAAGCCCCTGGCTAACCCATCAGCAGAGCTCAGTGAGCAGTGGTTGGCCTATCAGCAATGTGTTTCCAGGGACCCTCTGCCAACTGATATGGAGCTTGCAAACAACTGGAGAGGCCAGAGTGCAAGATTCCCAAGAGTTGCAGAGGTGGCTGTGGCCAAATACAAAACTCTTCTCACAGACAAGAGAGGGACACTCACTGAACTCAACACAAAGAGGCTGGCAATCATGTATTTCAATGGTGATGTCTCTGATAGGTGGGAAGCTTAAATGAAGAAAGTTAGCGCATAAGCATTAACTAGTCCTACAACTTGAATACTTAAGTAACTTTTGATCAAATGTTTTTGGATGTTACATGATGACAGTCAACTTTAATTTCATAACTCAGGAAGTTCTTGCTGTATTTTGCCTTGTTTTTGATGCACTTTAAATGTACTGTATGGACAAAAAAATGATTCTTAGAAGTACTTTATGTATAACTCTTTTGTTTTGTCCTATTTTTTTACTTGAAAGAAAAAGCTAATGGAGCACTTTTATTTAAAATTATATAATACATTTTTCTGGACAGTTTAAAGCTCATAACCATTAATATTAGTTGTTACTTGAAGTACTTAGAGTGCAGTGTTATGTTGCATCATGCAGTATTTGTCCTGAAAAGTACGGAGTAAAAATGTGATGATTGTTACCTCAATAAATTTAAGGTCATTCCTATTTTATTTGTGTACATTTTAATCATTAACATTAAAGGCACACTCTTTTTACGACTAAAATTAAAATGGAATAAACTGAATTTGGGGAAAAATAAAAAGGATTTTATAGGGCCCTAAAAATACTTTTTCTGGAAAACATAACTTCTTTAAAAAAAAACATATATTTATGGAGTATGAAAACTGCAGTTTCAGAAAATGAAACTTCTCTTTCTTTTCTCACTCAACAGTACTGTAAATGTGTCCTATGGTGTGACATTTAAAAAGTACTAAGAAATTATATTAAATCACATAAAAAAAAATACTTAAGACAGAATTGTTCACATTATTAAAACATTATTTTCTTAAAGTGATATTTATTTTACATGAAAGTACTAATTAGAATCATTTTCCCCATGAATAGATGAACCTGATCAACTTTTCCCTATAAATGTCAATAAAACTTTTTCGCCAACCTTACAAAACTGTTTGAAATTGTACCTAAGAGGACATATTATTGTAACTCCCCTAATGCCAAACTTGACTCTTTTTTAAAATATATTTTAAAATAAGTATATTTTTCTGTTGTTTTATGTTTGTCATACCATAGGACAAATGTCACACCAAAGGTCAAAGATAGTCATTGCATAAAAAGAGCCAGAATATATAGTATTTATTGTAACATTTATAAAGGAGGACATTTGTTTTTTGTTGAAACTTTATCTATTTGTTTTAATAGCTTCTTAAGGAGGCATTGTCCTATTGTGTGACATCTGTGTCCTATGGTGTGACAGGCCAGTGTCACACCAAAGGACATTTGAGCTTTTGTGGCAGTTAAAGATGCTCTAAGTGATGCGACGCGTTTTTTAGGCCCAAAAATGTGTCGTCACATACAGCAAACATCTCCTCACTATCCGCTAGCTGCCAGTCCCCCGAACACACTGTAAAAAAAACGCGGTCTCTCTAGACACCACAGGCTCCACAAACGGCAACAAAAACAAACTGGGCTCACCCGCACCACGAAACATAACAAACAGTGCTCCAGCCAATCACTGACAAGAAGTATTGGAGGGTGGGGTTTGGGGGGTTAGTGCGCGTACACATGAAGGGGGTGTGGAGGAGAGAGAAGCATGAAGAGGGAAGTTTGAATTATGGCCGACACACGACCAAAGAGACGACGTTTCGATTAACAAATTGCAAAGAAGAGGGACAAGGATAAGGAACGCGCGAAGTCCCGAATTTACATCGGAAAAACCTTCGAAAGGTGGCGAGAACTTCGGCGGCAGAAGGGCTTCCGATCCGACATTCAGTTGCTCTGTTTTTGCAGAACAGGTAAATTCATTTTTCTTTCTAAACTGACGTTCATGTTGGCCAAACCAACACAAGGGTGTAATTAGCTAGAACTATGCAGTCAGTGTTAGCTTTGGTGAATACAACATTTATGTTTCTAGCAGCTAGCGATCAATCTCTATTGTAAATGATCAAGCAAATTCACAGTAGGGCGACAATTTGTGTGAATGGTTGTTTTCATCCACTGTTTGTTATGAATTTGAATGTCCATTTATAGGCTATTGTTGTATTACAAATTTATTAAATGTTTAATTTAGGTTTCAACATTAAAAGTTAAGACTTTGATTTGAGTAGGGTCAGTTTTCTATCTAAAGACTCCGGCCAGTTCTGTTTTCTCTATTGTATTTTAAATGAGTCAGATCACTGAGATTCTCACCTTTCAGCCTAGACGTTGAATCGTTAGGTTGATTGGCTTAGCTGTAGGGGAGACTTTCACCTTTTGTCTTTAATGGCTCTGGGATGGCCCTTGGAACCGGAGTTCCTGGCCAGTATCAGCATTTGAATAGTTATGCTGATTCAATTGGACTGGTAGTGCTCTCAGAGTAGGGTGTGTTCCTACTTCATTTGCATGCTTTGTTCAGAGTCTCCACCTCTATGTAATCCCTCCCCCTTGGAATGTATATAACTACAATGCATACTGTATTAGCTTTAGACTTTTGAAGAACTGCAGCCACGTCAACGCGAAGTCCTCAATAAAGAAATAACTTCTTGAACGTGATCCCAAAAGTCTCCTGGTCTTTGATTCTGAGTTTACAACACTATTGACAACTTTGCCTAAATTTGTTTGCACCGCCGCCGTTGTTTATGCTCACTGGGAAACGCGAAGCTAACGTTATCTTGCTATTATTGCGTCCTTGTATGGGAGCTATAGTTATAACCTCTAGATTATAACGATTAAGATAATGTTTCTCTTTTTCTGCATTCTGTTCTGCAATATATAAAAGCATTAATCTAACTTGGCGACATTACACATTGAATGAAGTATCAGTAAAACTTAACTTTGTTTGTAGTGACTATTTTGACTTTCCTTTATGCCGGAAGGGAGGGGAGGAGGGAGGAGACGGGATGAGGAGGAGGGAGGGTCTAGCTAGCCTCCGTTTTGTTTGACAACAATTCGAATGTCAACAAGAAGTTATGACTCCCGGGATCGCTTAGAGCACCTTTAATAACCATGCTTATACTAGCTGAACTGTCATTAGCAATTGGCAATGGCATGATACATTTGCATAATATTACATAGTCCTGCTGTTAAAAATACATATTTGAATAAAAAAAATCAAATTTAGGGGTGTCACACCAAAGGACAAAAAAAACGTAACAACTTCAGTGGTCTGAAAACATAGTTAAATATTTGAACAATTCTGAGAGAAATACTTACCATGTGCACTGCTCATAGACTTCATAGGGGTCTTCAGTCACATGACCTTAAATGGGGTCTTTCTAAACTAAATGTAGCTGTCCATGATATTGCCCAACTTAATATCAGGTTATTGCAAAACACCAAAGGACATTTTTTTCTGTGACAAACTTTATGAAATTCCTACACTTTTAGAAATGTATGTATAGGAAAGGTGATGGCCACTTAGTGAAATAGACACTTGCACAAT
Source organism: Leuciscus leuciscus (assembly GCF_965113295.1). Classification (NCBI taxonomy): domain Eukaryota; kingdom Metazoa; phylum Chordata; class Actinopteri; order Cypriniformes; family Leuciscidae; genus Leuciscus; species Leuciscus leuciscus. Next base: position 33,995,280 of record NC_138728.1, on the reverse strand, counting down.
TATGTGTTCATTAAGATTTTTAAACATTAGTTTCTTTATTTATAAAAGTTAATATTTATGAAATAATTTTGTCTACCGTGACACGTTGAGATTTGGCTCAAAGTTGTAAAAAAAAATTAAAATAAATAACTCCGGTATTAAAACAACAAATTCATGTAAAACAAGAAAATGTTTAACCATTTACAGTATTCTAAATGATGAAAATGTGAAATAAATTATTTTTTATCGTCTGTGACGGTGAAAAAGCCATGTCACGTCAACTACCCATTAAATGAAATTCAACTCCGAAACAAAGTATTATAATCTAAAAAGCATCATAATTCCCTTAATGTTACCTGTTTTAGCTCACTCCTGCCTATAACTAACTTAATTAAAAAAGATTAAAAAGATAAAAAAAAATACTGACTTGACAAGGACTTTTGTCCTTTTACCGTATATTTCGCTACCAAGCAAATTATAAACTTTAAACTCATAACTAACAGGAAACCACCGCATAGCACTCGCAGATCACCACAAACACCACTAAAAAAACCACACATTGACCTCCAGAATCCTTAAACCATATTACACATCAAAGAGAAAATCACACTTAGCCAATTAAACCTCAGCATTCTGTGATAAAAGTAAAAAGTATTTAATCATTCAAACTCACCTGTGTAATGTCTTCAAATAGTTGTTGTTGTTCTCAGAATTGCCAGATTGGGCGGTTTTGCAATATATTTTGCGGGCAAAAATGGGTTTGGGCGGGTGGATAAAAATTGGGCTGGTTTCGGATCAGTTCGGCGGGTTTTTGTTGCCGAAACAGCGGCACTTCAGATCCTTCTTCCTGCGACCCAATGTTCAGCAGGCACTCTCTCACTCACTCACTCACTCTCTCTCTCTCTCTCTCTCTCTCTCTCTCTCTCTCTCTCTCTCTCTCTCTCTCTCACACACACAGTAAAAGCTAAAGCTCTGGCTGAGCCCCCTAAACTCAAAACAGAGAACAGACACTCCCTCCCACCACTTTCACGTCACGCACGCCGGCACCCCCCGCCCCTCAAACAACACACTAGATCGCGGGGTTTTCAAACTTAGCTAGCAGACTGACGCTGTGGTTTCATGACAACTATCCCAGGGTCAGCGGCAGCGCCAACACAGATTTGAATGTTGCGATATGATTTTGTCAAAGGTTTAATAGACAGACGAAATGGAAGAAGATCGCGTGAATCGAGATCACAGTCTTTTGAAGATGAATCGTGCAGCTCTGTAACGACACATTTCATCCTCTGTTGGAATGAAAGTGGCTAACTTCTGGGTCCATCACTTTGCATTAAAATAACGAAATGTGTTTTATAATGAACCATTTTGATAAATGATGTGATACAAATATGAGAAATGGCTGGTCTTTTGACATGTAGCCTAGTAGAGCGGTATGCTGCACAATTTGAACCTCTGTGTCTCAGACATGCTCAGCACTAAATTTCGTTTTTAAAGGGATGGAAAAATAAAATTAAACCTTTCAAATATGTATTTTTTTATTCTACTGAAATATGGAATAGTTTTGCTTTGCTCGGTTATGCTAAACTATTTTATCTGCATATTGCACTCTGTTGTTTTCTAAGTCTATAATTGAGATCATATATCTAATTAATTAATGGTAATATCTTTATTGTCCACCGAGGTGGAAAATTGTCTTTGGCTCACCAGACATTCAAATAAATATATAGACAATAATAAGAACCAGAGACATAAAACAGACAGATCACATTCCATAAAAAATAAATAAATATTCACATTTCATACTATTATCATTTGGATTATTAGTTACTGGCAGAGTTGAGAATTTTAACAGCATTTGGAATAAAAGACCTCTTAAACACATTTTTATTTGCTAGAGGAATTCTATAGCGTCTACCCAATTTAGGGCTCGAATTGACTGAAGAGAGGATGAGAACTATCTGCAAGAATAGTCCTTGCCTTCTTCTTCGCCCTTTCAGCATAGAGCTGTACTAATGGCCTCTGTTGTCTGCCAACTATTCTGCTTGCCATTGTCACAATTCTGGCAAGTTTGTTCTTAGATCTGCAATTTAAATGATCATACCAGGCTGTGAGATGAAAAGTTAGTACCCAGATAGCACACGCACGTCGCGCAGACGTCTGTGAAAGATCGTAGCATCTGGTAAACATCGCATTCGAACGACCATTTTTTGTGGTTAATGAGCCGTCATCCTTACCTCTATACGATGTCTATACAATGAATCGTCAATATTTGAAATTGCATGCTGCCACGCGCAGGATTGAGCAGATCAGCGGCCACGGGTGTCTATCATAAAGTGGCTTTCTCATTATGCCACTCGCATCCAGTGTAAACATAGAATTCTAGAATTTTAAATTATTTTATCAAATACATACATTGATGGCTCATTGTTCGTCGACTTAAGGAACGTTAAGCATCACTCGTGCTTCAGTGTGTGTGTGTGTGGTAAATGACACGCGCGTCTGCGCCATTCATTTACACAGAGACAAACAGAACATGCAAGGTTCATATTTAAATAGTATTTCTGCAGTTTAATATACACAGACACTATATCATGGTATATCGGCTACAGTGCTAGTAATGAAAGTTAGTCTGGAGCCCCGTGCTCGTCGTTGATCTGCATACAATTTTACAAGCATTAAAACCATTGTTGCATTTTTCCCTTAATTACCAGTACTTATGAAAACAAAAACAGTAATTTTACCTTTAAGAGATTTTGCATTGGTTAATGCAGTTTCACTGAACCAGTTTGTCTTACTACATGAATATTTACGAGGGACACTTAGCTTTTTTTTTGCTTTTCAGTACAGAATAATAAAATATAAGCGTGACATACATGGATTTATTTAAATAATGCTTTCAATGATTTGTTAAGGGCAACTTTATCCTCTTACGGGATACAAATGTCTGAATATATAAATAAAAATAATGTTAAAAAAACACAGGAACACTCTGGAACCTATCATGCACAACAGCCTTTAAATTTGTTTGTTTGCTTGATTCCTCAGTAGAAAAAAAATACATGGGAAAAAAATGCCAGACAAGTTGTACATTTGAGGTAAACCCATCTTTAAATATATATATAAAAATTAAGGACACAATTTAATGTAGTAACTGCTGAGAGCATAAAGGTGAATAAAGTCACAAATAAGGTCCACACTCTTAAAACGGATGTGTTAAAAACAACACAACCTGTGTTATATCTTAACACACCTGTGTGTCTAGTTAAGGACAACACATTTTGTGTTACTTTTAACTCAACCAGTGTGTTATTGTTCTTAACACAGGGAGTGTGTTAAAATAATTAACACACTAATGTGTCATAAATCACACAATTTGTGTCATAGATGTGCTATTTTTGACCAGTTAAAATGAACACACACACACAAAAAAAGCATTTTAAGAAATATATTTATTAAGTCTTAACTGCTACATTTTCACAAAGTCAGCATTCACATGTCATTTGAATTTCATAAAGACATTTTTAAACAATTTTATATCTTGGATTTACAAAAAGGTTTTCTTTGGAAATCATGTGAAGAGGTTTTACATCAGTAGCATTTCTCAAATCAATCACTTTGACTCATTTGTTCTTTGGACTGCATAAGCATACAAGTGTGGGTGAAAGTACATTTGTGATATACTCTAAGAAAAACTAAAACAATTTCTTTTTCACATTGTGGAACTATGTGTAAAACTTCACCAAAGAGACGCTCTTCTCTTAAGTCACAGTTTAAAGCAAGTACACAACCAGTTTGAAAAGTCTGACTTAACACACTAACAGAGTGAGAAACATGAACAGTACAATTTGTAATTTTTAAAATGTGAGCCACCACAGTAGTCACGCAATTTACCATCACTTTCGGTTGAATCCACAAAGAGACTTTGCATTTGTTCATTGCCTTGCTTTCTTGCAGTGTCACTTCTGTTTCCAAGGAAGATTTCTGTTGGCTTGATAAAAGAGTGGTTTTCAGCAAAATACTTGGTCATTTTGTACGGGTATCAACTTCCTCAAACATATTTCGTCCTCTTTCAAAATCTTTCATCAAAGTCTGCAATTCATCATTGGGTATAGAGTAACGATTAAGCAGAGATGTGGTTCTCTCTTGCAAACAGTCCAGGGTTTCACAGAGTAGTTCTTTTGTGCATGTGATGCTTCTTTGCACATCGGTCAGGGAACAATTTGAAGAGGAGTCAATTTTTGCAACAAATGCTGCTGCTGCACAGCCTTGGTAGTCAGAAGTGCTGCAACTGGAGCCATCAAAATTAGTCTCTAGAATATCAACAGCAGCAGAGCAAGATGCAGCTGAGAACTTCTCACTCATGCTAGTGTCAGAGTCTTCAGATGGAATTATCCAGGAGGCTGGAGATGCTGGTTCCAGTCTGTAAAAATAAAAGTACATTTTAAAAAAATAATTTTTTTGCAACAGGAATACCGCAAAAGAAGTACCAAAAGTCAGAGCGCTAGGATTTGAACTTGTACTGCCAGATCTGAGAGGTTGTAAGTGCCGACTTGACATTGTGCAGCAAAACTGAAGTAAAGTGTAAAAGTAAATGTCGTAAACATTTGTGTGTCATTTTCTTTGTGTGAATGTCATTTTACACATTTGTGACTATTAATCTACAACTTCCAATTCAAAACACGGATGTTTTGATCATTGTCTGTGTGTGCAAATTGAAAGATTCAGCTTTTCACATCAGAGCTGTGAGTGTAAATTTCAACTTACAAATACGAATGTTAAAATGACAAGTTCTCACATTCAGATTTTCAACCTCTCGAGTTAAGCTACTGATTTAACTCCATAGTTTTGGATCACTGCATTTAATTTGAGAACGTACATACAGAATGAAACATCCAGCATGATAGAGTAAACAGTCACTACTGTGAGCAGCAAAAACAGCCTCCCCTGGGTCTTAATGCCCATTCGGTAATAAATAAAATGAAAACACACAAATAACCTTAAGACACTTGGCCAAAGTGAATTTAAAAATATCTGCAAAAATCTAATATCATAAAAAATTAAAACAGTATAGTTTTTTGCAAATCAGAGTCATATAATTTAATAACAAAGATTTAATAACAATCACAAAGTGCTTGTACAGAAAACTGACAAACAAAAATAAAGCTAACATAAAAACACAATTAAGTTGCTTACCGGCTTAATGTCCAAGAGATAAGCAAGGGCTGACTTTGTACTGCATTTGGCCCACCCTTTGCTCCTTCCTGACGCAGTAGGGGGAAGCAATGTCATAAGAACTCTGTAACATGAATCTGTAGTATGATAGAAAAACACAAAATATGACATTTTTCATGGCTGGTATAATGGCTGACTTTAAACTCTTTGAACTACTAAAACTACTGTCCACTGAAAGAAAAACAACATTTTGACAGAACGAGCAAAGTAGCCTACCTTCAATCTCAATATCAGTAGGCATGACCAGAGGATTTTTCACTGTGGACATCTTTTGCAATTTTGGAACAATATTTCCTTCCCATTTTCGAAGAAAGAGGTCAGCCTTCCCAGGAAACATTTTCCAAACTCAGTGTCAAGCTACAACACAGGATAGAATACACAATAAAAAAATAAAAAAAATGTATATACTATTGACATGTTAATATTAGTTTTCAATTGCTACCATTATGTACCATGCAAATGAAAAAAGAAAGTGTAGATAAATACTGTACTACTTTACATTATCATTTGTAATCATCATCCCACACCATGTTTGAATGGAAATGCCACCTGAACGGTTTCTTACCATGCTCAAAATTGAAAAGCAATATTAATATTTAATGCTTAAGAAAAGTACAATAATACTGGAATCTGTATGCATGACACACAGGTCACTTATGTTACTGAAAAGGGCAGTTACATACCAATGCATGTGATCCACTTCTCTTAATCGACTTAAACAAAACTTGAAACTTGTCCAAGGCTTCCACTTTCTCCTTTAGGTTGTGTTAGGTTTAATGTGTCAATAAATTCATTCAAATCAAAGTTAAATTTTAAAATTCGGTGGTACTCTGCAGCACAGGGGAGGAGACATTTGGAAGCATCAATTATTTCTGCTGCACTCTTGAGATGCTGCAATTTTTTTGCATATCTCCTTCTAAGTAGTACAGCCACTAGTGTTTTCGGAGTGTCCTCCATTTGAAGCTGCAAAAGGGCAAACAAAAACACCAATCATAATGTTAAATATACTGATTAAGCATTGTATTCACATTCATAATGTAAAAGAGTAGTTAACAAGCAGTTAGAATGAACAATATCTATTTACGAAAACATCAAGCTAGCATAATAAACTTCCGAGATAAACCTAAAGCAATCTTTTGTTCTCCGAAAAAAATATTAAAAGAAGTTTGCTGGTACGCGGTTCCGAATTCCGAATCTGTTTGTCTCTCGTATTACAATGCACTCTCAATTTTTTAAAAATCTTTTAAGAGAAGTGCCAATCCCGGGGGTGCGCGAGACAGGTGGGCCAAATGCAGTACAAAGTCAGCCCTTGCTTATCTCTTGGACATTAAGCCGGTAAGCAACTTAATTGTGTTTTTATGTTAACTTTATTTTTGTTTGGTAGAGAAAAGAAAATGAAAAAGATGTTAGAGCATTCTATAAGGAAAGTTACTTTGGGTTAAAATACTTATTTCTCACAAACAATATTGGGAAGTGAACACCATGTAAAACGTAGAAACAAACACAATACTGTCAACAACCTCCTTAGTAGATACTTAACAGCTGTGGCATTGAAATCAGATTGAACATGATTCTCACCATATTTAATAAAAAAATTAAAGGTGCTCTAAGCGATGTCACGCGTTTTTTAGGCCAAAACATGTCACATACAGCAAACATCTCCTCACTATCTGCTAGCTGCCTGTCCCCTGAACACTGTAAAAAACGCAGTCTCTGTAGACAGCCCAGGCTTCACAAACAGCAACAAAAACAGACTGGGCAAACCCGCACCACGAAACAAACTTTTCCAGCCAATAACCGATAAGAAGTATTTGGGGGTGGGGTTTGGGGGTTAGTGCGCTGATGAGGAGGAGGGAGGGTCTAGCTAGCCTCCGTTTTGTTTGACAATACTTTGAACGTCAACAAGTGACGTCACCCAACATCACTTAGAGCAGCTTTAAAACAATTTTATTTTATTTTTTCTCATTTACCAGTATTGCTGAGATCAAATGTTAACGGGTAGGAGTAACACCGTGTCCTAACCAGACGGGATAAGATTCTAGCGACAAATAATGTGTCTCAGTGGTTAAAAAAACAAACAAAAAAACACAGCTAATCAGAAGAGCGCATGTTCGGCAAGCTCCAAGCACTCTCTACGAAATGGATAATTAATCAAATTCATGAATATTACACTTTTTTAAAAAACATTATTAAAAATAGAGTATGGGTGGAACGGTACATGTATTCGTATTGAACCGAAACGGTACGGGCGTCACAGTTTGGTCCATGAATATACACGGAGAATACACGGTATAAAAATAAAAACTCGCGTGCAAATTAATTAATGAAATGGGAGTTCTTTAGGGACACCCAGAGCCATAGAGAGAAAGAGTTGCAACACTCCCATAGACCTCCGTTGTAAAAAATGGCGGCGCTTTTAACCGCCTACTTCCGGGATTTGAAGATCGGATTAGTTCCAAACACAGGGTTCGTACACTTTTTCCAAGGTCAAATTCAAGCACTTTTCAAGCACTCTCCAGGTCCATTTTAAAGCTTTTTCCAGCACCTTACACTACCGTAAATTACATACCAATACATAGTTAAAATTATTATTTAGTGTTTTTATCACATCAAAAGAGATAAACAGCCAAATGTTTCATAATAGCAGAGGGCTGCACGATATTGAAGAAAAATTAGATATGCGATAACTCATTAAATAATGCGATATTCAATATGCGATACGATAATGCTTAGAGTGTGTCAAATTAACTTAAATTATCTTTAAAATATCTTTAAAATGATATAACCTACACATACGTGTTTCACATTATTTTTGTGATAAGAAAATATCCCTACAACTACAAGACAAGCATAAGAAGTGTTATTTTAACATCACTAGGGTTTAGGGGTTGAGGTTATCCTACATTAGGTTTATTTAACAACAGAAACTGATTAATCAAATGCAAAAATAAAACACTGCTTAGTTTTCACTGCATGAATTAAATGCATACTGCATACTGATTCTTATTAAAGCTACAAAAGTTAGCCTATTCAGCCAAAAGCAGCGAGTGATTTTCTTTGTCTTTTGTTCATGACCCCAGTTATTGCAAGCCGTTGCGATATGCAATTATGCATATTGTAATATATACATTTGCAATATTTCGATATATTGTGCAGCCCTAATATTCAAGCCAATCACAAGTTTTATTCTTCAAAATGTATCACTAAGTATATAGCCATATGAATAATATACTTTTCATTATATTAGTGTCCAAATATTGCTTACCAGATAATGTGATTGATAGGCTGTAAAACTTAATTAATTTCAAATATGAAGACTTGAAGAGAAATATTTGACAGGCCTTCCCGTTTTGGGACACATTCTTGATATAGACAAGGTTTGAACAATATCTGAGTGCACAGGCACCTGCCCGATAAATGTATTTCATTGCCAAGATGTCTTGGGCCAAGACATAACGTTAGCTAATACATTTACTGGAATAGAGCAGTGTAAATATTGCATAGGGCCATCCTAAACCTTACAGTAACAGTATACTTCTTATGACACTGACTGATTTCAGTTTTAGCAATCAACGACTGTTGTTATGCACTGGGCTAACGTTTGCAGGTTAATTTCCTCCCAATTTTCTAGCATTGCCTGCTTGCTAGTTAGCTAGCGCGACTTCGCCAGCTGTGAAGGTAGCATCTAATTAGTTCGGTAATGAATCGCTACCACCTTTATAGCAACTTTTATTTAATTGAATTTTTGGGATATACTGTTTGTTTTGTTGTCTTGAGTGAAGCGGCTTGTGAGAACAATGCTGGACCTCTAGGATTGTTATGGCCATCACCAGTCCTGTCTGTTTCATGGATCCCCTGCCCCTGGTTTTTGTTTTTCTTGTTCACACACACTCACACAAGCACACATTTTTGTTGTCTGTCATTGTTTAATAAAAAATATTTTATTTGAAAACCAATTCATTTGTATCAGCCATGTTTAATTGATGTCTCAATAGCTGTAACAGAAGTTACAAGTGTTTTGTTAGTTAATTGCTTAAGTTACTTGGATTGAGTTACAGCTACCTTTTTTACAGTTACCTTACTCTTAATAGGCTGCGATGTCAAGATTGCAATGCTGGAATGTGTGTGTGTGTGTGTGTCTGTCGGAGAGAGCATCTACTTTCAGTTCTGAATGGATCGCTTCCCAAATCATCACTATCTAACATTTGTCTAGTTTTTATTTGTTGACGAAAATGTCAATAGATTTTCGTCATAGTTTTTGTCATTCAAAACTAGTTTTTACAATTTACTTTATCGTCTCGGTTTCGTCTGTGAAAAATGTCGTTGATGAAAATAACGATGAAAATTCGTCAACGAAATTAACACTGTAATGCAGTGGAGGACATAGCTTACAATGTTAGTTCAATGTAAAGGATTTTGGCAAGGCTAACAACACAATTTGCTGATCTTACGTTAGATGAGTAGCCGACAAGCTTACTTTCCAATATAACGTTAATGTTAAACATGTTCACTAACGTTAATTCATCCGCTGGAAAGCTGCAGCCAAGGGCTTTTCAAAGAAGACGCTGCCGTTATCTTGACTGTGATTGGCCAAATGACTCGCCAAAAAGCGACTAGTTTGCACTGCAGGTATGTAATTAAAATGAAGGAAAACAAATATATTGATCTGAAATATAGCAAATTCATTTTAAATTCATTTGGGTACAATTACCAAACATATCTCAAGGTCTTTTTGACTTTATTATAATTTAATTTATAAACTAATTATATAAAACTATTGTCAGTGAGTTGCTTTCAGTACAGCTATAAAAGACAAACAAAATGATTTTCAAAACTCGCACAGACGCTTTTAACATTAAATAAAGCACTTATACAGTTACTATATCTGAAATGTTCATAGTTTCTGTTGTTCCAGTGGCAACATCGCAGTAAAAGTCTGGTTAGGACTAGGGGTGTTGAAATTAATCGTTGCATCGCGATGCGGACATGGACAATTCTGCATAGATGCAGTAATAGACCTTAAAGGACAAGTTCGGTATTTTACACTTAAAGCCCTGTTTACAGATCGTATCTGATGAAATAGAACGGTTAAGATAAAAATTTGGACACATGCTGCTGTCCCGAGAATTTTAGGTTTATTTCGCTTCCCCCCTCCACCCCCACAATGGTTGTCTATATGCACTGGAAGATTCCGTCCTAAAAACACATTAAACTTTCATTTACAAAGACGTGAAACTCACCGAGTGGTCAGGGGTGTTCACTGATATGTTCACTCAAACATCGCTGAAAAAGATGCATTCCAACAGGTTTTATCGTAGTTTTTGTCCAACTCCATTGACTTAATAGGCCGTGCTGTGAGACCGCAGCACCTTTACGGTATTACCAGAGAATGTCTAATAGGAAGAGAATTGGCACTCTCTGCTTACTTCCGGTTTCTGGACTGGCTGCAGTAACACGTCTCTGTCCATGCGGGGGCGCTCACAGGCGAGTGCAGAATGAATGGAGGTCTATGGCGAAAAACCCTCAAAATCCACTTTTCTCAGGATATAATTTTTTGTCTAGTAATTTGAATGTTGTATTCGAAAGGAGATGCAAAGAAATTACACATTGCTGGGTGTTAGATTTTTTAGAGTCACTTATTTGGTTTAAAAAGTCTTTTAAAATGTCAATGACGTCAGAATGCTGACGTCATTAGCAGAATGCTAGCGTGTTATGGGCAACAACAACTCAACCTGTAAGAAATCGAAAATAAATAAGTACTCGTTCATTCAACTTTCGACCTATAACCCATGTTGAACTTGCAAAACCTACAATAAAATCTGAGATTTCTCAACGGCAATCGGGTGAAAGAGACACATTTAGCCGTCTAGCCCCATAGACTCCCATTCAGTCTCCACTCGCCCGCGATCACCTCCAGTGGAATTCTAATGGAACTGCAACCAAAATCGATACAATGGGGCTAATAGGAAGTGCCAAGGCTCTCCGTAGACGGGCTCTGGTATTACTCCGCCGCTTCTTCTTCTGCTTCTTCTGTGTATTCAATGAAATGCCCGTGGTTTGCTTGCAATTGGCAAAGGTGCATTATCGCCACCAACTGGGCTGGAGTGTCTATTATTCAAGCTCTCAATGGAAGAATCACGGGTGTGACGCGTTTGGCAAAATAGGTCCACAAAAGCGAAATAAACCTAAAATTCTCGGGACAGGAGCATGTGTCCAAATTTTAATCTTAACCGTTCTATTTCATCAGATACGATCTGTAAACAGGGCTTTAAGTGTAAAATACCGAACTTGTCCTTTAATCGATTATAGCCTATGACGTCAATCGCATATACGTGTGTCAGTCATGCGAGTTTAAAATGGCGGAAGGAGGCGAAACATAGACGCGAATATTAAAAAAATGCACCTACAAATTTTCAATCTGAGATCTGGGCACATTTTGGTTTTTATGAACGCATTGGTAGGCACGACGAGCTGGACAAGACACATGCGGTATGTAAAACCTGTCACGCTGAAATAAAAAATGTTGGGAATACGACTAACTTAAGAAATCATGTTAGACGTTTTCACCCTGAGATGCTGACGGCTGCTGGTCCCAAGGCCGACCCAGCTTATTCTGTCGTGGAAAACCCCGGGTTTCGTCACATGTTAAAGGGATAGTTCACTTTGAAATACATTTTTGGTATGTTTTAGCTTACCTCAAGGGCATCCAAGATGTAGGTGTCTTTTTTTCCGCAGTAGTTTCAATTTTTATATTTTTAGGTCAAACCGTTCTTGTCTGTCAGTCATATAATGTACATATAATACGAACAGTATTTATATCGTTTTTACCTCTTATACGCAGACATGTCCGAGTGATCTGATCTGACGTGTACGCAGACTGGTGCATAGATATATACACTAGATGTCGCCTTAAAGACATTCGTTCCAATGAACTGCCGTAGACAAGGCGACATCTAGTGTGTATATATCTATGCACCAGTCTGCGTACACGTCAGATCACTCGGACATGGCTGCGTATAAGAGGTAAAAACGATATAAATACTGTTCGTTTTCTCACACAAACCGCTCGTTTCGTGTCTTAGGCCATCAATGTGTACTTACGATGGGGAATTGTTTAATTTGGACGACGGGGAATTGTTTTAATTTGGACTCTGTGCATGCTCTTTGAGACAGTGACCATCGACCTGCATTATATGACTGACAGACAAGAACGGTTTGACCTAAAAATATCAAAATTGAAACCCAAAAATTAATTTCAAAGTGAACTATCCCTTTAAAGACGCTAGAGCCACGATATAAGCTCCCAGCACGCAGCCACTTTACGGAAAAGGTAATACCCGAACTCTACCATGAAACTTTTTCAATTTTAATCAGATATATGTACAATACCTAAATGACTATTTAATGCTAAATCAGATATGTGTACAACAACATTACGATGTCCAGCAATCGATTTAAATAGTAGGCTACATGGGGTTTAATTTGTCATTTAATGAGATGTAGCCTAATATAATGTATTTAACTTCTGTTGCTGTTTGCGGTCAGGGACTATTATTTTCAGCGGAAGGAAGGCTTTTAGTGATTTTACTTCATGAAAGTTGCATAGATACATATTTTTTGGCTTGAATAAATGTATTGTGTAGTAACTGTTTTATAAAAGCAGTAAGGTACTCAAGGCTAGTGTTGGATCATAATTAAATTATCACCTTAATGCTTACATGGTTGAAACCAACAAAAGCACATCCATGTATGACGTAGCGGAAGCGTTTTTGAACGGCAAGATTCTTTCATCTGTAGATTAAATACATTCAGCAAAAAAATTAAATAAAAAATAAAGTACCTGATAGTGAAGTTTGTGGGAGAAGAGACAAGATCTGTAGCAAAATGATGGCCTCTCACGGTGGCTCCATACAAAGACCAGTCGCTGATGGAGGCACCACAGCCAATCAGGACAGAGTTACCACAGCCAATCAGGACAGAGTTACCACAGCCAATCAGGACAGAGTTACCACAGCCAATCAGGACAGAGGCACCACAGCCAATCAGGACAGAGGCACCACAGCCAATCAGGACAGAGGCACCACAGCCAATCAGGACAGAGGCACCACAGCCAAAATGGACAGGAGTTCTGCGCAAGTCAGGTAAAGCAGAATAAAATACATTGTAAATAATCAGTATTAAAACAAAGGGTTAAGTCACTAGTACATGACCTTCCATGGCTTAATGCTTCCATAAATTAAATTTAGGAACTTCATTTTTAATATTCATAATAATTTAACAGAGGTGGAAAGTAACAAACTACAAACACTTTCGGGCCAGGTATTAACAGCCCCTTAGTGGCGAAACAATGTAATCGATAAATGCATTACTCTATATATGCTGATTTACTCTATTTTGATCGCTATCGTAGACATCAGTGTTTATATTTGAACTTTAAACTTTTATCCCAGTACTTCTATGATAATTTGAACTATTGTATCACAGAAATAATGATACTATGAGGTTGAAAAGGCTTTTCAATGCATTCAATCTCATGTCGCTTCAACGCGTCCACTTGAAAGGGATATTACATCACTCAACACTAAAAGATAACGACACATTTCATCCTCTGTTGAAACAAAAGTGGCTAACTTCTGTCAAACTCATCTATAATCAAGGACAAAAATAAAACAATTTAATTTAATTCTCTACTAAGCAATATATTAAAATTAAGCAAAATTAATAAACGCTCTAATCATGAGCACATTGGATTTCCTGCATCTAGCTCAGAATAAATAAATAAAAAACGAATTAATGTCACGTGACCTTAGGCTATATATATACGATGACCGTTATAATTTTCATCAGATGACCTTATTATTTCATCAGTCTACACTACCCTCAGCATTTTGATCAATTTTCCCACAATAATAACCTGTAATTAGCAATTAACTGTATATATATTGTATCTGTTCATTCGCGTTTTTACTACTGTTGTTTTATTCATTATTAGCCGGCTTTAAGTTTGTTTGTAGTTTGTCGTCAGTTCGTCAAATTGTTGGTACGTATGAATTAAGTTTTTGGTATCTTGAAGTTTATTATACATTAATATAACACACAGACACAATAAAGCACAACAAAGCACACAAACAACGTACTAAAAAAAACCGGAAAAGATTAGGGTACGTTTTTTTCTTTTCCTCACAAAACAGAGTGACGACAACACTGAGCGAAAAAAAAAAAAAAGCTGTTCTGATTGGTTTAGACCGGGGCGTCCAAACTCGGCCCTAAATGGCCGCTGACCCGTATAGTGTCAAACTCCAACTTGCCCCAACACAGCTACTAAAAGCTTGATTAGCTGGTTCAGGTGTTTAATTGGGGTTGGAGCTGATTTTTCCAGGACAAAGGCTCAACAGGAGCAAGATTGGACGCCCCTGGTTAGACGATGAGAAAAGTACAAATGTGAAGCGCTGATCTACTTAACACTGGTGTCCGAAACCTTAGTGGACGTTATCGAATGTACAATCACTCCCATTTTGCACACTCAACGGCTGTCCGAAATCGCTTACTCGTTTTCATTCACTCCTCCGAATTAACCGTGTTAAGTGAGCCGTACCGTCCCATGCAGTGGAAAAGCGCCATTAGTGGCCCAATGCAGGGACGAGGTGTGCACGAGGGGGAGAGCGGCCCGATAACACAAGCGTGCACGGATTAAGTTACACAAGCACTACAAATATATTATGGTCATCATGCAAGACACACTATTTGTTAACATGCACGATTAACAGGTCGTGTTTCACATGATTAAGTTACCTTCATGACGATGACACTCATCAACACTATCCGTCGACTCGGACTCCTCTCCTGTCCTGATCCGGAGGCGCGCGCGCGCCCTCACATGAAAGAGTGACATCAGCAGCGAACAGCCAATCACATGCCCTGAAACAAAAAATCCTAATTCACTTCTCGCGAGAGACCAAGCGCTATTCAATACTCTCATCTGAAGATTCGATTGAAGAATATTAAATACATAAATGTATTTAGACAGCAATTAGAAAATATCTTGCTATAACAAAAAAATCTGTCTTATTTATACTCCACAACATAAACTAACTAAAGACACTTAATTTATTTAATAAAAAAATGCAGTAAACGGCAAAATTGTATAACAAGTTAAAATAAATACTTTAAAAAGTTTTTTGCTAGGCGGTTGCTAGGATGTTATGGGTGGTTGCTATGGTGTTGCTAGGGTATTTTTGGGAGGTTGCTAGGGTGTTCTGGGTGGTTGCTAGGTGGTTGCTAGGGTGTCTTTGTCTTAGGGTTGAGATCTGGTGACTGTGGGGGCCATTTTAGTACAGTGAACTCATTGTCATGTTCAAGAAACCAATTTGAAATGATTCGAGCTTTGTGGCATGGTGCATTATCCTGCTGGAAGTAGCCATCAGAGGATGGGTACATGGTGGTCATAAAGGGATGGACATGGTCAGAAACAATGCTCAGGTAGGCCGTGGCATTTAAACGATGCCCAATTGGCACTAAGGGGCCTAAAGTGTGCCAAGAAACATCCCCCACACCATTACACCACCACCACCAGCCTGCACAGTGGTAACAAGGCATGATGGATCCATGTTCTCATTCTGTTTACGCCAAATTCTGACTCTACCATCTCAATGTCTCAACAGAAATCGAGACTCATCAGACCAGGCAACATTTTTCCAGTCTTCAACTGTCCAATTTTGGTGAGCTCGTGCAAATTGTAGCCTCTTTTTCCTATTTGTAGTGGAGATGAGTGGTAGCCGGTGGGGTCTTCTGCTGTTGTAGCCCATCCGCCTCAAGGTTGTGCGTGTTGTGGCTTCACAAATGCTTTGCTGCATACCTCGGTTGTAACGAGTGGTTATTTCAGTCAAAGTTGCTCTTCTATCAGCTTGAATCAGTCGGCCCATTCTCCTCTGACCTCTAGCATCAACAAGGCATTTTCGCCCACAGGACTGCCGCATACTGGATGTTTTTCCCTTTTCACACCATTCTTTGTAAACCCTAGAAATGGTTGTGCGTGAAAATCCCAGTAACTGAGCAGATTGTGAAATACTCAGACCGGCCCGTCTGGCACCAACAACCATGCCACGCTCAAAATTGCTTAAATCACCTTTCTTTCCCATTCTGACATTCAGTTTGGAGTTCAGGAGATTGTCTTGACCAGGACCACACCCCTAAATGCATTGAAGCAACTGCCATGTGATTGGTTGATTAGATAATTGCATTAATGAGAAATTGAACAGGTGTTCCTAATAATCCTTTAGGTGAGTGTATATAGCCGCTCTAGAGAAAACCATGATGTGTAATGGGACACAAAAGAATCCTCGAATCCACATGACCAATGGAAGAGGACGTGTTCCCCTGAGATGAGCATATCATTGGTATAAAAGTAGCTGCACTCCCCTACTAGAATCTCCAAACAAGCTTCAAAAAAGGAAAATATTTATAAATAATATCAGACTTGAAAATAGCAGTGTTTAGAGGTTCTGTTTGCACTTTATAAACTTCAACTACCTCCTCTACAAAAAAATTAATGACTACAGTATTTATTCACAAACACTAATTACAATTACAAAGAGTCAAAAGGGAGATTAGAGGTTAGGAAAAAATGGTTTTGTGGGAGTTGTTTTATAATAGAACAAGTTGAAGGGATGGTGAGGGTGTTATTTTTAGAATGGAAGGTAAAAGGTTGATAAATGTATTGTGTATGTTCTAGGTGTTATGTTGGTAAATTACACGCACCCCCACACTTTATTGTAGATGATACATTTATTGGTGACATAGGTAGTGGGTACAATTGGTACTTCCCTGATAGTGTTTTTTCCCCTTAATATTAATATTTCCCCTTATATTTTCTCTTGTAGTGACAGTTCTTAGGAATGGTGCCCTGGCACACAAAACTGGCTCAGGCTGAGTCAAGATAGACTTGAAGGGCAGCGGAGGCAGAGACCACAGCTGTGAAGGTGAGCTGATCGATGAAACTACAGCTCAGGCAGTGCAATTTAAATATCTAGGAGGTGGTTTCAAAATCTAAAAATCTAGGGATTTGTTACTTTGCAGTCTTACTGTAAATACCTTTAAGCCACACTGATGCTGCTCAGTTCATCACATTTTCATGTACTTTTTCAAGCAAAGATAGCAACCTAATTACATGTTCCCTATATGCACCTTGACATTTTATTGATAAAGACGGCCTACTGTACACATGAAAATACAATTAAATTAAAAAAAATTAAACAAGGGAATGTTTTGTATTCAGCCTTTAGTAATTTATCTCATCTTTAACCAGATCATTCAGGGCTCAGTAGATATCAGAAGACATTTTAATTTTACTTCTGCCTCCCCAGACAAAAAAGGAACAATATAATTTTACAAACATGTGGCATTATAGGTGAAGTAAAAATAACTGCACAATAGTAAGAGTTTGATGACGTTATAGCAGTAGCATGCGATCATGGGAATTTTAAACAAATTCGATATGGCTAGATAGAGATTCGATAATTCACTCATGCAGGGGCTGCAAAAATAAACTGACCCAGTCCTTAAACTGGTAAACACAAATGGTGACTCTTCACGGATGACCGGGACATACTGCATAGATGCAGACATCAAAAGACTAAAGCCCATAATCTGGCTAAAGGAACACAGTTAAAACGTATTTGTTGATGTAGGCTATTTGTTTTTTAAAGCAAAGTCTTAACTGCTTTTCCCTATGTTTTTTCACTCTGTTATAGGCTGCCAGGAAGAGAAGAGAGACTGCGTTTCTATTGTTCCTGTTCCTTTTTAATCCCTTTTCTCCTGAAATAATTTTTTTGTTCTATATTAAAGCGTCTTAACTTTGAATAGTGTCCGTTCATTATACACATTATGTTACACACACAAAATGACCCAGCCGGCACATGACCGACCTTCAACGTTGAAATATGGTTGAAATAATGTCAGTTGTCGTTTCAACGCTGAAACAACGTTGAAATAACGTTTAATGCTAAATGGTTGAAAAAGGTTAACAAAAACACTTCTAAATCAAAGTTGAAATTTTTACAAGATCTGTACGTTGAAACAACGTAATGTTTTCAACAACATAGAACAGAAATATATTCCTTTTAAAGTATTATTATGATCATTAATGATATTTTGATCATAACAGCTCTTCAATGTATATGTAAATATAATTATTATCATTATTAACAATCATTTCAACCTCAAGAGAGCAGCAGAAACTTTGCCTTAACGAGATTTTGTGTGGATTTACAATTTTGCGTGCTTGCCTAAAAGTTTACCATGCATTATTCACATATCACATATTCATAGTTTATGAAAACACAATTTTGACAAATTAATTAAATAACAGACTGCAAATAAAACAATACACGTACACACTTTGCCATTAACGATTGTTATTGGTCGTTTCACCGTTTTACTTTGATCATGATTGGTTAATCTTTCTGTCTTCCAGGAAACTGGCCAATGACAATGTTCGCGCCTATTCTAATGGCGTGTTCACACCAAACGAGACAGGGGTAGCTGCAGCTTGGAGTAATAGGCGTGGCAAGAGGTAGGGGCGTGGCATGAGGTTTCTGATTGGTCAAAGGAGTTTCCTCCTGGCAACTGTGTTGGCCAATCAGCAGTAACCATAGTTATACGTCATTTCCTTTAGACGGAAAGATGATGGCGGTGGTAATTCATGTATGCGATATAATTTGTTGTTCTCTTTGCTTTACATCTTTCAGCTTTGGTAATTATTTAATTGTTGACAGACACATGTTACAGTGAGACGAATTAATGACTGCATTTGCATCTAAGACATCAGAGTCTGCGATTTATATCGATGTCCGTTCTGTGCTCTCAGTGTTTTTAGACCTTGTGAATATCACAAGATACATAGTCATTTGCAAAGCCACAGACTTCGCGCGGTTCGCCATGAACGTAAGTATGAGTTCAGTTGTGATATGCATGCCTGTTACCTTACAGATAACTTGTTAAGGTTATAGATAATCACGTGAATGATATTGTTACGATGTTACGTATCATAATTGGAAACTTATGACAAACATGTTTTGCTTTATATATGAATTTTCCTATTTTAAATTGTGTTTGATGTTTATGATTCTTATAGATTTGATCATCTTTAACTGCCACTTTGACTGCCACATGAACAAGTTAAGCTAATATATTAAATACATTTTTTTGCATTAAAAATTCATTTTTTCTTTTATCTTGTAGGTATCGTTGACTGGAAGTCAGTCAATCCGGATGTGAGGGAGGAATATAGGTTGGAGATTAAGCTCACCAGATGTGATGCCTGTGGATTCCTCTACAAAAACACCACTGGATATTGCGGCAGTGGAAAGAAGGGGGTCTTCACTGTGTTCTATTCAGATAGAGAGTTTGATGGCTTCTGTTCTATGGACTGCTACTATAGTATGAATCAGTGAAGGAATGAGTTTTGACTTAGAACACAAGCCTTTGATGACAAATTCAATTGACGTTTCAAAAAATTAATTGTAAAAATGACAACTGAATAAATGTTTTTTTGGATAAAATGGTGTTTGTTTTGCTTAATTGATTAATGTCACTTAAAAGAAGTTTATTAAACCGTTTTTTACTTCATTTTATAATTATATGGTGAGTGTTTGATCAAACACGTACATATGTATGCCTTTATACAGCAAAAACATTTGCTGTACCATTATTATAAAAGCAACATTACTTTTAGTTTGTAGGTACTTTAAATGAAAGTACAAAACTAGTATGACTTTAATAGTGTCAGGAGACATTTTTATCTTTAAAATAATAATTTAATTTGTTTTTTAATGATTTTTTGTATTTTATTATTTAGTTCAAGTACGGACATTTCAAGTATAATGCAATAAAAAAACAAGATGAATACAAGGCATTGTAAATACAGCTCAAAATGTGTAAACCAGAGAATAACAATAACAACTGAAGTATAAAATGAACATAATACAAATAAATACAAAAATAAAAGTTTATAATATCAAGGCAGATATTGATATTTTCAAAAACGTTTTGTTTTGTGATCTCATGTTTGAAAGGGTTTCAAAGTATACTGTGAGATCAGTGTTATAAAAGGTCATATAGGAGGGTTTCTTTTGAGTTATTTTTGTCTTATGAATATAACATTTTGCCAAAATAATTTAATTATATAATTTTGTTTTTCAGAAAAATATGGGTTTTGGAAACAAAGTAAAATGTCATGAGGTTCTAAATTAAGACAAATTTGTTTGTCATATCTATTTCAAAGTCAGTCCAAAAAGAAATAGAAAAAGGGCAATACAAAAATAAATGTTCAATATATTCAAGTGATGTGTTACAAAAAGTGCATTTATCACAAACAGTATGAATGTTTTTTAATGATTGATCCTAAAAAAGTTGCTGTGATGATGACGTCATGTAACCCGCGCCATACAGAAGGTTTTCGAAGGTAACACACTTTTGAATGTATTCTCAATATCATTATTGCTATTTTTACAGTAAATGAAATGTATTTGGTCTTGTATAATTATTTGTTGGCCAATAGTGATTAAGTTTATGGCTCACTTTTATGCGGATCAGGAAGCTTTCGCGTCCAATTGTAAAGACCTTACGGCACGCCCCATTCCTCATGGCACGCCCCATTCCTTTCCGACCTTATGGCACGCCCATTGCTCCAGCCTGCAGTTACCTCTACTTGCACCAAACGCGAATTTAATTATTTGCGCGAGTAGATTACATACAAAGTCAATGCAAAGACGCGGATATACGCGTTTGCCGCGAACGCTCGATAATCGCCTCAATCGCGTCTTCCACGCAAGTTGAAAAATTTCAACTCGAATGGAAAATTCGCATGACGCTTAGTTGCGCAAGCCAATCAACCAAGAGCTCATTGATATGTCCGGTTACTATCACTGTTGTCGAAAATGGAGGAGCTAATTATTGTTGCCGTCTGTGGGTACCCTGAAATGTATGATACAACATCATACTCATACAGAGACCGGACAAAAAAGGAGATTGCATGGAGAAAAATCAGCGAGGAAGTTGAACTACCTGGTAAGTGATGAAAATATACACCCTTCACTTGATTCTCGAATAATATTCTTGAACCCAGACACGTCGGCGTTTGGCTTTCCTCCGTATTTGGGACTTCCACAACAACTATTGAGAGTGAGGAGTCACGTGCCGATTTGGGTTGATTTGGGCGGGGTCTGAGCCGGTCGGCCATGACGGTAGGAGACGCTATCGTTTGCCAGGGGCAACGCCTTCAGAACTTCACAGAGGCGCGACTAAACATTCCAGAGCTCTTTAATTTTTGCGCATTTATTATTTAATAATATATTATTTACGAGGCTT
The DNA here is from genome assembly GCF_965113295.1 of Leuciscus leuciscus. Classification (NCBI taxonomy): domain Eukaryota; kingdom Metazoa; phylum Chordata; class Actinopteri; order Cypriniformes; family Leuciscidae; genus Leuciscus; species Leuciscus leuciscus. The sequence continues at coordinate 33,973,704 of NC_138728.1, read as the reverse complement.
TCTGCTGTGGCTGGGTACAGGACTTGCCCATCTACAAGCCTCCAGGTGGTGAAAACAGCGTTGTCCTGGCAAAGGTAAGTTTCTTCACATGCGTTTTAGTGTGTTGTAATTACATTGCATTTAGCAGACACTTCTTGACCAAAATGACAAAGTAATTAACTGCGACTGTTTTGTAAACACTAGATTGTAAGGAGATGTTCAATGTACACAAACGTTTCCAACATGTTTTGATGTAGGCTAAAGCTGTGTATGTTTAGGTATTTAGTTGTAATTTGATTTTAGCCCAATGACACATACTGTAGCAGTTCCGCATCACAATCCGTACAGTGACGCTTTGAATCAAATGTACAATGAATCACTTCCAGGTCAAATAAAGTTATATATACCTTTGGAAACTGTGTTTTGTCCTCTTTGATCTTCTTCACGCATTGTCGAAGTCCACGCCCTTTGAAGACGACATTTCAGCGGTAAGTACAATGACACCCGAGTGACATTTAAAAATGGCGGTGGGCGGGGATCTCGCGTTGACTCCGGTGAAGGAGGGAAGAGAGTCAGCGAATTAAATGAATAAAGTTTTGGTCATGTGGTCTATAGTATTGAAGTTAAACGTAATGGTTATTGGTGTTGAACATTTTTAACTTTTTAAATGGTGGTTTAAAAACTATGTTCACGAGGTCTTGGAAACGACTGAAATGACTGAACGCGCCATTTTTCGTAATGAACAATATTTTGCAGATCAGCGATATAAGGACTTTAAAGTCAACCAAAGAGTCAAATGTGAAGTAAATTGTGTCATAATGAAATCTAACTACTATAAGACACCCTGTACGATGAGGCAGGGTGTCCATAAACGAAGTTAAAGCTAGCAGCTTAAGCAGAAGAAACTGCACTTTGACGTGCGTTAGAAACAGCTTTTGAACAGCGCTAAACGTTTTTTTTTTTTTACAAAGTCCCCCAGGACAACTGTAAACATCTTGTTTTTTCAACCCAGTGATCTCAAATAACTAGCTAATGAATACATGAATGAACAGTGTTATACCCATTTTATTAAGTTTATATACATAGTTATAATGTAAGCCACCCAGGAAAAATGTAAACATTTTGCTTCAACCCAGTGATCTCAAAGAACTAGCTAATGAATACATGAATGAACAGTGTTATACCCATTTTATTAAGTTTATATACATAGTTATAGTGATCTCAAAGAACTAATGAACAGGCGAATGAATGAACCATTTATTCTTTATTTTTTTAAATCAAACAAAACAGAAAACTCAAAGTCTTTTGTGTGCATGTTTTCAGAAAATGCCAAAACAAAACAAAACTTATAAAAAAATGGTCCGAAAAGGACATGAAGGCGGCCCTGGAGGAGCTGGAGGCAGGGGGGAGCCTGAGAACGGTGGGGGCCCGCTACGGCATCCCCCACAACACTCTTCAGGACCATCGGCGAGGCCGCTACACCTACCAGCCCCACCCCAGCCGTGCCCTCCTCCTGGAGGAAGAGGCATCTTCAGTTACCTATATAATTTGGATGGGCAGGCACGGCTTCCCCCTGACAAGGGCCGTGGCGACGTTGATGGCCACTGGTATCGTCAAGGCCTCGGGACGCCAGACAATGGTGAACTTTGAACATGGGCTGAGCCGTATGTGGTGGTGTCGTTTCCGGGAGCGCCACCCGGAGCTGTCGGCCAGGACCCCTGACTTCCTGGATCGGCAGAGGGTCTTCGGTGTGACGGTGCCTCGGGTGGAGGCACTCTTCAACATACTGGAGCCCATGTTTGCCGAGAAGAGCTGGCATGATTGTCCCCACCTGGTGTTCAATTGTGATGAAACAGGCTTTGGGGATAAACAAAAAAGCAGGAAGGAGAAGGTATATGCACAGAGGGGACAAAAACACGTGTATCGACAAACTGTTGTAACAAGGGAGCACATCAGCGTCCACTGCTGTGCTAGCGTGGCAGGTGTGAGCATCCCGCCCATGATAATATATGCTCAATGCCTGCCCAGTAATAGCTATGCGCTAGATGGCCCCCCCAACGCTCTGTACGCCATCAGCGAGAAGGGCTACATGGACGGGCCCCTGTTCGTGAGGTAGATCGAACATTTCCTGAAGCATGCTCCGGCAGAGCGTCCACTCCTGCTAACTTGTGACCAACATGAGACCCATATGTCCAAGGACGTGGTGGACCTCTGTCGGGGCAATGGTGTGGAGGTGGTGTGCCTGCCAAGCCACACCACCCATGCCCTTCAGCCCCTCGATGTGTCCCTCTTCGGGCCACTGAAAGAGGCCTTCACCAAGCTGGCAACAAATATGGGCCTGGTCAGGGGGGACCTTGTCCTGGGGAAAAAGCATTTTTCATCCATCTTAAAATTTGCTTACCCAAAGGCGGCCACCGTAGAGAACATAATGAAGGGGTTCCGGCTGACAGGCTTGTTCCCCCTGAACAGGCACGCACTGGAGGACAGTGATCAGGTACAAACAAAACAACAAAACAATAGACACTGCATAGATACAATAGAAACAATGCAAACAATAATTTACTAATATCTTTATCTCCTCTAGCTTACATTTCAGATGATGATCATCCCTCCAGTGGCAAATGTCAATTAAACACATTAAAGTCATAAAAAAAAAAAAAAATCAAACATATTGCCAGTTTGAGGTACATCTGTATTTAAGTGGCATGTGCCAGTAAAGGTTTTGTGATGCCAGTGCTGTAGGCCACGGACTCTTTAAAATTGTTGAGTTAGAGTTACACTTGTGCGTTTATGTAATTTTTTTCTTGCGTTCCTATTAAATGTTAAGAAACAGAGCTTCCCTTGACTGCCGTTCTTCAAATATTACATTATAGCCTCTTTTCAACAATCGTCCTGAGCGGTTCTCATTGCAAAACCATTCCATTCTGTGTTGATCCGAGCCAACTATGGTTAAATTTTTTCAATGTGTAATGAAATACAAACGCGTCAGTCGTTGTTATTGTGAAGAACGAACAGCTAATGCTATTAATTTATCTTTCCTTTGTTCACACAAAAAACACTATTAACAGTTACACAGAAACTGGTAATCAGGCAACAGAGGTGAACAACTGAGAAGCGACATCACTTCAAGAGATCTACTAAGTCAACCGGATGTGCTGTATTCTAATCAAAACTATGAGAGCAAAGCTAGAATTAGCAATATTTTAACACTTTAACGTCATTCTGTAAATGCTATTTCTACAAAATGTCAGTAATTAATAATTATGGCATACATTTTTTTATAATTATTAAACATTTCTTTGATTAACTCTATAAAATCTACTATGTTTTTATTTATGATGTATAGAGAGTCATTTGTTTAGTGTGGATATATTCATCCATGCATTACATTAATTACAGGGATTAAAGTGAAAAAAATGCTTCTGACTGAAATTTTTTTTTTAGGCCAAGTCATATACCTTTTTAAATAGTCGAGACCAATAGCGTTTTAAGGGGATACGTTTTAAACTGCTTTAATATTGCCAGTAGGCGTATCAGTGAACAGTTGCAAAATCAAATGAATAAATAATAAACAGGTTTCTTCACCTAAGTTAGGGCTGCACGATTATTAGAAAAATCATAATTGCCGATTATTCCCTTCGAATTGTAATTGCGATTTATTAATTATGATTATCAAAGTTTACATCTAATATAAACAAATTTTGTTTAAACTTGTTCTAATTTGCCTATATACATACATATATATACATATACATACATATACACGTATATATTATATAGGCAAATTATAACATGTTTACACAAAATTTGTTAACACACACAAGTACTTTTCCCCTTTATTTAACATGTTGGAATGAGCCACTACAGTCATTTAAAAATATAAAAAATAACACAAAGAAAAATAGTGGCATTTTGGGGTTAATATGGAAACGACAGTTACCAAGGTGAATACACAATATTAACAATAACTGTTAATGAAACATGGAAACTGCTCCTGGTGAATAGAATGAAAATCATACCTGCATTACTTTTATTTCGTGTAATTTACAACGTAGCTAATGGCGTTGCATGCTCGTAGTTTCTTTTGCACTTTATATACAGTGAGGCGATATACAGCGCGCGCCGCCGCATTTGCGCGTGCAATTGAAGAGTGTGCGCTACGAGAAAATGATAACGGCTGACAGGACAATAAAGTCCGTCTTTCTGAGGTGAAAAACTTTATTTCAGCGTACACTTATGTCACTGCCAATCGTATTGTGCTGGGTTTTCTGAAGTAGTCATTATTCGCCACTCATAACATAACATGCTCTAAACGCACGCAGAGTGGAAAAGGAGGAGCGGAGGAGAGGGGCGCGGAGAGCAAGGATCACAGCGTAAATTTGAACTATATCGATATATGCGATATGGTCTAATTCCATATCGCATTTAAAAAATATATCGATATATTGCCCAGCCCTACCTGCATTATAAGTGTGTCCACGGTAACTGAAATATAGTTCTCTTACGAGAGGTACTCTCGTACTGCGTAAATCTTACGCTAGGGGAAAATCTCTTTTCCGCGAGATACTGAAGCCAAAAAATTATCCTTAATTTTGAAATAATGTAAAACGCGTTGCGGCAGCATGCAGACACAGGCGAGACGGCTTGTGCGCCTATTGGCTGCCCTGCGGCAACTGCAGCAGCCTATCGATAAGGCCCACTCGTGACGTCAGCTCCAATGGGGGCGCTTCGCGCCCAATACGTCACGTCCCGCCAGAATGGGCGTGGTCTAGGGCTATAAACATAGCTTCGAGAGGCTAGCTCACTGATTTTTCATCTCTTCAGCGAAGCTCTCGCATCGCTGGACCCGGAGAGAAGCCGCGCCGTCTGAAAAAGCCTTTCAGCGGGACGAGTCGACACTCTGAAGCCGCTGGCCGCGCCGCCTTCAGTCGCCTTCCTGCTGCGCTATCCGGCGTTATATCCTTTCTCTGCTACTGTGTTTTGTGTATGTGTGTGTGCTCGCCGCCGCGACACACACTCTCATTGCACTAAAAGAGCCGGGCGTCTTTTTCAAGACGCCCCTTTCCTGAGGATCACGCAGCTCTCGCGCTCGCGCTCGCTGACGGCGACCGCCCTCACTGCGAGCCAGTTACTGCCTGGTGACTCTGAGGACTCACCTGGCATCCTTCTCCGAGACTGCTCCTCCGCCCCCCCCAACCCGCAAAGCTCGCCGGTGCGCCCGCTTGCCTTGCCTGCTTGGGGGATGATACCTGCTCTCCCTCTGTTCGAGCCGCGCAAACCGCGCCGTTCACAGGGGATGTCAGGAGCGGACGGTCACGGGGCTAGCTTTCTCTCTCCCTCTGTTCGAGCCGCGCAAACTGCGCCGTTCACAAGGGAGGCTGGAAGCGGACGATCGGGGTTAGTTTTTCTTTACGTTACAAGAAAGCTACCCTGCCCTTGCGCCCCATTCATGCGTCACTCACCAACGAAAAGACAACTCAGTTCCCTGATTAGGCGACTGGAAATATCAATATTGCAGCAAACGAGCCTGTTGTAACACGCACGCTTGCAAGCAAACGCCGAAGAAAACATGTTGACGCTCTTTTATATGCTCATGCATCTATACACCTTTGTGTTCCCCCCCTGTGGCTCAGTGGCGGAATCTTAGGTTTTTCACACGAGGGACCGGGGTTCGAATCCCGGTCTAACGGCAGATATTTTATGCCGCCAATGCTTCGCTCTGTCAGTTCCCTGAAAGGCGACTGCAGATGTGCATTTTGCAGCCAACGAGCGCGCTGTACAACCCGCTCGCCTGCACCCAAACACCGTTTCTATGGTTCCCGTGCGTCACTGGCGAAAGGAGAAAAGGGTGTTTTTTAGCCCCGCTGCGGCCGGGCCGACCTCCACTCCTGACACATTTCTCATTCCCCTCTTAAGTTCAGGTGACTGGAAATGTCAATATTGCAGTGAGCGAGCCTGTTGTTTTGCACGCACGCCTGCAAACAAACGCCAGCATGTTGACGCTCTTTGATAATACTCGCGCTACTGAATATCTATGTGTCTTCCTCTGTGGTCCAGTGGTAGATCGTCAGATTTTCACGCGAGAGACCCGCGATCGAATCCCGGGTCTACCGGCAAAACACACTTTTTGCCGTCAATTCTCGCTCTGGCAGTTCCCTGAAAAGGCGACTGCAGATGTGTATTTTGCAGCAAACGAGCGCGTGGTACAACCCGTTCGCCTGCACCCAAACTCTGTTTCTATGGTTTCCGCCTCTGAAGTTCAGACGACTGGAAATGTCAATATTGCAGTGAACAAGCCTGCTGTAATACACGCACGCCTGCACACAAACGCCAGCATGTTGACGCTTTCTGTTTCTATGGCAACTTCTCGCTCGTTCAGTTCCAGTAAATGCGACTGTTCCAGTGTATTCTGCAGTAAACAAGTCGGCGAAATAGCCCGCTTGCCTGCACACAAACGCCGCTTTTACGGCTACCCAGATAAATCCCATAAGAGTGTATTTTCTGGTGTCCCGGCCACGGCCGATGGTATTACGAATGTAGACGAAATTCCTACACAGAAACACAGCCCGTCACACAGGGCTCGCGCACATGAAATCGACCCAGGTCGATTGCGCATTAAACGTGGTAAATGTGCCCACTGCCCAGTGCCCACAAACACTACGTTCCGCATATCTCAAGGTTTCTGTAAAAACAAAACCAACGTGCATTCGCTCTGCTCAGGCGAACAATGCTCTCAGTGTTGTAAATGTGCCCGCTATCCCGCGCCCACATTCACACATAGACATGACAGGTCCTACGGGACTCGCCCAGCCCTCCCCTCTCGGTTGACCACCGCAAAGGAGTCGAGCGCGGGCAATCTGCCCGCCGTTATCAGCGCGCCCCCTGCCTCGAAGCGCGACGCTTATGTTACAGCACACCGAAGCCCCTCTGTCGCTGAGCGACCAGAGCGCGCTCCGCATTCAGCCCCTAGCCATTCGTGCAGATGCATGGGCAAGGCTACCCGGGGGTTTTGAAGTGGGTGCTAGACATTATAGAAAGAGGCTATTCGCTACAGTTTCGCCGACGCCCTCGCCGCTATGTGACGCGCGTCGAAGCTACGGTAAAAACAGAAGTAGCACCACCTACTTCGAGCCGAAATTTTGAAACTGTTGAGCAAAGGGGCCATAGAGCCTTTATCTCAAGCTCAGAGTGAAGGAGGGCTATACAGCAGATACTTCCTGGTACTGAAAAAAGACGGGGGTCTCAGACCCATACTAGATCTAAGGCAACTGAACAGAGTGCTTGCGAAGCAACAGTTCGGAATGCTCACGACCAGAAAAACCCTCACGCACATTCGCCGAGGAGATTGGTTTGTGTCAATAGATCTGAAAGACGCATATTTTCAAATACAAATAGCGTCACGTCACAGGCGACGTTTGAGATTCGCCTTCGAGGGCCAGGCATATCAGTGCTCAGTCCTACCGTTCGGCTTGTCTCTAGCCGCTCGCACCCCTCAGACTACAGGGCATGCGAGTATTGAACTACTTGGACGATTGGCTGATTCTAGCTCAATCTCACTCGGTGCTCATAGAGCACAGGACCATTTTGCTCGATCACCTCGAGAATCTGGGTCAATTGGGCGAAGAGTTCTCTGTCTCCCAGACAGATAATATCTTTTCTGGGCACAGAACTGGACTCGCTGTCTATGATAGCGCGACTGTCACCAGAGCGCGTACTAGACATTCAGCGCGCAGCGAGCTCTTTCCGCTGCGGCGCATCTGTCCCGCTCAAGAAATTTCAGAGGATGCTAGGTCTCATGGCCTCAGCATCATCAGTACTTCAGTTGGGCTTGCTTCGCATGCGCCCGCTACAGTTCTGGCTGAAAGCGCGAGTACCGCGCCGAGCGTGGGCTTCCGGTCTGCTTCGTCTCAAGGTCAATCAGAAATGCATCGCAGCTCTGAAACCTGGGAAAGCAAACGACTTGTACCAATCAGGTGTTAGCCTGGGGACTTCCTCGAGTGTGAAGGTAGTGTCTACGGACGCCTCCACCTTGGGATGGGGAGCACTGCTCAAGGGCAGACCGTTCTTCGGCCAATGGTCAGAACGGGAGAAGCTTCTACACATAAACTGCCTCGAAATGTTGGCAGTAGACAACACACTGACGCGTTTTTGTCCCTAAATACGAGGACACCACGTCCTGGTCCGCTCGGACAACATGTCAGTGGTGTCCTACATAAATCGCCAGGGCGGCCTCAGGTCCCGAAACCTGCACAGGCTGACAGAACGCCTCCTGGTGTGGGCTCAGCGCAACCTGCTCTCGCCGAGAGCAGCGCATGTGCCAGGGCTCCTGAACGTAGGACCGGACAGACTGTCCAGAAACAATGTTCCGACAGGCGAATGGCCTCTACACCCACAGACAGTCCAGCTGCTGTGGAAGAAATTCGGCAGAGCGGAAGTAGACCTGTTCGCGTCTCAAGAAAACGCTCACTGTCTGGAATTTTTCTCCAAGAGCAGGGACGCGCTGGCTCACGTATGGCCCCGCCGCCCGCTCTATGCCTTTCCTCCCGTCTTTCTCCTGCCTCAGGTGATAGAACGGATCAGAGAAGGATGCTCAGTGCTACTCGTAGCGCCGTTCTGGAAAAACCAACCCTGGTTCCCAGTTCTGATGCAGCTAGCAAGCACTGCCCCATGGCCAGTGCCAGTGAGGAGGGACCTCCTCTCTCAGGCCAAGGGCTCGTTTTGGCATCCGCGCCCAGAGCTGTGGTCCCTTCATGTTTGGGCCATCAACGGGTACCCGCTGACCTCCCCAAGCGGAGTGTTAAACACGATCACGCAGGCTAGAGCTCCGTCTATGCGACGTCTCTATTCCTCAAAATGGTCAGTGTTCTCCAGCTGATGCACAGCTTGTGGCGTGTCGCCCCTAGACTGTGGGGTGACGGAGGTTCTCTCCTTCCTACAAGAGCTGTTGGACAAGGGCAGGACCCCTTCCACGCTCAAAGTGTATGTGGCGGCCATAGCAGCGTTCTCAAAAACAACGCTGGGTCAGTCAGTAGGAAGGAACGATTTAGTCATCGTCTTCCTTAGAGGAGCTAAGAGACTGAATCCTCCCAGGCCTCCCTCAGTCCCTGTATGGAACCTTTCTACAGTGCTGGAAGCCATGAAAGGTGACCCATTCGAGCCTTTACAGACGATTGATCTTAAACACCTGTCTTTCAAGACAGTGTTTCTTCTGGCTCTCGCTTCAGTGAAGCGCACAGGGGACTTACACGCGCTCTCAGTAAGCGCGACGTGTATGGAGTTTGGGCCTAATGACTCAAGAGTTATACTCAAACCTAAGCACGGTTATGTTCCAAAATCCCTCAACACACCGTTTAGGGCGCAGGTCATTCCCTGTCAGCCTTACCGGTCTCTGACGAGGAAGGAGATGCAAGCTTCCTTTGCCCAGTCAGAGCATTAAGAGCTTATGTGTCTCGCACGTCTGTTTTCAGACAGACAGAGCAGCTCTTTGTTTTCACTCTACGGACGTTCTAAGGGACTTGCCGTGTCGAAACAGAGCCTATCCAGTTGGATAGTTGATGCTATAGCGCTGGCTTATACCTCTAAGGGCTTACAGTGCCCATTTGGAGTCAGAGCACACTCCACGAGAGGCGTGGCCTCGTCGTGGGCTTGGTCTAGTGGGATTGCCTTGCAAGATATCTGTATGGCGGCAGGCTGGGCCTCCCCGTCTACATTTATATGGTTTTATAACCTAGAGGTTCCCGCCTTGCAGGCTAAGCTGCTTTCGGTCTAAAATCGGTACTGTCTGCCCTGATGTGTTCGGGCCAGAATACTGAAACTGCTTGAGCAAATGCTCGCTGTTGGATCGCGCAGCTCTATGGGCAGTGTGTAAGACCCACTATATTCGTCAGTCCAGGCCGGGGGTCGCCCTGACTGTACGACACATCATCAGTATAACTGCTCCTTATAAGATGTTATATTATTACAGGAATGATGCTATTCTAGCCACTCTTTCCTGGGCTCTCTGTGAGTCCATTATGATCATGTACTATATGAGCCCGGGCACTTGCCCTTGGGACTTTGGTGCTGGATCTTAGCATGCACGGCGTTTTACACTGTTTCCCCTAGCGTAAGATTTACGCAGTACGAGAGTACCTCTCGTAAGAGAACGTACTCGGTTACTAACGTAACCTCGGTTCTCTCTAGAGAGGAAACGAGTACTGCGTATCTTGCCGTGCCTGCACACGCTCTGGTTCGCTTCGGCGATGAAAAACCAGTGAGCTAGCCTCTCGAAGCTATGTTTATAGCCCTAGACCACGCCCATTCTGGCGGGACGTGACGTATTGGGCGCGAAGCGCCCCCATTGGAGCTGACGTCACGAGTGGGCCTTATCGATAGGCTGCTGCAGTTGCCGCAGGGCAGCCAATAGGCGCACAAGCCGTCTCGCCTGTGTCTGCATGCTGCCGCAACGCGTTTTACATTATTTCAAAATTAAGGATAATTTTTTGGCTTCAGTATCTCGCGGAAAAGAGATTTTCCCCTAGCGTAAGATTTACGCAGTACTCGTTTCCTCTCTAGAGAGAACCGAGGTTACGTTAGTAACCGAGTACGTTCTCTACCTCAGCGCTCAACTGTAGCCTGACATGCACTTTCCGTGAGCGGTAATTGAAAACCCGGAGTGGACCATAAGCGAAGTGATTACAGAATGCTTAGAGTGGAGAGAGGATCGTGCTTTTGCTCCACTCCAGGCTTTGATCACATCCCCCTCAGAAGGGTGAATACAATACACCTCGTCTTTCCTTAATTTAAGACCTATTCAAACTAAAATTAAGACATTTATTACACTATTTGAGAAATGAAAGCCTATTTACGGCCTTAAATTTATGAAAAGTGAATTTAAGACATTAAGGACAGACTGGAACCCTGCAATTGACGGAAATCCGTCATAGACTTGCTGCAATTAACAGAAATCCGTCGTAGCGACGGAGAACTTTAATCCCTGTAATTAAAATCATTCATTTTATCGTACATTGCTTCACAACCAATTTCAAAGTTCCATGTGACTGACACTAGGGGTTGAAATTCCCAATAGTGATGGGAAGTCCGGTTCTTTTCCACGAACCGGTTCTTTCGGACAGTTCGTTTCAATGAACCGGTTCAAAAAACCGGTTCACCAGTTCTTTTACGTCATCACGTAATGACGTCAATTCTATCATCCCGGCGGATAAATATACATTCAAATAAAGGCATTTGTAATCATAACTTCAGTTAAATAATAGTGCTCATCGTCATAATCATCTTGGATAGGTTTCTTACATTTTGAAAATTAACCCTGTAGTAGGCCTAAGGCGATGCGCAAACGCGGATGTTTTACATGTCTTAAAGTGAATAAATTTCATCATTTTTATTTTATTTGTAATTAAATAAACGTACATTTCGCCGAATTCGGCCCCTCATTCAAGTCCTTGGTTCACCCGTGCTCATGTATCAGCACAGCGCATAGACAGTAACACAGCATCAGTTGGCCAAAAGAAAGTTCGGTTCAGAGACGGTGTTGTTATCACGCATGCGCAGTCTCTCCAGCTCGTCGGTTCTCCGTATCGAACGTGTCCGAAAGAAACAGTTCTCGGTTCTGTACTGGTGATGCGAGAACTGCTGCAACAACCAGTTCTTGACTCGAGAACCGTATGCCTGTGTGTGAGCTGAGAACTACTGAAACCTTACTAGGCTATAGCCTTATTCAGTCGACAAAACAAAAAACTTGATGCATATCTATGTTTAATACGTTATGTTTTGATTAACACATTATAAACATTTAATTTGCACCCTTTAAAACCTTGGCAAGAGTTTACGTCAAAAATGTATATTAACTTACTTAGAAATTAAATGATCTGTTCCAGAAAATAATGTTTTAGTATAATAATAAATGTTTAGTTTTACAATCCATTCATTGTGTTTCCAATCTTTAAAATAATACAGTGAAAAGGTAGTAGCCTATGAGATAAACATGTTTCTAACATGTTTTATTTTGTTACACTTATTGATGTTCAGTAAAATACTTAAGAAACATGCATTTCGTCCCTCTGAAAAAATTGCACGCATGCTCAGCTCATCAGCTCATCGGTTCTCCGTATCGAACGTGTCCGAAAGAAACAGTTCTCGGTTCTGTACTGGTGGTCCGAGAACCGCTGTACCTGTACGTTCGGTAGTGCGCGCATGCTCAGTATCAACTACTCGTGCTCATCACTTCTCTCAGCACGTCTCAGTTCAGTGAACTGTTGTATTTACTGGAGTAACATTTGCCTACTCCGGGATATTGGTTTATTTTGAGTAGAGGTGACTGTCAGGATTCAGGCATGTCCGAAAGTGAGTAACTTTAGTAACTTGTTGTGGATCAGTGCTGACGCAAGACGCGAACTGTTTCGAACGATTCAGTCTGATTTAGTGTACTGGTTCGACCAGTTCACTAAAAAGAACCGGTTCAAAAGAACGATTCGTTCACGAACCGGACATCACTAATTCCCAATCGTATGCAAATGTCATGTGCACTGGAAAGGTGGGAAGAGCCATAGATATAATATAGAAACTAGATACCCTATTGGCCGCTGGACACTGAGAAATACGGCCGCCATCTTAAACCGGTCGTACTCCTAGTTACGTTGCGTGGCAGCAGTTAAGATGCAGGACACTTTACAATATATTTCTGCTTAAATTGGCACACCATCGCTAATAGGGCTCGGGGATTACTATTCACAAGTAAAATTTAACATTACCGTACTATTGGTTATATTTTGTGAATAGAATATTACCAGAGAGTTGAGAAGGAGCAAGGATCTTTGATATTACTGTATGTTACTGGCTATGTTTACTTTACCGGTGTTCACTCGACTATGTGCGACTGTGTGATTTTGATGAGGTGACAGTAGGTTACAGTTTGAAAAGTGTTTACAGTTTGACAAAAGCACAATGTTGTGATTTATTGCGAGTGTACACAAATATAAGTAAACACATTGCAATTTCAGTGATGTCCTGTATGAACAAAATGTATGTTTTTATGTTTCCACTGTTTGATCGCACTCGCGCCTCTTGACATCACATCGCAGCCTGTTCATTATAGCCACAGAGCTTCAGAGCTAAGACTACATATTAGGTGTCCCTAAACAACCCGCGTATCTAACAATAGTTCCGCATTACATTAATTAATTTGCACACGAGTTTTATTTATTTTTATACCGTGTATTCTCTGTGTATTCATGCACCAAACCGTGACGGCCATACCGTTTCGGTTCAATACGAATCGTTCCAACCCCTACTATCCCTGGCTAAATACAGAAAAAAAACTACCTCTGTCCTCGTTTTGTTTTTGAAGACACAACATTAGGTTTTTCAATCAGATTGATAATCAAAATGTCCCAGTTTTTTCCCCATTTTCGGAGATTATGTTCCCAGTTTTGATTTTGGACGTCTGGTCCCTTTATATCATATATCACAATATTCTATTACTGTTAAACCCACTATGAATAATAAAAAACGCTGAACCAAGTGTCTGTTTCATAGCTACATGAATGACCTTTACAAAAAAACAAAACAAAAAAACACGTGAAAATCAGTTCGATATTCAGTTCGGTATGATTAATTAAATGCGCTGACAGCTCATTTCACCTGCCAAACAGATTACACTGAATGGAGCGGGTGACCGGTTTAAGATGGCGGCCCCACGGCTCGTCCGCGCCAGTGGGCAGTAGCGGTCAATAGGGTGTCTACCTATATAAGTCTATAGGAAGAGCCTTTCGGCTAGCCTGGGAAAACTGGAAGTTCAGCAAATTAAGATTTGCTCTGCAAGTCCGTCTGGCAAAGAGCCCGTTCAAGCCCATTTCCAATCTTTCCAAATCGTGGCACCAATCACAAACGTTGAGGCGGGCTTTACATGATGCTGATCGCTCTGATTGGTTTTAGGTCTATCCAATTGCGCCCAGAGGCATTTGAGCGACGTCCATTGGTGACGCCTCTTTGGAAATAGGCTGTGAAAGAACCTTTCCCAGACCCACTCTCAGTCACAACTGAGAAGGGTCTAGTGTCAACCAGGCTACCATTCGGCCCGACGGTGGAAGAAACTGCTATGATGTTGTTTAGCATGTAAAGTCAGACACTGTCCTTTCTAGTAAAGACGCTAAAAAAATCTATTAAGGATCACAACGAATACACATTACAGTCGCATTGTCAAAACACCATTAAAATGCTGGTACAGATGCGAAAAACGCAGAAAATCGAACCTGATCCGAATTTTTTTTATGACAGACGAAAGTTTCGGAGGCAGCGTGCAAGTGTGATTGACATTACTTGATGTCGTATTTTTCTTATTTAACGTGCGAAAAATTTCGGGCACAGTATAGCCTATGCAAGGGCAACCTTGATTTTTACATGATGCTGCGCGTCACTTTTAAGTTAGGTATCAGTTACTTAAGCTGACCAGCACAAGATTCTCGTCTGACATTCACATAGGTACATTAGACATTACTTTTTAAACTGGCTTCAACAACCAACAAAACAAATTAAAGCCAAATTAAATAGAACAATACTTTAAAGTTAAAAAGCCTTTAATTAGGCTATCATTATAAATATGTAGGCGTACCACACGGACTTTAACCATCTTTTGTAAAACTGAATGTTTTTATGTTCAGGTTTTTTTTTTTTTTAATCAACCACTGACTTTTTGATGTTACCAATTATTACATTAATTCATAAATTACATTAACCACATTTATTACTTACTGTTGACAGTTGAAAATCCTGTTGTACCGCCTCCACATCTTCATCATTAATACTGGCAAATTTACTTGGGGAAAAATCAGCCAATAACACAGTATATAGTTAATAAACTATAAACAATATTCACGCATATACTTAATCAACACATGTACAAAAATTATTCTTATCTTAGCGAGAAATAAAAACAAGATAAGACCAACACAGCTTACCTCGTCAACACAACCTCCGATCTGACACTGTCACTGAGTCAAGACAAACTTGCGTTAAAAAAAAACATCCCGCGTAATCCCCGCATGACACAGGTTTAAATTAGAAATTTATAAAATGACTTCCTGTATGTGTCAGCCTTGAAGTAACACACATTTTTTGTGTGTTGTGTCACAAACAAATTGTGTCACAAACAAATGGGACAGTCAAAAATATTAATGCAAAAGATTTTCCTACGTCAATTTGTTTTAACTATGCACACAATATATCCTCCCATGTGCAAACAACACTCACCTGCACTCTTACACAAATCGCTCCCTTTATGCATATTTATCTGAAAACATTTTAGTGTGTTAACTATTATGTCCTCACACTAACGCGATATTTATTTTAAACAACGCAAAATCATTGGCGTTATGCTAGCATTACAAATTACATATAATTACGAGTTCTTCAATTAATAAATTAAACCTACATATAAAATATTTTCTTAACTAAAAATTCATGCAGTTAACAGAATCATTGTAGCAGTTACACATAAGAATAAAAACACATTATATAGTGGGTACGGAAAGTATTCAGACCCCCTTACATTTTTCACTCTTTGTTATATTGCAGCCATTTGCCAAAATCATTTAAGTTCATTTTTTTTCCTCATTATTGTACACACAGCACCCCATATTGACAGAAAAATACAGAATTGTTGACATTTTTGCACATTTATTAAAAAAGAAAAACTGAAATATCACACGGTCCAAAATATTCAGACCCTTTGCTCAGTATTTAGTAGAGGCACCCTTTTCATCTAATACAGCCATGAGTCTTTTTGGGAAAGATGCAACAAGTTTTTCACACCTGGATTTGGGTATCCTCGGCCATTCCTCCTTGCAGATCCTCTCCAGTTCTGTCAGGTTGGATGGTAAACATTGGTGGACAGCCATTTTCAGGTCTCTCCAGAGATGCTCAATTGGGTTTAAGTCAGGGCTCTGGCTGGGCCATTCAAGAACAGTCACGGAGTTGTTGTGAAGCCACTCCTTCGTTATTTTAGCTGTGTGCTTAGGGTCATTGTCTTGTTGGAAGGTGAACCTTCGGCCCAGTCTGAGGTCCAGAGCACTCTGGAGAAGGTTTTCGTCCAGGATATCCCAGTACTTGGCCGCATTCATCTTTCTCTCTATTGCAACCAGTCGTCCTGTCCCTGCAGCTGAAAAACACCCCCACAGCATGATGCTGCCACCACCATGCTTCACTGTTGAGACTGTATTGGACAGGAGATGAGCAGTGCCTGGTTTTCTCCACACATAGCGCTTAGAATTAAGGCCAAAAAGTTATATCTTGGTCTCATCAGACCAGAGAATCTTATTTATCACCATCTTGGAGTCCTTCAGGTGTGCTTTCATGTGTCTTGCACTGAGGAGAGGCTTCCGTCGGGCCACTCTGCCATAAAGCCCCGACTGGTGGATGGCTGCAGTGATGGTTGACTTACTACAACTTTCTCCCATCTCCCGACTGCATCTCTGGAGCTCAGCCACAGTGATCTTTGGGTTCTTCTTTACCTCTCTCACCAAGGCTCTTCTCCCCCGATAGCTCAGTCTGGCCGGACGGCCAGCTCTAGGAAGGGTTCTGGTAGTCCCAAACGTCTTCCATTTAAGGATTATGGAGGCTACTGTGCTCTTAGGAACCTTAAGCTAGGGGGAACCTTAATTTTTTTTGTAACCTTGGCCAGATCTGTGCCTTGCCACAATTCTGTCTCTGAGCTCTTCAGGCAGTTCCTTTGACCTCATGATTCTCATTTGCTCTGACATGCACTGTGAGCTGTAAGGTCTTATATAGACAGGTGTGTGGCTTTCCTAATCAAGTCCAATCAGTATAATCAAACACAGCTGGACTCAAATGAAGGTGTAGAACCATCTCAAGGATGATCAGAAGAAATGGACAGCACCTGAGTTAAATATATGAGTGTCACAGCAAAGGGTCTGAATACTTAGGACCATGTGATATTTCAGTTTTTCTTTTTTAATAAATGTCCAAAAATGTCAACAATTCTGTGTTTTTCTGTCAATATGGGGTGCTGTGTGTACAATAATGAGGAAAAAAATTTACTTAAATGATTTTAGCAAATGGCTGCAATATAACAAAGAGTGAAAAATTGAAGGGGGTCTAAATACTTTCCGTACCCACTGTATAGCTAACACAACATTAAACTGAATGAACACTTACTGTACGTTCACATCGCCGCCGGCGAGAGCGGCAAAATTCGCTCTCGCAGCCCTGCCACCGACGCCTAGAAAGATTCGGGGACGCTCTGACTTAGATTAGAATGCGTGAAAAAAAAGGCTGTCACTGTCCTCATTGGTGCTAGCTCTTCTACTAACAGCTTCCAAAGCTGTTAGCATGCGCTCATCGAAGTTGGAGCTGTGGTGTGGTCTCTTTCTCCTCAATGAGGAGGGCTGAAGGCTGGGCTGGCCCTGGCTTACACCTGCCTGTCCTTGAATGTTGGCCTGGCTCTGGCTTACACCTTCCTGTCCCTGGCTTATACCTGCCTGGCTCTGGCTTCCACCTGCCTGTCCAAGAAGGCTGGACTGGCTCTGGCTTCCACCTGCCTGTCCAATAAGGCTGGACTGGCTCTGGCTTTCATCTGGCTGTCCCTGAAGGCTGGACTCACACTGATGACTGTGTGTGCGCGTCTCCTCTACCTGACTGTGCCCGGCCATGGCATATTCTCTTTCCTCTGGGGTCAGGTCTTCCCCAACCCCCCCTACCATATTACCGTATTTTTCGGACTATAAGTCGCTCCGGAGTATAAGTCGCATCAGTCAAAAAATGCCTCATGAAGTGAAAAAAAACATATATAAGTCGCACTGGACTATAAGTCGCATTTATTTAGAAATTTATTTCACAAAATCCAAGACCAAGAACAGACATTTAATCAGGAAAGGCAAGTTATTCAACTACACAGTAGCACACAGAACAACAGGCTGAATAGGTGTCCAGTATGTTAACGTGACACATTAACGCCCGTTTCACACATACTCCGTTTGTAGTGCGTATATTTTTCCGTACCCTTGTTAACAGGTCAGAGCTTTCACAATGCACGCGGTTGCAGTCCGTCGATCCGTTCCAGGTGCGGTGCGTATACAGCAGTGCAGCGATCGTTTCCGCACCGAGTCTATTTTTGCTGTGCTGCACGCGCTGAATTAAAGTGACAGCACACGGTTTGTGGTCAAAATGAATACAGATTGACATGAAAATGTAGTAATTTCATCATAAATGCATTTAATTAAATACTAGCCTACTATTTTTCACAGTCATCTTTTTACTTCAAGCGTTGGTAAATCAAGGAAAACTACAATTTACTATTTACAATTTACAAGGCGACATAATGAACAACACTCGTCTCATTCGTGGAGGTGGAAAAACAAGTTATTTGTGACATGCAAGATTTATTGTATAAAGATTTAAATTATGCAAAAGAAAGGGTATGAGTCTGCTGTTTTTGTCAATTTTAAGTTTTAATTTAAAATGTATGCGATTTTAATATAAGTGCATGGTTAAATATTTTACCACTTGCTTGAGCAACTTAATATATAATTATATAGAAGTAATGCATTGAATAATAGTTTGTTTAAATTGTGTTTAAACGTGAATACGTCTATTAAAGAGTAGCCTATACGTATAAAGAGAATCGCAATGCTGACAAAAAACTTTTTCTTTTTTTTAAATAAAATTTGCTGATAACTTCTGGATTTGAAATACAATGTGTTTGGGGTTACAGCCGCGGGTCAGTTACGCACTGCAAACGCAGCTTATGTGAAAGCACTTTAGCGCGTGCTGCTCCTGCACAGCATATGCACCGCAACACGCACCGCACACGCACTGCACACGTTATTCAGCTACACAATAGCATAAAGAACAAATATCTGGGAGGCTGAATAAGCTAAATTAACATAAGCCAGCGAGTCCAACAAGCAAGTTACCAGTAAACAAGTTCACCAAGCTCCCGCGATCTCATTCCTCATCATTTTCTTCATCATCCGTGTCGCTTCTGAACAACTCCGCCAACTAGAGCGCCCCCTCGCGGCTGTAGACGGTAATGTTTTCTCTTGGTTCATCTCAGTCTGAATTAATTTTGATATATAAGTCGCACCTGACTATAAGTCGCAGGACCAGCCAAACTATGAAAAAAAGTGCGACTTATAGTCCGGAAAATACGGTACTGCATATTAACCTATCTTCTAGGAATGGGTTGAGGAAGCCCATGACCCCACTGTAGCGCCATGGCCGGACACTGCTTGCGCCTGCTCCACTCCTATTCCTCTCTGCCTCCTTCCTCTTCTCCTTTCTGAATGTGTCTCTAAGGGACTTCCATCTTTTCCTGCACTCATCCGCAAGTAAAAAGACAATATGAAACTTTATTAAATATGTGACTGGTGAAATTATTATTTTTTAAATATGTGACTGTAATGACATTTATCATTATTTTCTCCAGCTAAGCAATTTGTAGAGAAATACCATAAGGGGAACAGGTATAGTACACTTTTCCTTGCAGAATTATTTTTAATAAAAAAAAGGCAGAAGTGACTGCTTTCATTTTAAAATATGTAAGAAATGTGTTGTACTTCAAAATTAGATAACTATGATTATAACAGCTGATAATTACATCTAATGAAATTTGGCGGGCTAAAGTAGGCTATTGTACAGCATCTGTAAATGATACATTTTTCCTCCATTTTGCTTAGTAACTAATGTGGTCGGAACCAAAGTTTACAGGATTGTGTTCTCTTGTATCCTCTCAGGCGGAGGACTTCTACATTCCGATTGGTTGCCGCTGGTTGCCGCCAAACCGCGTCATAGCTTATTACCATAAAGTTGACTTGATTTCAACTCTTCTCACCGCTCTCGCCGTCCAAAACGCGCCGCGCCAAGGTACATATTGGTACCAAAAGGGTACATATTAGAACCCTTTTGAAGGGTACTGTCCCAGTGACAGCTTTTGTACCTTTTTTTCTGAGAGTGAATGATCTTAAGTTTTTAACAAGCCTGAGAAACTTAAACATTTAAACCATAGACTGTAAAAAAAGATGGACGATCTCGCTGACATCTTGGGACTTGAGTCTGCACAGTAGCGATCTCGGGACCAGACCTTCGCAGTAGTGAGCAGGAGGTAAAACCGCGAAATCAACGCTCCGCCCTCACTCTCGCAGAATGCACTCTCCCTGACTGCACTTTAAAAAAAATTGATTGCAGTATGACAAGAGGCTTGTTAAAATAAAGTAAATACAATCTCCTCCGTCCTCCGAAGATCCCGAAAAAATGTCCGTTGGTGCTTCAGTGACTACTTTGCACAGAGAACCTGTCAATCACAGCTGTCAATCATGACGTTACACCACCTTTTTATAGCATCCCGTAACTAACTAAAAACCGACTTATTTTAAAAACAGAACTTACTTGAACTTACATCAGCGTGATAAAAATGACAGCAAATGAAAGAAACCACCTTTGGAAAAAAGATATTTGAAGTGTAATTTAATTGTTTAGTTGGTCTCACATCCCGTTGAATAACACGGGGAGGCGGGGTTTATGACCTATACTAGGACCAGTCACTGGGGGGGCGATCAAGGCGCTTTGGCTTCACTTTTCAGGGCTTGTGCGGCACGCTTGATTTAAACAAATTACCTTTTATTATGAAAACAAGCAAGAACCATTGAATAATAGAGAACACCTATATAGCAGTATGGTGGCTACACTTTTGATGACGTCATGCAGTTCTCAAAAAATCTATAAAACAGTGTTTAACCAATTTACTGTCTTCCAGCCAACAAAACCTCACAAATTACATTAACATACGATTACACCAAACCAGTCATATCTTTGACAAAATATAATTAGTTACTGCTCTTCCTTGAAAAGCTTGTGTAGCTTTAACAAGCATTGCTCTATATTTCATGTATAAACAACAGTAAAAACTATGCAACGTTTACATTGTGCAATTTTATATGATTACTCAATTTTTGTAGCTAAAAACTATTGTTAAGCCTACCTGAAAAACCCATAGCACTGTTTATTACATTTTTATCTATTGTATTTCAATAGTAATATTGTTTGAATTTTATTTATTTGTTATGTAATAATTGACTATACACTTGTCCTTGATGTTTGAACTTTAAGTTAAGCAAACAAATAACTGCATAATGCTGATAATATAATTTGTTTCTTGGATTTCAATATAAAACTCTACTAAATTATTTCAATGTATGAGTGCTCTTAGAACATTTCCAGCATATTTTAACAATACCATGATAAAATTAATAAACATGAAAATATTCCTCACTATAACTGTGGTGTGAAATTTGAAATAAAATACCATAACACAAAACTGTTATTCAATGATTTTTATTAAAACAATTTTATTTTCATTATTTACTCATGGCGACAAATGCCACAGAAACTTTAAACTTTATAAACAAAAACAACCGCTGTTTGCCCCCAAAACTCAAATGTAAACCATCGCTCCCATAGAGATCCCTGGTGATTTTTCCCTTAGACAGAAAAACTGAATGCGTGCGCACATCATGAATGCGACAAAACACCACATTGTCCATCTCCCCAAAACGCCTTTCCAGAAGAACATTGCACTCCTTCACCACAGCCTGCACACACAGCAAAGTACAGATCCTGTACATCATGCCCATTCTGAATCCGCCGAATCAGCGCCAGTCTCTGGTCCACAGTCGTCTGAGGCCTGGCACCACTGGCAACATCATTGGTACCTATCATTAACAAGACCAACATTGGCCCCTTCATGCCATCAAAATGGCGTGCATGCTGGGCCAAACTGCGGCTCAGGTTTGTACCAGGATGCACAAACAGCTGGATATTTTTAATGTGCTCTCCTCAACTCCACAGCACATCGAGTCATTCAGCAGACACACCTTCAACCCTAGAAAAAACAGACAACTGTTACATGTACACAAAAAGTATCACAAAACAAAAGCAATAAATACTGCTAATAACCAAAATCACAAACACATATGCAATCTAAATCTAAAATTATATTACATAGCTAACTATGGTTAAGACATGAAAAAATAATACAAATATAGCCTGTATTACTATATCTATATTAGGCTACATAATCAGCAATCAATTGACATTTGACTGTTCACACTGAACATAAATACCATGTTAAAAAATATATTAATGTTTCTGAGTGAAAAATGTCCTACGGAAAAAAAAAAGAGAAATTTTGTCTAAATGACTATACAATTTAGTCTAGCCAAAATATTATTATTCTTTAAATTATAAAAACCGATTTAAAAAATATTGAACATAACTAAACTATGATATATTAATTTGACAGACATAACATCATTTCAGATTAACCTAACTCCAGAAACAACCATTTGAATAACAATAAATCTGATTTTTCTAATGCCTCTGCATATTCTTATTACACAAAGCAATTACAGCAATGCATACAAACGACATAAAATGAGATGATAAACAATTTTTTGTAAAACCTTAAAGAGCATTTGCAATAGCATTTGATTTACTTCTGTACATTTTTTAAAAAAATTAAGCAAAAATTCCTTACAGTGAACATAATAATACCTTTCTTAACCACAAGGTTTTCCTGCCAATCTTTGACACCACTTCACCACACTGACCACCTAAAAAAATTATATATACACATTTAAAAAATAAATAAATAAAACCACAGCACTAACACGAAAATATAATTATAGCATTCAACACCAGTCCATTAATTTACCTGTCAAATTCATGTCCACCAAAGAAAGTCAATCACAGTAAGTATGGACCACAGATGAAACAAGAACGTCAATCATGGTGCATGGACCACACATGCAATAAAAAATAAACAAATGCTGATTGGTGATGGGTCGTTCGCGAATGAACCGGCTCTAAGAGCCGTACCTGTTCCTGTCAATCATACACGAGGTGTCAACCAATTATACGGCATGAGGGAGGGGCCGAGCCATCACACACACAGTGTCAAACTCGGAGGAGAGGAGAGGAAAAACAGCTGTGAAAACAAAACAAAAGCAGGGAAATGAGTCGGAAGCACAGCAGCATTTGGAATCATTTTAATGGTGTAGACAATGTTAAAGCACAGTGTAGAATTTGCCAAAACAAAATCTCACATAAAGCCGGTTCTACCCACAACCTACACCGGCATATGCGAACTGTGCACCCAACTGTGAAGCTAGTGGAGCTTCGAGAAACTAGCGGTCCCGCTAGTGAAGGTGGTGGAGCGACTGGAGTCAGCACCTCACGTGGAGATGTATCCACTCAGTCAAGTAGGCCATCCGCGACCCACAGCAACGCAGTCTTCTATAATGGACCAGTTTATGCAAAAGTCAATGTCTGTAGCAAAACAAGGCAAAATTTATATTGCATTGGCTAAAATGTTTGCCACCGATTTCCAGCCATTTTCGATCGTGGAGGACAGAGGTTTTAGAAATTATAGCAGTAGTCTAAATCCAATGTACACAATTCCAAGCAGGAAAGTAATTTCAAAATCACTTATTCCACAACTGTATGAGAGCACAAGGGCTTCAGTGCAGGAAAGAGTCATAAAAGCTACTGCAGTTTGCCTTACCACTGACTGCTGGACGTCACGGATAACCACTAATTACATGTCAGTTAGATGTCACTTTATTGAAGATTTTTCAATGTCTAGCTGTCTTCTAGACTGCTTTGAGTTCAGCGACAGACACACCTCAAACATGGCAGAGGAACTGTTGAGAGTGGCAAAAGAATGGCATGTAGATGGAAAAGTGGTCTGTTGTGTTACTGACAATGCAGCTAACATTACCAAAGCCGTGAAAATATTAAAGTGGACCCATCATCCATGTCTTGCCCACACAATCAACCTGATTGTAAGAGATGCTCTGAAGGTGACGAAGCCCACTGTGGACAAAGTGAAAGCAGCTGTGGAATACTTCCACAGGAGCACAGTAGGTGCTGAAAAACTAAAGTCTACACACCGCCAGATGGGAATGCCTGAGCTAAGGCCTAAACAAGACTGCCCTACAAGGTGGAATTCAACATTTTATATGTCGAAAAGGTTTCTCGAGTCAAAGGATGCCATCATCTCTACCCTGGCCATTGTCAGTGCACCTGTTGATCCTCTGACCCAAGAGGAATGGGAGGTGGTGGAGGAGGTATGCAGAGTCCTGGAGCCCTTTGAGCAGGTTACTGTGGAGTGGAGAGAGGTACAGTAAGCAGTTATTTCTACATTTTATCCTGTATTTTATATTACATTTTATATATATACATATATATATATATATATATATATATATATATACATACAGTGGGGAGAACAAGTATTTGATACACTGCCGATTTTGCAGGTTTTCCCACTTACAAAGCATGTGGAAGTCTGTAATTTTTATCATAGGTACTCTTCAACTGTGAGTGACGAAATCTAAAACAAAAATCCAGAAAATCACATTGTATGATTTTTAAGTAATTAATTTGCATTTTATTGCATGACATAAGTATTTGATACATCAGAAAAGCAGAACTTAATATTTGGAACAGAAACTTTTGTTTGCAATTACAGAGATCATACGTTTCCTGTAGTTCTTGACCAGGTTTGAACACACTGCAACAGGGATTTTGGCCCACTCCTCCATACAGACCTTCTCCAGATCCTTCAGGTTTCGGGGCTGTCGCTGGGCAATATGGACTTTCAGCACCCTCCAAAGATTTTCTATTGGGTTCGGGTCTGGAGACTGACTAGGCCACTCCAGGACCTTGAGAGGACCTTGGACCTTCTTACGGAGCCACTCCTTAGTTGCCCTAGCTGTGTGTTTCGGGTCGTTGTCATGCTGGAAGACCCAGCCACGACCCATCTTCAATGCTCTTACTGAGCAGGAAGGAGGTTGTTGGCCAAGATCTCGCAATACATGGCCCCATCCATCCTCCCCTCAATATGGTGCAGTCGTTCTGTCCCCTTTGCAGAAAAGCATCCCCAAAGAATGAGGTTTCCACCTCCATGCTTCACGGTTGGGATGGTGTTCTTGGGGTTGTACTCATCCTTCTTCTTCCTCCAAACACAGCGAGTGGAGTTTAGACCAAAAAGCTCTATTTTTGTCTCATCAGACCACATGACCTTCTCCCATTCCTCCTCTGGATTTCCAGATGGTCATTGGCAAACTTCAGATGGGCCTGGACATGCGCTGGCTTGAGCAGGGGGACCTTGCGTGCGCTGCAGGATTTTAATCCATGACGGCATAGTGTGTTACTAATGGTTTTCTTTGAGACTGTGGTCCCAGCTCTCTTCAGGTCATTGACCAGGTCCTGTCGTGTAGTTCTGGGCTGATCCCTCACCTTCCTCATGATCATTGATGCCCCACGAGGTGAGATCTTGCATGGTGCCCCAGCCTGAGGGAGATTGACCGTCATCTTGAACTTCTTCCATTTTCTAATAATTGTGTCAACAGTTGTTGCCTTCTCACCAAGCTGCTTGCCTATTGTCCTGTAGCCCATCCCAGCCTTGTGCAGGTCTACAATTTTATCCCTGATGTCCTTACACAGCTCTCTGGTCTTGGCCATTGTGGAGAGGTTGGAGTCTGTTTGATTGAGTGTGTGGACAGTGTCAGGACAGGTAACAAGTTCAAACAGGTGCAGTTAATACAGGTAATGAGTGGAGAACAGGAGGGCTTCTTAAATAAAAACTAACAGGTCTGTGAGAGCCGGAATTATTACTGGTTGGTAGGTGATCAAATACTTATGTCATGCAATAAAATGCAAATTAATTATTTAAAAATCATACAATGTGATTTTTTGGATTTTTGTTTTAGATTCCGTCTCTCACAGTTGAAGTGTACAGAAATTACAGACCTCTGCATGCTTTGTAAGTAGGAAAACCTGCAATGTATCGGCAGTGTATCAAATACTTGTTCTCCCCACTGTATATATTTATAAAATCTGTTCTCTCTTTTTAGCTATGTGACAGCCTCAAAAATGATACTCCTATGTAAGGGTCTGCAGCGAATCACAGCCAACCGCCAGAGAGAATCAAATGTAACCACAGGGCAAGTGATAGAGTTGATGGACACCCAATGTTCATCAATGGACAGAAAGTTCCATAGAATGGAATATAATCACGTGCTATCAGAAACCGCTGCACTTGACCCCAGGTTTAAGAAGTTAGCCTTCAGTGATGCCAGAGCAATTGATGAGGCTCTTTAAATAAATCACCTCAGCAGCAGGGAGGGACAGCCCCAGCAGTCAGCTGGCTCAGACACCAGGGCAACAGGAAGCAGAGGGAGCAGAAGCACCAGCAGTAGTGCCACAAACGTCTGCTGTTTGGATGCTGTTTGATGAGAGAGCAACTGGGAATGCAGCACGAAGGAATCCCTCAGCAGATGCCATAATGGAGGTCCGATCCTATTTGGAGGAGACATGCTATTTGGAGTGTGTGTTCATGCTAGTTATACAAAACATAACTAGTGAGATAGTTCAAGCTGGTTATAACATGCCAATAAAGAAGAGAGAAAAAGAGTGACCAGTTTAATAATAATAATAATAATAATAATAATAATTCGTTACATTTATATAGCGCTTTTTCTGAGCCCTCAAAGCGCTTTACATAGAATGGGGGAATCTCCTCAACCACCACCAATGTGCAACATCCACTTGGATGATGCGACGGCAGCCATATTGCGCCAGAACGCCCACCACACACCAACTTACTGGTGGAGAGGAGACAGTGATGAAGCCAATCAGTATATGGGGATGATTAGGAGGCCATGATAGACAGAGGCCAAGGGGCAAATTTTGGCCAGGATGCCGGGGTTACACCCTACTCTTTTTCGAAGGACATCCTGGGATTTTTAATGACCACAGAGAGTCAGGACCTCGGTTTAACGTCTCATCCGAAGGACGGTGCTCTTTTGGCAGTATAGTGTCCCCGTCACTATACTGGGGCATTAGGACCCACACAGACCACAGGGTGAGCACCCCCTGCTGGCCTCACTAACACCTCTTCCAGCAGCAACCTGGTTTTCTCAGGAGGTCTCCCATCCAGCTACTAACCAGGCTCAGCCCTGCTTAGCTTCAGTGGGCAACCAGTCTTGGGCTACTGGGTGATATGGCTGCTGGATATGTGATATGGCTGCTGGATTTAATCCTTTCAGTTATTTATTTTTCTTTAATATGGGTTCTATTATGTTGTTCAGATTGTATTTGTTTTGAATGTTGTTTCTATACATTAAAAAGTTGTAATTTAAATGCAAATGTTTAATAGTATTCTTTTTTCATAACAAATCAATGCATTTTTTAAGAAATTGTGAGACATTGCGAGTATGATTTCATTTAATAATTTAATTAGAATTGTTTTCACACCGGCTCTTTTCAGTGAGCTGAGTCAAACGAGCCGGAAAAAGAAAAAGAGCCGGAATGCCCATCACTAATGTTGATGCACAAAATTCAAACTGGGTTGCAATTTACAATTTGCTATTGCAAATGCTCTTTAAGGTTATACAAAAAATTGTAACACCGTAAAACTCTGTGCCTTTTTTTAAATTCCCGCCCCCACCTGCGCTACGTAGCTAGGGACAAATCTCGTTTCACAACACATGGAAGCTTAGCTAGCTTCACATCAACGGAACAACACTACGAATCTAACAGTGATCAAAGCTCAGCTGGCGCCGGCTCGGCAGTACACACTAGAAACGTTCATCACAGCACCGACATCAAGGCTACACATAATATAAGCAAGCATTTATTTTAAAAGACAACTATAAATTTGTTTTTAATTTAAACTTCTTGCACTTGAATTGTTGTTACATTTCGCATGTAAAGTTTAAAAACAAACATACCCAAGAAAAAGGCTCCGATCATGTTGTTTCATTCACACTTCGACAAAACAAAACAGCAATCTTTCTCGGGATAAAATAAAATAAAACACACACTCTAGAAAGTTTAAGTGACTAACGATGGATACGGGAAACACAGACTCGTTGAACTATGCTGATAACGACAGAATTTGCGAACATAGTTGGTTAACGATGCTTTCGGGAAACGCACTCCTGCAGGGCAACCAGCAAATTACACATTTATCTGCGGCGTATAATAAATTGCTGACGTGCACGAAAACCAGCCTTGTATTGGGCATTTCATGCGGACCTCCTTCCCTGATCTTTGAACACCCCTGGAGGATGCAGTTAGTTTGGTAGCAATGTCCTCCCAGATGTTTTGTTTTACCTTATTTGTATGGTGTCCTTTAAATCTGTTAAAAATAACATCTTCTCTAAAAGGACATTAATTTCATCTTTTTGAAAGGTATCTTTTCTTTTTTTTGTCAGTGCCTCTGCCTGTAGGTGCTTTATATACAGTAGACTTGTCTTGATCCACAACAGATGATGATTATTAGATTAAACGTTCAGAATACGATTCCATATAAGGTTATATTTCAGAACTTCGCGAAAGGACAGCGACTCTTAAAGATGAACTGAAAGAATCAATGTTGATAACGTGTTGTTTATGACAATTAAAAGGAAATTACACTAAAAAATTTAATTAAAAATATCAATATAGCTTTTTTTTAAGCAACACAAAAATTGCGTTTGTTAGTTTAAGAACGCTGACAATTTCGATGACGTCATTGGCATGGTAGGACCTGCAAAGGTAAATAGGCAGCTGCAGCTGCAGGTCCTATATACACACGAAAATTAGTAATTTTAATGGCATGGGTTACGCATTTGAGCCTGTGAGGGACAGGCCAGTAGTATCTGACTACCACCACATACGTTGTATGGTTTTAATACGTGGGCCGTTATAACCAGGGGTGGCGCCAGATAATTTTTTAACGCAGGTGCTGAGGGGGTGCTACATATATTATATATAAATAGTATTAATAAATGAGCAAACATAGGCCACTTAATATTTAATATTCATTTATTTTAATTATCACAATTAAAGTATTATTTTTTTAAATTGAACAAGCACAACATTCAGCATTCAATGAAATATTCTTAAAGATTTATTATTATTAATAATGTTATTTCAACATAATATCTCGTTATTTCGTAATATGTACATATGTGTGCGTGCAACAAGCAAGATGTGCATTTGTGTAAATCCGGTGACACACGTGCATTGATTTTTATTAATAAACAGTGTCGGCTGCAAAGATGAAGTTGACGATCGCCATATTCGTAGTGAACGCTCCTATAGAGAGAAATGCACATCATGGATGACATAATCAAAGAGTAACCTATTTCTTTTCATTTTGAATTGTTTCGTTTAAAGACATTTCAAGCATTCTTTAGATATATTTCTCATGTCTGTGAAGCATACACTGAGTTTTGGTTAATTTATGATGAGATGCGCTCCAGTTCACGTGCAATGCAAGTGACCGCGGTGCGCCGGCACCTCCATGATTATATTGTCTGCTATATTTGCTTCTTAAATACAGGCAATTCGTTGATGAAAAATTTATTAGAATTAAGACACAATTTATACAAAACGAAATTCACTTTAAAGAAAGGTTTTCTACAAAACAAATCTTAATAAAGATTTCCTATCTTACTCATGCTGTTCACTTTTCATATCGTCGCTGTCGGGCGGAAACCTTGTATGTCCAAATTTGGTCAATTTCATATTTTTTCACAAATCGATGCTATTGGTCAGTCCCCACGTGGTTCTGTTATTTTTACAAATTATTAACCAATCTAAAGTGTTGAAAATAGCTTGAGAGCAAATCTCTTAACTCCATTGGACACTTCAACTGTCTGAGAATCCTCGTAACTCCACCTCTTCTTCACTCCGCGGCGGGAGCCTCGCGGCATTTTGTCTCCTCAGGATTGAAACTCGCAACGATTAAGAAACCCTCGTCGAGCAACACGTAAAGCAAGCCTTAACTCTGATTTTATCTGTGTTAAACTATGATATCAGTTATTGATGTATTTTAAATGTCTACGTATTACTAGGCTTATTATTAGTCTTATTATACTTGTGCATTGAAGTTTTAAAATGTATCTAATATAATACTTGAATTGAATTAAATGTTTTGGATACCAGCTTTAAATTATTGTTTTTATTATTATTTTACTGACTCGAAGTTGGCACTGTGCATGTAAAATACCCCAAGTAGCAGGTTTTATTTATGGGAGAAAAAGGGTCTGTCTACTGGCGCCAGTAAGTTAAGCCTATTTTTGCACAACTCTGTCTGTTTTTTAGACAATAACGAGTGAAAATAGTTAGGTTAGATACATTTGAGTAGGCTTGGTTTGTTAAAAATCGATAGCTGTAATGCTTTGGTGCAGAAGGAAGCCCGTGAGCCACGGAGGTAAGTTTGCGTGCAGATTAGGCAAATTTCCACCTATTAGACAACGTTAGTCAGCTCATCATTTTTTGTTCTGCTTCACTTATAGCTCTTAAACCTTTAAAATGGAGTTTAGGAAGATGTATGTAACCACAGTCATTAGCTTTGGTTAACTATTGAAGCCTTTTCTCTTGTCAAAAGGCTCAACGTGACCGCCGATTTTGTTTGCGTGCAGATTAATTTCCGCCTATTTTAGACAGCCTAATATTTTGGTATTGCATCACTCATATCTCTTAAACGTTTAAAATGGAGTTTAGGAAGATGTATGTAACCACAATCATTAGATTTGAATAGCTCTTAAAGCCTTATCTCTTATCAAAAGGCTGAACGCGACCGCAGACATTGATAAACACTGCTGGCAGCAGCGACGTCTGTGTCTGTTCCATTCTAATCAATGACAGCGTAACCTCGTATCTCCCTGCTCCCAAGTCATAAATCTCGTATCTCCGATTAAACATAATTTTAGGGAAATGTTGTGTTAATGTTGGTATACAACAGTATATGATAGCAATATAAGGTAAAATACCAACTTTAACGATACAATGTTTAATAACTCAAAAAATATGCAGTTTTTTTAATTTCCTGAAAAATAATGGTTTTGGAGATACGAGGATTCCGCCCGACAGCGACGATATTCAACAAAGATGGAAAAAAAAAACAACTTAATATTTTAACAAATATGAAACTAAATGAGCTTATTTAATGGCTACAACACGTATAGTAGGCCTACAGACTCTCTATTTGTACAAATTGCTGCACATTCATTTACTTCTGAATTTTGCACACATAAGTTGAAAGGCATTTGTTTGTATGTGGCAGCACAGACGGAGGGACTTGGAGGTGATCAGCTAGCGACTACGCCACCCTGGAATCTTGCCAGGGACAATACAATGGAATTTCTGATTAAAGGCAACACAGGTTCGTTCACAGTAAAGTGGCAGGAGACGTGGATACAAAAATATATAAATTGTATTAAAGATAAATACTTTATATAAAAAAAAAAAACACAATCAACAACAATTAATATAGACAATGTCACTATTCAACAAGACACACACAGAGCGACCTGAGAAGTCAGCGAAAAAGGAGCCGAGGCAGAGCAGAGGATAAAGGGCACATAAGGCCTCCACGGCAAGTCACCTGTGCGTACACGTACACACACACACACACACACACACACACGTACACGCACACACGTACACGCACACACGTACACGCACACACGTGAGAAAGACCACCACCAGCAATCCACCCCTGCTTTACGCACTCAGCTCCTGTAACGACAGAATGAAGTTACACTCAGAATTGTCACAGTTGAAACACACTCAGAATTGTCACTTCACGGAGACAACAAATGGAATCGAGGTGTTCGCACTTTTCAATTTAAACCTTACAAATTCTAAATCAAAATACAAAAATAACTAATACAAAAGAAAAAGATATAAACCACAAACACACACGCGCATACACACACACACACGTAATACACAAACACGAAAGACAACGATGTCAGTCCAATTGTTAACAGCAAAGCAACAGCGCCTTCGGACAGTAGTTCCACGCAGTCCAACCGCAAGAAAGCTAATCGGCCATGCAGACGCCACCAATCCGTACTTGATGCATCTATAAAATTACAAGTTAACAATCAGACAAATTCATCATTTAACTACGAACAATTACTAAAATCTGTTTCTCTCAACAGAGGATCACCACCAAGATCGCCACGCAACCCAGGCGATAATGACTTAAGTCACCTACCTTATGGGTGCGATCCCTGAGAACCAAACCAGTCAGGCAGATAAACGCATACATGCAGACTGAGTGCTCGTCCAGTCGATCGGGAGGACAGCGTGTGCCAGCGGAAACGAAGCACTTCCGTATTGAAGTGTAAACACTCATACTGGCCGTACTTCTCACTCAAACCTTTGACTGTCACTACAATACAAGTGGATACAAGGTGTAAAACCAATCACGAGAGGAGGGACAACCTCAATCAACTGCCAGCCACAGGAAACTCGCACGCCACTCTGAAAATAGGCTAACGTTAGCTACATTATACCATAGACAACCCAACTAACATCACACAACATACCTGGATGGCGACCGAATGACAACCCGGGAAGGGGCAGTGACTCGTGACACCATAGCCAGCCCGTTTATATATGCTGCTACAGCCCACTGATAGGACGAAACTCAACGAGTGGACTAACCAACCACATGCAGGCAGGAAGAATTTCATTGGACCTGCCACACACAACATTTATCATGTTAACGGATAATTGTGCGTGCATTTATTAATTATCTTAATGAATAATGCAACAAGGACAAGCATGTAAACTGTGTTGTTTGTTTATTCAGAATGGAATGGATCGCAAATGGATCCGAATGAAGAAACGTAAAAAAAAAATCCTTGTGGATGTTGATGGATACTGCACAGATACCTCTTATTATGGAACTAGCAGCTAGTTCTGCGAGTTGAACTCCCTCTGCATCAACAATGTGCCCTGAGACGATGAACATCAGCTAGCTTCAGGGTGAGTAGAGAGGGACATTGGATTCTGTTTACAGACCTGCTGTGGTTTAGTTAGCAGCTAGAAACGCATTATTATCGATCTGTGATATCGTCGGAGTCATGAATTATTTATACAGTTTATATGGTCGGAGTGGTGGCTAGCTTGTGGAGTTTGACAAAAGTGCTTCCAACGTGTTTAGCTGCTAGCCCTTTCCCTAGGTTGGATCGTTTGGTATCTAGCTTGGTTTTGTGACTCATTTCAATTAATGCCGAGTGTGTCAGTCTCAGTTTTGTTGAACGCTATAAAGCCTAACGTTACATCCAGCCCTTTGCTTAGTAGACTTGCTAGCATGATAACAGTTAACATACTTCTCTGTCCTCTGCCTGACGTGAGCGTTTCAGCGCCCTGTCTCTGCGGTAACATAGATAGCATTGGTGGTGTTAGTACTTGTCGTTGGTCTATCGGTCTGCCCTGTACTATAGCCTGAAAAGTTGAACATTGACGGAATGGCCTCAGGTTTCAGTCTGTTGGACTTAACCCTCACCAGTGAACCTGTTGTATCGAAAGTACAACTCTCTAAATAGTCTGTCGTTAAAAAATGCTCACTACAGACTCGAAATCCAGGGGCTGTCGGAGGGCTAGCTAGTTTTAAGGCAGCTAGCCATGACTTGGGGGCTGGTTTCCTTGTCAAAGGTAGCCTGTGAAAATGTATCGTAACCCCAGCTGCCTTAGCCCTATACAATTCATTACTACAGTCAGGGGCAATACAGTATGAACCCCCTCTAGACCTGTTGGTTTCTGTTTCCTCAGCCATGTCAGCTAGCCTCATACTATTTACATGTTATGGCTGCTCTGCTTGTGTTGGTTAGCAACAGAGTAGCTTACCATGCCAGTGACGTAGCCGAATGTTGAAATCCAACATGGCGGCGCC
This sequence comes from Leuciscus leuciscus, assembly GCF_965113295.1. Classification (NCBI taxonomy): domain Eukaryota; kingdom Metazoa; phylum Chordata; class Actinopteri; order Cypriniformes; family Leuciscidae; genus Leuciscus; species Leuciscus leuciscus. The sequence goes on along the minus strand of NC_138728.1, from coordinate 33,939,971 downwards.
CGTGTAACAACAACAACATTTTCAACTTACCATTTTATCCCTTTTAACAAATTCTGCCATTTTAATAATTGTACCAATGAGAATAAATAAAATACATCTGTTATATCACCTTTACTCAAATTCCTGTTCAGGTCATCTTTAAGTAGCATGTAGAACGCATTCTCGCGCGTTCATGTTAAATGCATTTCTAAGAAACGCGCGTTGAGCGCTCTTAAGAGCTAAGATACATCGTTATCGGGAAACCCGGCCCTGTTCTTGGCAGAGCTCCTGAGAAAAGAACTGTAAAATATATATTGAGATGTTTTTTGGTACTTATACCGCAGATATATATATTTGATTAAAACATCAAATTAACACATCAAAACCTAAAATAAAACTTCAGAAAAGTGTACAATAAGGGACCTTAAATATAGGTAAGGGGGTGGAATAAATAGCCTACAAAACTCAAAAACACTATGCATATATAATGCATAACAGGATATGAGTCCAGAAAATAAAAATTAAAGCAAATTTGTATTCAGTGTCACTTATTGAGATTTGATAACTTGTTAGAATAGTTCTACAACTGTTTATGACAAGGTGTGTTCTCCCATGGTGTTTATAATTTTTTTGCATATCAATAATCCGGCCAATTTTATGAATGATGTATAACGAATTAGTCAATTAAAAATTTAAATTAAAGTGAAGTGAAGACAAATTAAATACATTTAATTTACACAGCATGCATCAGTTAAAAACATACACCACACGTCTTGATAAATGTAATTACTAAAATAATATAAAGATACAATAAACCCACAACCACAAATGAAAACATAAATACACAAGCAAAACAAACCATTTATTTACATAAATTATAAATACAAAACATTCAATACATTCATTGCATGTCCCTTTTAAAAACCCAACTTGAAAAAGTAATAATTGTTCACAGAAAAAGTATACAATAAACCATGACAACAACAACAAAAATAAATAAATGATAAAAACACATAAACATCTATTACTATTGGCTTAGCGTCATTTATTAATTAACTATTGATCACATGATAACAAAAACATTACAAGTAAATGAACACCATAAAAGTCCATAAAACAGGGCATTGTAAATAAAACATAACAAAGACCAAACAAAATATATTAAAAGAGTCCTGGCTGAATATAACCCATTAGTATGATTTAACACCAGAAAAAAAAAAAAGGAAAAAAAACTACTTGGGTCTGACCTCTAGCCTGGCAAGCCAGGCCTACATCAAGAGGTGTGTTTGACATTGGCTGCGGCTGGATGTAACCGATCGGCGAGAGTAGCCGCGTGCAGGCGGGGAGGAGCTGCAAACGGAGACGTGAAGTCGGACACTTTCTGGTTCCCGTAGTGACCGCTCACGTGGTGTTTGCATACTTAACCACAGCTGCAGTGAAATAAATGCAATATTTGCCAAATAATACACAGATGTTTCAGAGACATTTTCATTCAATACTTTATGTACTGCTTCATACAGCGTCTGTTTGAACAAGAATAAAAGTTCAACATAAGCTGCTATCAGTGAAGTGGAGTCTACGTTTTTCTACGTTTTTTAATCAGTTTTAATTTGATAAACATGACACAAAATAACATTGCAACTACATGAAAGACTGTTTACTGTTATACAAAACTGATTTGTGAGATTTAGAGGAACTAAAGGTGTTCGAATAAACATGAAACACACGTGATTGTTGTCATGTAGTGAATCCGGCCAATTGTGGAACAGCTGTGTCGTCATCACCCTTCTGGATCCCTTTCAGTTTGCTTACAGAGCAAACAGGTCTGTGGATGATGCAGTCAACATGGGACTGCACTATATCCTGCAACATCTTGACAGACCTGGGACTTATGCACGGATCTTATTTGTGGACTTCAGTTCGGCCTTCAATACCATCATCCCTGATCTTCTCACAGCCAAACTGACTCAGCTCTCCATGCCATCCTCAATCTGTCAGTGGATCTCCAGCTTCCTGACAGACCGGCAGCAGCGAGTGAGACTGGGGAAGCTCACATCCAGGACCCTCACCATCAGCACTGGCGCCCCCCAAGGGTGCGTTCTCTCCCCACTGCTCTTCTCCCTGTACACTAATGACTGCACTTCTAAAGACCCCTCTGTCAAGCTCCTGAAATTTGCAGACGACACCACCGTCATCGGTCTCATCCAAAATGGTGACGAGTCTGCTTACAGACTGGGGGTTGAACAGCTGGCTGTCTGGTGCAGCTATAACAACCTTGAGCTGAACACGCTCAAAACAGTGGAGATGATCGTGGATTTCAGGAGAAAATCCCCAGCACTCCCCCCTCTCACCATCATGAACAGCACTGTGGAAGCAGTGGAGTCATTCAGGTTCCTGGGCTCTACCATCTCTCAGGACCTGAAGTGGGCAAATCACATTGACTCCATTGTGAAAAAGGCCCAGCAGAGACTGTACTTCCTTCGCCAGCTGAAGAAGTTCAATCTGCCACAGGAGCTGCTGATCCAGTTCTACTCAGCCGTCATTGAGTCTGTTTTAAGCACTTCCATCACTGTCTGGTTTGGTTCAGCTACCAAATCGGACATCAGGAGACTACAACGGACAGTCCGGACAGCAGAGAGGATTATTGGTGCCCCCCTGCCAACCCTCCAGGACCTGTACTCTTCCAGAGTGAGGAAGAGAGCAGGTAAAATCATCACAGACTCCACTCACCCTGGACACCCCCTGTTTGAACTGTTACCGTCAGGACGGCGACACAGATCACTGGCCACAAGAACATCCAGGCACAGGAACAGTTTCTTTCCACAGGCCATTTCCCTTCTGAACACTTAACATGCCCCCCAAGGCATATGCCTGCAAGTGCAATACTCCCACTGTCTAGTGCAATATTCTCTTAACTCAGGTGATATTTATATTTATATTATTCATACTACTCAAAATACTGTAAATATGTTCATAATCTGTAACATGCACTAGACTCCCACTGTCTAGTGTAATATTCTCTAACTCAGGTGATATTTATATTTATATTATTCATACTTCTCAAAATACTGTAAATATGTTCATAATCTGTAAATGTTTATTCAGACTAAACCCAACTGTGACCCCTTTTTTTTACTTTTTATACTATTTTTTATTTTAATTTTATTTTTTTATATATTTTATTCTTAGAATTTGTATTACTATGTTTCTTGTTGTATTTGTATTTGTATATGTGCACTGGAAGCTTCAGTACCAAGAAAAATTCCTTGTGGGTGCAAGCACACTTGGCAATAAAGCTCTTTCTGATTCTGATTCTGATTCTGATTCTGATCAGAGCTCGTGCAGCCGCTCTTGAGAAGCTGCGCTGCCTGAGTTCTCCGGCTACTCTTGAATCGCTCTCGCGGTACTTTGATGGCACACGTCACAGTCACGTGGCGTCGGCGCTGTATCAAGTCGGACAAAATTTCTAACCAGCATGCACTGCTTCAAGTCAGCCGCCGATCGGTCTGCGCAGAGCTGCATGAAGTCGAACAAGCCTAACATGTTGGCACGGCTCAATCCGAGGGGCGGGATAAACGGTTGTCTTTCAAATTCCCTCTGCACGCAATAGGACAGCGCTACAACCAACCAGAGCGTTTGCCCACCAGCGGAGCTAGTTGATAGATTCAACTTTTGCCGTATCTGGTCGGCAAAACTACGAACACATCGCACTCCAAGTCCTCCAGAGTCGCGGCCAAAGCCGACTCGAAAGACCGCTGTTTGCCAGCAGCAGCCGCCATTCTTTGTTTTCAAGTAGCAGGGAATTGTCACAACTGTGCCGTCACAACTCTGCCGTCATTATGTTAAGCCCGCCCACCGACTCTAGTCAGGCCAATCAAATCGTGTATAGAGTTTGTTTTTTCCAGCTCGAAAGTCAACAGAGAGTTGCTAGACTACACTGGCTGCAAAATACATTTTGAACATTGAATACATTAGAAAAATATTGACGATGGATTAGATTAACGATAGGCACATGGGCTCACTTCTCTCTCTTCAATGAGCTGGTGCACCGCGCATGTGATGTCAACATCCATCACAAAATGCATTTAACATTCAAAAACTTAAACTTAAACTTTTAAACTTAAATCATCATACCCGTTACATAAATGTGCAAACAGGTTTTAACAAGTATACTACTACAGCATAAATGTTTTACAGGTATTCTATTGCAAACTTTATAGGCTACTCGATAACAATGTAGCGTCTGGGCTATGAATCATTCTTTCATTTGTTCTGAATTAACAAATTCTGACTCTGTGTTTCCGAACACATTCTTTCATTCCGGACTAGATCTTGATAACATATGCTCTCTCTCTCAGAAGAGCTTTTAACCTGTGACCCATCCAATGTAACTCACAGCTTTTGGTGCCGCTGGGTCTGCACCCCCAACTGTTTATGACACCCTTTAGGGGATCCTTGAGACACTCCAGGACTTAAAACTAATATTCCTTCTCCCCCTGTGGCGAGCTTCAAAAGAATTCCAAACCCCCCCCCCTTCCTCAACAAGAAAGATAACGGAACTTTCTACGTGACATTCCAGACACACATACACACACACACACACACACAGAGCATTCCATACACACACACATGGACTTTCCATTGACTTACTCATATAAAGACATTACCAAATGTTTATGATATATTTCTGTGTTGCATTTTATATGACCATGTCATATTGGGGTATCTACGATTTCATCGTGTGTTAATCAAACTCTAAATGCTTATAATATGCATATCTTATATAACTTTGTATTCCCGCCTCCTTTTCTTGCCGTCCTTGGTATCCCTTTAACCATCTCAGTTTGACCGAACCAACCATATACAGGAGATTACAGTCAAATGTATTATTCTGTGTGTACCATCTTTCTGGGTAGAAATGACGAATTCTAAACGGCGTCATAAACTATGTAGATGAACCGTTCCCGACAGGACAAAGGAACTTTTCCCGCTTCAGATTCTCGAACGGTCATTGGTTGTTCGCGTGAACCCATCCTCTCCATAAGAGACTGACACAGAAAGTTTCTCAGAGCACTTCGTCAGTGAGAGGTTTCTGGTTCCATAACTCCTTAAGGGGTTTCTCAGTTTTTCTTTTCTTTTCTTTTCTTTTCTTTAATCTTTGTCTTTATTTTCGTCTCCGGACTTTTCCTACGTTCAGTGAAGTGAACAGCCGGCAACTTTAACTTTGAGTAGACTTTTTAAACTTCCCGTGAACTCCGTTTGCTCCAGAAGTACGAGAAGAACGCCCAGCTCTAAAAGGAACACACGCACGCTGCTTTCGCAGTCACACAAAGACTTTAATGCAAGTATCAAACTTTCATTCTAATTCTAAGGCTGTGTTACTCTTATTTTGGGTATTCTAATCTTGGTGTCTCTTAGAGGTAACTGTGAAAATTGCCATCCTGACATTTAGTTTCACTTTCTCTCGCTCATCCTCTCTCACTCTTTCTCACTCTCATTCGTTTGTCTTGTATTGTTTTACTGGTTGTACTCTGTATATACATTTATTCCGTGTGTAATTGTAGTATTCTGTATTCGAAGTTTCATTTTATTAAAACCATATATCCCTAATTGCTTCTGTTTGCTCAACATTTCAAGGTCCCTGAAGCATTACGATCTAAAGCTACAAAGCTTTACTTGTTACTATTTCAGTAACCTAAATTTTATAAGAACAGGAAGGTGGTTTTCGCGGCCAGAAAATAGCCCTCCTGGAATTATAAAAAAGAGATCATTTTGTTGAGAAATTGATGGGTTAATCTTACGGTCGTTTGCTGGACAAACGACTGTTTGATAATTACATTAATTTCCATTAAAAGTTATTCTGATAAGTGATCTGAAGAATGGACATATAGTTGATATATTAATGATTAAATTATAATTCATTGTGATGGGTTATTGATATATACAATTGATCTATTTTTCAGCTTCAATAATTTTATTAAATCTGTATGCGAAGTAAATGAATCATAACCCCGATTCATCATTATTGATTCCCTAGATCATTTGAGATAAATTCGTTACAACAAACCAACTTTATTAACCAACATTTACTTAGCTATATGAACAAACACAAACTTTACTAAACATGATTTGACTTACCAAATGCGATAAAACAGATCAAACATCCTTTAGAAAAATATTGACAACGATGGATTGATTAAGGATAGGCACACATATGGCTCCTCCTACCTGAAATAAAAATTTACCCTATTTACTTTATTGGCTCATATTACTAGCCTTGTGGTGAACAATTAATCCGTGCAAGTTAATACACATAAAAAAAATTGTTTGCCATGGTAATCTTTAATCAAAATCTGAAAAGTTACTTCCAGTCTGAAATGGCGTTCCTTTTCTGATGACGTAGGTTTGACGGCTTGGGTTGATAACGCTTAAACCACTACCCTCAAACCGTTAGTCTGCTTTGAGCAGAGATGGAGAGGAGGAGAGCGCTAAAGTAAAACCCTGCCCTCTGTTCAATATTCCGTTTCACTGGGAAATATGTCACAACACTGGAGAAAAGTCGTTTGCAACTTCCGGTTCACGTGGACTTTAATGAGCTGGCACGCATGTGACGTCAACAGCACTCACCCATCGACGCAATACTTTATCATTTTTGTCCCTCAGCGAAAACTAAATAATAAATAAACTAAAATCATAATAAAACATATATCTGAACATTTCACACATTACGCAAGGAAAATTATAAAAAAATAAATAAAATAAAAACATGAAAATAACCTACATAGCAACACTGTCACGTTTATCATGGACTTTCTGTTTGTTTTCTTCAACTTATCACTGTTTTCATTAGTTTAGTTCATCATCATTAGTTCAGTTCTGTCACCTGTGTTTAGTTAATTAGTCATTGTTCATCATCACCGTCACGTGTTATCATCTGTGTATTTAAGTTCCTGTTTTTTACCTTTCAGTTGTCGGTCAATGTTTATGTTAGTGTTTAAGTCTCTGCTCTGAGCACACGCTCCCTGTTTTCTTGTATTTGCCATTTTGAGAATTAAAACCTTTGATTTATTAGTATCTTCGTATTCGCCTCCTCCATCATCTACCCAGAACCTGACAGATTGACCGACCAAAGTTATGGACTCCAGAAATAACCTGTTGTCCCTATTCAACGCAGCCCCGTTCATCATCCGGTTGGTTCCTGCCGAGCCGGCATTCCAGTTCGGGTCTGGAACGCCATCATCTTCAGCCATCTTCACCAAGCCACCCATCATCATCCGGAAGTCAGCCGAGCCTGCACTTCACGCCAGTCCAGCCGAGCCTGCACTTCACGCCAGTCCAGCCGAGCCCGCACTTCACGCCAGAGCTGCTGAGACCAAGGCAGTATGCGTCGTGCCTGCCGCACCTGTGACTGACAGCGTCGTGCCCGCCAAGCTTATGTCCGAGGTTGATGACTTCAGCGATCTTCCTCCTCTCATCGGCCCTGACGATCCAGAGCCAGTCGCCTGCCCGCCTGAGCCAGAGCCAGTCGCCTGCCCGCCAGAGCCAGAGTTTTCAAAGCCCTCTTCATCGCTGGTCCTGTCCAGCTCAAAGCCCTCTTCGCCGCTCGTCCCGTCCAGCACAGAGCCTTCACCGCTGGTCCCGTCCAGCACAGAACCTTCACCGATGGTCCCGTCCAGCACAGAGCCTTCACTGCTGGTTCCGCCCAGCTCAGAGCCCTCTTCGCCGCTCGTCCCGTCCAGCACAGAGCCTTCACCGCTGGTCCCGTCCAGCACAGAGCCTTCACCGCTGGTCCCGTCCAGCACAGAGCCATTACAGCTGGTCCCGTCCAGCACAGAGCCTTCACCGCTGGTCCCGTCCAGCACAGAACCTTCACCGATGGTCTCGTCCAGCACAGAGCCTTCACTGCTGGTTCCGCCCAGCTCAGAGCCCTCTTCGCCGCTGGTTCTGCCCAGCTCAAAACCCTCTTCGCCGCTGGTCCCGTCCAGCTCAGAGCCCTCTTCGCCGCTGGTTCCGTCCAGCTCAGAGCCCTCTTCGCCGCTGGTTCCGTCCAGCTCAGAGCCCTCTTCGCCGCTGGTCCTGTCCAGCTCAAAGCCCTATTCATCGCTGGTCCTGTCCAGCTCAACGCCCTCTTCACAGCTGGTCCTGCCCAGCTCAAAGTCCTCTTCATGGCTGGTCCTGCCCAGTTCAAAGCTCTCTTCATCGCTGGCCCAGGACTCCACACTGGGGAGCCTTCCCAGGAAAATTGGGGGGACCAGGACCAGGCCTCCGGACCAGCCCGTTCCGCCATGGCCACCCGAAGGGTCCTCTCCGCCATGGCCACTCGAAGGGTCCTCTCCGCCATGGCCACCCGAAGGGTCCTCACCGCCATGGCCGCCCGAAGGGTCTTCACCGCCATGGCCGCCCGAGGGGTCTTCACCGCCATGGCCGCCCGAAGGGTCTTCACAGCCATGGTCCCATGCTCAGCCTTCATCGCCGTGGCCCCCTACTCAGCCTGCACCGCCGTGGTCACCTCCTCAACCTGCTCCGCCTTGGTCATCAAGGTCATCCTGGAGTCCGTCCGCCTTCACCCTGGTCTCCCTCTTGTCCCGGACTTCAGGATGCCCACCCCCCCTCCCGTGTTCTGCCTTTGTCGGCGCGGGTCGCGCCTAGCGGGAGGGGGGAGTTATGTCACGTTTATCATGGACTTTCTGTTTGTTATCTTCATCTTATCACTGTTTTCATTAGTTTAGTTCATCATCATTAGTTCAGTTCTGTCACCTGTGTTTAGTTAATTAGTCATTGTTCATCATCACCGTCACCTGTCGTCACTTGTTATCATCTGTGTATTTAAGTTCCTGTCTTTCACCTTTCAGTTGTCGGTCAATGTTTATGTTAGTGTTTAAGTCTGTGCTCTGAGCACACGCTCCCTGTTTTCTTGTATTTGCCATTTTGAGAATTAAAACCTTTGATTTATTAGTATCTTCGTGTTCGCCTCCTCCATCATCTACCCAGAACCTGACAAACACAGCCACAATTAATTGGATTGGTTCTATGAACACATCTTCATGCCAGTTTTACAATATGTTGCATATGACACATGCAAAATTAAGTGACATTTGTAACACTAAAATGCACTCCTAACATCAGCTAAACATGCTATAAATATACTATCAACAAGTATTATGCTATCATCACCATAAAACAGAAAGAAGTTGTAACTCAAATATGCAATGATGAATTTGCCCCAAACTTAACACTTTTGATAAAAGTTCTGTCCTGAACACACGTCCATGCTCATATTCAGTTACAATCATAGCGCCACCTGCTGACAACAGGAATAGACGTTTAACACTGTTGTGGACTCCTAATAACATATAAAAAAATGCCAGTAGGTGCTAAAAATCCTACCAACATACAAGAAACATGCTAAAACATACTAGCAAACACTTAGCTAAGTGCTAAACCATGCTATTACTGCAATTAAATATGAATTTGCTGTAACTCAGCCATGCAATGTCCAATCTACCCCAAAATTAATATGTAATATTTTAGAAACATCTTAAAACATGCTAGAAATGCTAAAGGAAGTTGTTGTAACTCAAGCATACAATGTCCAATCTGCCCCAAACTTCACATGTTTGATAAAAGTCCTGCACTGAACACATCTACATAGCGATATTCAGATATAGACATAGCCCCACCTACTGGCAACAGAAACTGACATGGTTAACACAATAATGCAGTACCAGTGGTGGACGAAGTACACATACCATGTACTTGAGTTAAAGTATAGATACCCAAGGTAAAATATTACTCAAGTAAAAGTAGCAGTGCTGCCTTTAAACATTCACTTGAGTAAAAGTACAAAAGTATTTGCCTTCAAATGTACTTAAGTATCCAAGTACAATGCTTTTTTTATGGCTATAATGTCCTATTATCATTTTTGTCACAAGACTCTTGCTTAACTCAGTCTACATAAAGACTCTAATGTCACTCTTGGCACACCAATCTATTAATAACATGACATTAATTAGTCAGACACTGATGTCTATAAAAAAATTTCATAAGCACAAAAAATTCCTTTAGAACTAAATGAAATAACAGGACTTGAGAGCAGGTAGTTTCAGTTTAACATTTATTTGTAACAGTTATCCAAGTTTTTATTTAAACTTAAACTTGCAAAACACAGGTTCACATGAGTTTTCCTTTACTATATCATATCTGAATGTCTCTGTGTATAAATATAAACTGGCCATATCAGATTCACTGTAATAGGAACTCGTGTTTGTGATCAGAAGAAACGAACTTGCCAGTCACAACTGCATACAGTAGGTGTATATAATACTATTTCAGTTATGAATTTCCCCACACAGTCAGGAACAATATTTAGTAATGCTTTTACATGTAATTGTCAGTATTTGTGTATTATTAACTCTATAATGCTTCACATGAAACCTGGTGATACTTGGTAAAAAACTTAAATTAAATAAATGAATAAAATATATCAACTAAGGTGACCTCAGCATAGTGTGAAAATCTCAAAACAAATTACATAACCTGTCATCACAAGTGACATACTAAAATAACAAGCCTCAAATGGCAATGAACAATAGTTGTGGCAGTAAACATTATTAATCAGCATTCCATTAAGTGTACTTTTGGTGAGCATGCTAGTACAGTATGGCACTGATGATCTAACTAAAGTGGCAATATCTTTTATTCAGCTTGAGAAGGAGCTGATTCTCAAAGTTGTGTGAGTCCATTCTTGCCCTCCTGGGACTGAAAATAAGCCCTGCTGTGCTGAAAAGACGTTCACAAGCTGCAGAGGCAGGTAAAGCAGTATTGAGCTTCAAAGACAACTTACAGACTGATGGGAAGGACTTGAGAATGTCTTTGTCATCAGCTTTGCAGGCAAGGTAGCCATCTAACTGCTTGATACCTTCCTGACCATGAGTAGGCTTCATGCTTGCAAAGAAGTCCTCTTCCTCAGAGCCACTGGAACCATTAGGTGGCGGCTGATTCAAAGTCTCTTCCTCCAGATGGTCCTTGATGTAGTCCAGGCCTGAAATGGACATTCGCATAGATGCTAAGAATCAAAACTTTACTATAATCACACATTTCTCCAGATTAAAATATCAAAAGAACAGTATTTAAACAAACCTAAACAAATTGAGAATGTCAAGATAAAATTTTAGTTGGATTTCTTAAAAAAAAAACATTTGGCTCAGTTTCTCTGAATCTTTAACTAATGACACTTTTAAAAATATAAATAAAATAATCTTACCTAGTTTGACAATGTTTTCATCCGATGTCCAGGATGTTTTAAATTTCGGGACAAGTATTGCAGCCGCAATAAACTCTGGCTCTACCAGCATGTTTCCAAACCGCTGCTGCAGGCCTTCTTGTAGGGCACCAACCAGAGGTTTGCAGTACCTGGAGGTAATGCCAATTCGGTCAAGTTTCGAGATGAGGAGGGTCAGAGTAGGCAGAAGCCATCCCATCTGAACATCGATTTCAGCCTGTAGAATGTTGAGGGCTTTGGCAACGGGGCTCATGGTCCTGGCATACTCCTCCAGAAAGGCCATTTCAACTGGACTCAGCCTATCACACATTGAAACAACAACAATTAATAATTTCATGTCATTACAATTTTAAGTGTGTGTGTGTGTCATTTTACAAACAGTGGAATTACTAGGCCCTCAAGAGTCATAAATTCTTGTACTTCTCCCAGTATCTACTCCTATCCAATCCTTACTGAGCATGGAGTAGTCAAACAACTATTCAAAGTAATGCGTTTAAAAAAACAAAAAAACAACAACAGCACTTACATTGGCAACTTGAATGAAGTGCAGACGGTTCTGATAGCCCCCTCTCCCTGATCTTTAATTATTCGAAGAATTCTCTCAATGGCGAGAAATAAGGAATTCCACCTTGTTGCGTTGGGGCGGATCAGCTGAATTTTGCAAGTGTCTTCTATAATCTCTGCAGCAGCAGCAGATCTGCCACACTTATTGCATAGTGCATGACACTTAGCGAATTCTGATCGGGACAGCTTCTTGAAGATACTAATCCACTGTGGAAACCAAGTTTAATAAATGGCAGGCACATCGATGATGTTTCGGAAGTTGGAATTGTAAGCCATCATCTTCATCTAAAACAGCTGTGACCTCTACAAAGTCCACCTCAGCAACATCCACATCCACGTCCTCATTATCACCACACATCTCGTCATTGATCTCATCATCTTCAGCCTCACCTGAAGCAGAGTTATTGTTCTCATCTTGCTGTCCATATATACGAAATGCCTTTAAAAAATTTGACCCATTGTCCGTAGTAGTTCGAACAACCTTATTCTGTATGCCGAATTCAGAATGTATGTCATTTAGTGTGCAAGCCAAAACATCAAAAGTGTGCGAACCTTTGAGCTGCCTGCATGCTAGTGCTACTGAGCACCTCTCCAGACTGTTAGGATCAACCCAGTGGCCAGTTACACCGATGAAACCTCTTCTCCTTGAACTCCAACAATCTGTTGTCGTTGCTATGAAATCGATCCCTGACATTGCTTTTTTTAGATTTTTCTTCATTTCAAGTACTGCCTCATCCATCTTACGTCGCAGAGTGGTCCTTGACATGAGAGAGGCGTTAGGCTGAAGTTCATGCAAGAAAGCTTGAAATGATGGCTGGTCCACCACACTAAAGGGTTGTAGACTCTGGGTCACAAAATTCAACACTGCATGATCAACATTCTTCTGTGTGACTAGCTTGGTTTCTCTCAACTTCAACTGTCTGGAGGTTGAATGAGCCTCCTCGCTCTCCATTTTTCTTTTCCTTGGCGCTGTTAGGGCAATATATCTCTGCATGTGGCTACCATGTTTTCTCTGCAAAAAGGAAACATTCAAAACATTAAGTTAAACCAGAGATCAGTCTCCTCTCTTTGATTAAATAAAATAAGCGTTTCATGTGCTTTAGCATGTCATAGATGTATGCTACAGTGTACATTATTTTCAGAATAGGCTTAGTTAGATCACAGTCTTTGGAAGCTGAACTTTTGAAAATAACAATCACTGTTAATAAGGAGCACTCCACCAGTCAACTGTTTTAGCATCATACATGCACCAATGCTAAATTTTCGTATAATGTAATCATTATGTTCCCAACTTGTAATAATTACTTTAATTAGCTCATTGTTTACTTTAAATTAAAATAAGATGTTAGCTAATAACAGCATGATTTTTATTATCTTAGAACTGTAAATTTTTGACATAGATAACTTGGACACAGTCACCTCTGATAACAGATAACTCTAAATTGTAATGTAGACACATACTTTCTGTAAAGGTACTTTGAAACTATATGTATTGTGAAAAATGCTAATACAAATAAATGGAATTGAATACGCTGCATGTAAAATTATTCAAAATAGAATTTATATTCCAACATAACATGCTAACATCGATTGATTGCTATTTCACAATATCAGAGCCCTCAGCTTGAAAAGTTTAAAAAACAAATACTATGAAATACGGTGAAACAGCTAACTTAGCTGACGACATGTACAATGTTCATGGTGACGTGACGTGACGTCACACAGTCTATATTTTAACATACACAATGAAACAGTTTTCTGCAAGCTATTGTTAGATTTCTGGTTTAAAAAAATTTGTGAAATGAAAATGGCTTACCTCTACGTGTTTCCTTAGATTGGAAGGAGGATTCTTGTATGACGAAATTGTACAGGGCCGAGGCAGGCAGAGAAGGCACTTAAAAATGAAGGACTCGTTCTTCTTTTCAATAACTTCAAAAAAGTGCGTAAATAAGGCCATGGATGTTGTGGCATGTTAGAGTCAGTAATGTTAGTTTCTTCCATCATTTATCAAGACACTGGCGCTCAATGTTTTGCCTGTTGCATTGATGTGATGTCACGTCACTCACGTTGAACCCTATATTCGCGCTGTTGCCAAGGCGCCAACAGGGGCAAGTAAAACAAGTTCAAAACTACACGCGTACTGTGATTGGTGGCTCGTTTGACCAGTTAAGTTTTTATCCACTCATAAATAAAAAGGAACGACTGATTTTGAAAATGTAATAGAGTAAAAAGTAAGATATTTGACCTTGAAATGTAGTGGAGTTAAAGTAAAAGTCTCCCCAAATTGAAATACTTCAGTAAAGTACAGATACGCAAAAAAGCTACTTAAGTACAGTAACGAATTACATTTACTTCGTTACTGTCCACCACTGTGCAGTACTAACCACATAATTATTGTGTACTAAACATGCTAGAAACATACTAAACATGCTAGCAACACTTAGCTGAGTCATGAATCATGCTATTATCACCATAATACAAAACATTTTGTAACTGACTTTGACATACTCTTACTATATATACCCCCTTAAATGCACATTGCCCAACCATACTCTGTCATCCTAAAGCCAGCGAGTGACGATGGCACGAGTGCGAGGGCCCTTTCATCGATGCATGCAGCTTTAATTTAATTTGTTGTTTGTTGATTTTCAAATATAAAACTTGTTGAAATGTCTTCTGTGTGAGCATCAACTCTTTTTGAACACTTTCATCTCGTTTTAACAAAACCATGATAATATTGATAATCACGATAATTTTGGTCACTATAATCGTGATATAAAATTTTCATACCGTCCCATCCCTAATCCTTATGCATCGCTTTCTGCCAGGAATTTTACGTGGTTTTGGGGTGGGGGGTGTTTGGCTTGATGTCATGGCGCAAAGTACCCTAGGTTGATTTTACTCCGAACCATCCCTTTAATAATAGACTAAATATATTTAGCTACCCACTAACGTGCAGTATTCCTATAAGCCCGTCTTCTCATTAACAGTGTTTTTCTCTTACTGTTATTTTATATCTGTTGAGTTTACATTTTTAAATGAATTTCACTAATAAAAAGCATTGCTTGTGTGCGGTGCTTTTATTCCTGTCTTTTTAAATAGTTGAACAAATGAATGATCGTTTGGTGCCTGTAACAATATTAAATAGGCTATGCTATTTAATTAATCTTAAACAGTAATGCACACAGTGTAGAGGAGAATGACAGTCAACTACTTGGAATATTAATCGTTTTGGGCATAAACATGCAAATAGTAAAAAGACTGACAATGAAAAATGACAGAATGGTGATTAATTTATTCAAATAAATATTTTTCCGTAGCTACTGATGTTATTCATCTGTTCTCACAGACTTCAGCGTCGCGGTCACTAGTTAAGATGAGCACTCATTTATATAAATGTCTGAATTTTTTAATCTTGCGGACACTCATTTTAGGTGGTGTTTAGTCAACTAAATGACTACATTGAAAATATACATAACTGGAAATAAGTGAGATGTACCATTTCAATACGGAAGTGCGTCAAAATGCTCAGTGAAAGTGGCCCATTACCTGATTGATTATTCCATGTCCAATTATACATTTTTTCCATGAATAACTGTTTGCCTCTCTGTCGACAAGTTTTTTGCAATAGCTAGCAAATTAATTCATTGTAACTATTAATAACTTGAGAACTTGAAGTGATTTATGTGAAATTGTATTTCTGTTTTGAATGGCATAGTCTTTTATTGCTGTATATATCACATCTATTGTTGTTGTATCATAAAAATCTTTATATCTTATGTAGAGTAATGTTAGTCTGATTCACTAATGTAATGTCACATTGTTTTTTCTCTAGCACAAATCTGCAAGCTGCCCGGCTTATCCAGGAGGCTGTTCAGCTGTTACTGAATGACCAAACACCCAGACACTCAAGCTCTGCTGCTGACTAAACACCCAGACACTCAAACCCTGCTGCTGACCAAACACCCAGACACTCAAGCTCTGCTGCTGACCAAACACCCAGACACTCAAGCTCTGCTGCTGACCAAACACCCAGACACTCAAGCTCTGCTGCTGACCAAACACCCGCACACTCAAGCTCTGCTGCTGACCAAACACCCGGACACTCAAGCTCTGCTGCTGACCAAACACCCGGACACTAAAGCTCTGCTGCTGACCAAACACCCAGACACTCAAGCTCTGCTGCTGACCAAACACCCGGACACTCAAGCTCTGCTGCTGACCAAACACCCAGACACTCAAGCTCTGCTGCTGACCAAACACCCGGACACAAAAGCTCTGCTGCTGACCAAACACCCGGACACTCAAGCTCTGCTGCTGACCAAACACCCAGACACTCAAGCTCTGCTGCTGACCAAACACCCAGACACTCAAGCTCTGCTGCTGACCAAACACCCGGACACTAAAGCTCTGCTGCTGACCAAACACCCGGACACTCAAGCTCTGCTGCTGACCAAACACCCAGACACTAAAGCTCTGTTGCTGACCAAACACCCGACCACTCAAGCCCTGCTGCTGACCAAACACCCGGACACTCAAGCTCTGCTGCTGACCAAACACCCAGACACTCAAGCTCTGCTGCTGACCAAACACCCAGACACTAAAGCTCTGCTGCTGACCAAACACCCGGACACTAAAGCTCTGCTGCTGACCAAACACCCGGACACTTAAGCTCTGCTGCTGACCAAACACCCGGACACTCAAGCTCTGCTGCTGACCAAACACCCAGACACTCAAGCTCTGCTGCTGACCAAACACCCAGACACTCAAGCTCTGCTGCTGACCAAACACCCGGACACTAAAGCTCTGCTGCTGACCAAACACCCGGACACTCAAGCTCTGCTGCTGACCAAACACCCAGACACTAAAGCTCTGTTGCTGACCAAACACCCGACCACTCAAGCCCTGCTGCTGACCAAACACCCGGACACTCAAGCTCTGCTGCTGACCAAACACCCAGACACTCAAGCTCTGCTGCTGACCAAACACCCGGACACTCAAGCTCTGCTGCTGACCAAACACCCAGACACTAAAGCTCTGCTGCTGACCAAACACCCGGACACTAAAGCTCTGCTGCTGACCAAACACCCGGACACTTAAGCTCTGCTGCTGACCAAACACCCGGACACTCAAGCTCTGCTGCTGACCAAACACCCAGACACTCAAGCTCTGCTGCTGACCAAACACCCAGACACTCAAGCTCTGCTGCTGACCAAACACCCGGACACTAAAGCTCTGCTGCTGACCAAACACCCGGACACTCAAGCTCTGCTGCTGACCAAACACCCAGACACTAAAGCTCTGTTGCTGACCAAACACCCGACCACTCAAGCCCTGCTGCTGACCAAACACCCGGACACTCAAGCTCTGCTGCTGACCAAACACCCAGACACTCAAGCTCTGCTGCTGACCAAACACCCGGACACTCAAGCTCTGCTGCTGACCAAACACCCAGACACTAAAGCTCTGCTGCTGACCAAACACCCGGACACTAAAGCTCTGCTGCTGACCAAACACCCGGACACTTAAGCTCTGCTGCTGACCAAACACCCGGACACTCAAGCTCTGCTGCTGACCAAACACCCGGACACTCAAGCTCTGCTGCTGTCCAAACACCCAGACACTCAAGCTCTGCTGCACCAGAACATCATACAAGTGAGGGGCACACAGGTCAAATAAGGTCTATTTCTTCTCCTCTGGCAATGAGAATGAATGAGTCTCATCAATCAAGAAATTCCAATAATTTCCCTCAGCCATCAACCTCCAGAACAGATTTTGTGCAGGCTAATCTTTCAAGACTTTTTCAGCCTTATCGACAGCCAGCAGCAAGGCGGCCCACTCAGTCCTGCAGACCATATGAAACCCCATCGTCCCTGTACTGACTTCTTGATGAAACTGATTAATAGTGAAATCAATGTCTTTCTGTCTCTCCCTCTGTTTTGCAGAAATTTCAGATCTTCTTTGTATTTTACTTATACGGAGGTTTTCATCATCGTGGTATTTCTTTTTATTGTATTCACAAACACTTTCTGTGATAGTTAATCTTTGAATATTCACATACGCTTGCTTTAAATGAGAGGTTTTTGCGATATTTATACTTTGAATATTCACACACACTTGCTCTAAAGGCTTTATTGCTTTTATACTTGGTCTGAGAATAGTGCCGGACAAGTTTTTGAAAACGAGCATTTGTGGAATACTTCATCTTTGAATTTTCACGTTTTGACTGCTGTACATTTAATATTGCTTTAACATTTAATATTGCTTTTATACTTATTTCGAAGATTTTCAAGATTTTTCTCTTCATAATCACTGTCTTCACAGTATTTTGTTTTTAATTTCTTTATCTTGTTCTGCCTATAATGACTGTCTTCACAGTATTTCATTTTACAGTTCTCAATCTTTTTCTGTCTGTAATCACTGTCACTCCAGCTTTTCTTAGACTTTGGAACACTTGCGGTAACACTTGGATGCTCCCATCTCTCTCTCTCGTAGACAAGTTCTTAAATGCATACGAGTTGCCGCCCTCAGCCTGGTTAACGTAGCTGTCCCACAGCGTCACGCTGATCTCGCCCGTCCCATCGCAGATTACTACTTCTTTGAGCTCAACCTCCGAGCCTTTGACAGTCACCACTCTGCTTAAGCAACCGTGTACTCGAACCTTCCCACGGACCTCTCCTACCTGCATAAACCAACCACAAAGAAAACGTTACTTTTCTTTTTCAGAGCCCAGGTTGAGCTCTGAAACGCCCACTCTGAAATTCACACCTTCTGCTTTGGACCGAGAGCCTTCACCTCCGCTACACTCATCGTTCGAGTGACGCAGAAACGGCAGCCTGGTCACCTCCACTTTGGTCGCACAGGAGCATAAGACGTCGTAACTGTCTGGATCAGAGAAGCCTACAAGAAACAGGCAAAGTCCCCAATTAAAACCGAGCCCACCAACGATACAGCACAACACACTCCATCTGCGAGGCCGAGCTCTAAAATCAGTTAGGCTACTTACTTAAGCTGCGCCTGATGTTCAGCAGCTTAACTGCGTTGCCGTTCTTTTCGGCCTGACTGAAAGTGGATTGCTTCTCCATCGCAAAAACGACAACTCTGTGGTATTCCTGTCTGGCGCTTTGTAGAACGGCGGTGAAAAACGAAGAGCTGTTCCTAGATTGCTTTCTGGGAGACACGTCATGGATAAACCCTTACACCTCGCCGTCTTTTTGCACTTTTGCTGGACTGACCATTCCGCTGCTTTTCCAGATGTCGTCTTCTTCTGGCACTCCAAGATGGTTGTCTCGAACAAATGACAACATTTGCGACCACTCGGACCTATTTATACCTCTGATATGCAAATTAAGCTCAGACTGAGGATTGGCCTGTGCTCCGCATCAGAAGCGGGCGTGGCCAACCAGGTGCATTCTACAACACATGACATAAAAAAATAAAAAATAGATATTAAAATGATCTTAAAATGCCCCAATGCCTTAAGACACTGTTTTGTAAAACACCACCATAATCGGTAAACGCATAAAGCACACAATGTACACACAGGCAACTGAGTCCTGATTACACATACAACACATTTAATAAAGCAATTTTAAATGCTTCCATATAGAAAACCTTTCTAAGGAAAATGCTTAACGCATCATTGAGCGCGTGCGATCAAATGATGCGCTCATCTGCGTGTCTGCACCTACTGAACGACGATTTATTGTCTTTTAAAAACATGGTCTTAAGTCATTGAGCCACATTAAGCGCTTTCCTTTAATGGTTTTCTAAAAAGGAAAAATTAAGCATTTTTCAATGTCCCCACAACCATTTCAATCATTCAGTGCCATTCATAACATTAACTTAATTTAAATAATGTTCCTTCAAATCTGCTGCTATACTGTGCTGCAAAAAAAAAAAAAAAAAAAACGGCAAAGAATAAAATCACCTATGAATCACACAATAGCCCATAACTCAAGAGAGACGGATAGAAAAACCTCTGTTAAGCTGAAACAAATCAATCGTTTGATATCAGAACACTTAATATTTATACTATGGTAATACATATTACCTCTTATCATAACTGTCTTTTATAACTGCTGTTTTACATGAAATACAAATGGGCAAGTTAAGGTTTGAGGGTCAGCTTGTATTATATGCTCAAATGTGTCTAAATTCTCTAAACAAAAAAATAAGTTTAAATAAAATATTTTGGCGAATTAAATTGATAACCACACAAATATTGCATAATGACAAAAGTGTCATGCCCAGTGCCTACAAGCGGACCTGATTGAATCATCCTCATAGACGTAATGAAGACAGAGCCTTAATCAACGTATCACTACAGGACCTAGTTGAACACATGTAGCCAATAAAACCACCACAGATTACAATTGAAATTATTTAGACATAATCTAATTTTCTATACATGTTTTTTTCTTCATTACTTTGTCCACAACCCCATTTCCAGAAATGTTGCCATATTTTATAAAATCCAGTAAAATCAAGATTCTGTGATTTGTCAATTCTCTTTAACCTTTAATTAACTGACAAAAGTACACAGAAAATATTTCCAATCTTTCCACAGACCAAATTGATAGTATTTTGTAAATACAAAAAATTTTGATTTTACTGCAACACACTCCAAAAAAGTAGAAACAGAGCCAAAATAAAAGTTAAAAGCTTATAGAATATCCAAGTTAAACTGTTTTAAAACCGTCCACAATAAGCTGGTGAATTTGGTAATACTTCATGATAACTCTTTGCAAGCAAAGCTTGATATTGGCTCACCACCCTCCGCTGAATGTACGTGACCTTTGACCCCTCAAGATGGCATTGAATGAAAAATCGTCATGCTATTGTGTTAAATATTACTACTTGGCCTCTGGAACTCTTTTGAAAACTGTTGTGACTTAACACAGTCTGCTTCTGCACCTAGAAATGCAACTTGAATCTCTGTTAATCCAGCAGAAATCTATTCATCAATTCTATACAGACATGGCGCTAACTTCTCTAGGCCCAAACTCATCTCAGATGATCCAAGACAGTGGAAATGTGTGATGTGCTCAGGACAATCCACTTTTCAGTTTGCTTTTGAGAAAACTGGACATTAAGTTCTCAGTCCCAATGACAAAAGTCCCATCCAGACATTTCATCAGCGAAAGGTGCAAAAGCAAACATCTGTCACGGTTTGGGGGTGCATCAATGTTAATGGCATGAGTCAACTGCATTTGTATGAAAGAATCATTGATGTTGAAGCATATATTGGGATTAGACAGAGACATAAACTGCCATCAAGAGGACATCTTTCCTGAGAAGCAAGAAACCGACAGGCCTCATTCTGTACGTGCTTCAACAGGGGAATTTATTAGACACTCTACACTGTAAGGAACGTTCTTCACTGACGTGCCTGCAGTCCAGATCTGTCTCTCATTGAAAATGTATGACCCGTCATGAAAAGGAGAATCACACCAGGACAACCACAGACTGTTCAGCACGTCTTGCAGGCAAAAATGACCATTAAATCCATTGCAAAACTGCAACAATTCTTATCCTCAATTCCCAAATGGTTAAAAAGTGTCATTAAAATGAAAGGTGATATGACAAGGTGGTAAACATGACTCTACCCCAACTTTTTTGGAGTGTGTTGCAGCCATCAAAATCTGAATTTATTTATATTTACAAAAAAACACTTAAGTTGGTCAGTGAAAACATTGGAAATATTTTCTTTATACTTTAGTCACTTAAATAAAGGTTCAAAAGAATTAACAAACCACAGATTCTGACATTTTATTGCATTTTACAAAATGTCCCAACTTTACTGGAAATGTGGTTGTATTATACCTGCTGTTTTACATAACATACAAATGGACAGGTTTAGGTTAAGGTTTGGCAATAAGCTTGTATTATATGCTCAAATATGTCTATATTCTCTAAGAAACAGCTACGAAAAAAATACATTTAAATAAAATATTTTGACTCAATTGAAAACCACACAAATATGTCTTAAAAACCCTTTGATGCACAATGGCCCTCATTTATCAATCTTGCGTAGAAACGGGCGTATATATTGGCGTAAGATTATGCTTACACTCCTCTCATCGCCTGATTTATGAAGCTGTGCGTACCTTTGAAATCCAGGTGTACGCAATACCTGCCCTTGATAAATGCCGCGGCTGAAAACGATCGTCATTAGAATAACACGCCCCTATATATTCAAGTCTCCGCTCCCCCCACGCCCTCATTTTACGCCATGGACACACGGAAGACGGCAAAAAAGAGAAACTTCTCCGACGTGGAGATCGAGACCATCACCAGGGAAGTGGAAAGAAATAAAATCGTTTTATTTGGGAGTTTAAAGAGTGGGATTAAAGGCGCCCACAAAAACAAAATATGGACCCAAATTACGAGTTCTGTTAATAGTGTGGGGGTTGAGAAGCGCACTCCAGCAGAGGTAAGAATGTTTTATTGCTTAATATAGACCAATAGTGATCAAGTTAAGCATGAGTTTTCTTTAATGCTTAATATAGACCAACAGTGATCAAGTTAAGCATGAGTTTTCTTTAATGCTTAATATAGACCAACAGTGATCAAGTTAAGCATGAGTTTTCTTGTTTATTGTAGGTGAAAAAAAAGTGGTCCGATATAAAGATCGCCACAAAGAGGCGCGTCTCGGCACTGAAGAGGAGCCAGAGTCAGACTGGGGGAGGCCAGTCGGATCCAAGCCTCCAGCTGACACCGAACGAGGAGCGGGTGGCAGCCCTCATCGGAACGGCGTCTTTAGAAGGTATCACCAGTGGGGGAGATACCGACGACATTCATGGTAAGTAAACTTAAATGTGATAGACCAATAAAATAAATAAAAAAACACATATGTCCATAGTTAAATTATTTTATTTAAATTTTGCACTATTGTTTTGCAGATGATGGCACTGCAGGCCCCAGCGCCCTCGAGGCATCTCCCCCTCAGCCCATCCAGGAGCCTGAGCGTATCCTTGCGCCCCACCCAGAGCCTGAGCAGGTGCAAGCAGGGGAAGCCGCGGCCCGTCCACCAGCCTCACGTGCGCCACGGCCAAGGGTCCTGACGGATGAGGTCCTGGAAAGACAAACAGAAATTTGTAGACTACTGGTCGAAATTAACCATTCATTAGTGTCAATAAATACGACATTAAAGCAAATAAATGAAAACTTAAAAAAAAAATAAAACTAAAAAAAAACGAAACCATGAAAACGAAGTCTGTGTTATTTTAACTTACCCTTAAAACCGCCGAACAAGGTCCCGTCTGAGCTGAACAGCTCCTAAAGCCGGTGGTGCTGCCCACTGCTCCACTGGCACTTCTGGGTCTGGGTCAAGCGCGTCAAATGGCACACGGTTCATCTCAGCCATGTTGTGCAAGACGGCACATGCCAAAATGATATTGCACACCTTCTTTGGCGAATAGAGCAACGTGCCCCCCGCGTGTGCCAGGCAGAGCCATCTACCTTTTAGGAGCCCCACGCAGCGCTCCACAGTGGCTCGTGTTTGTGCGTGCGCTTGGTTGAAGTTGCGCTCCTGATGCGTCACGGGGTTTGGCACAGGGGTGACCAAAAAGTCCAAAAGAGGATAACCCCTGTCACCTAAAGGGGAAAAGAGAGGTTAGGAAACGAATATATTTTGCAAAATAAATTTGCTCTTAGTACTCACCTAAAAGATAACCATGACCCCTCAATGCGCCCTCCTGCAGCCGTCTGCGCACGCTGCTGTGCTCAAAAATGAAGGCATCGTGGGTGCCTCCAGGCCATCGTGCCACAACATTTAATAGGCAGAGTCTGGCATCACAAATAATTTGCACATTGACTGAATGATAATTTTTGCGGTTGATGTATGCGTAATCATTAACCGATGGTGGTTTCAGACGCACGTGGGTACAGTCAATTGCACCTATGACATTTGGAATCCCAGCAATCTCATAAAACCCCCTTTTAATCATTGTTTGCTGGGCATTGTCGTATGGGAATTGGACGTAGTGTGGGATGAGAGTCCTGATGGCAGCCAGCACGGATGGCAGCATGCGGCTCATGGTGGGTTGGGATATGCCAGACCTGTCAGCAATCTCCCGTTGAAAAGTTCCAGTGGCTAAGAACCCCAGTGTGGAGAGAACCTGGACTGGAACAGGTAAGGCCCTTGACCGCCGGGTCTCACGCTGGAGGTAGGGCTCCAGGTTATTGCACAGCTCCAGGAGAAGATGCCTTGGAAGACGGAATCTGCTCATCAGCCATTCATCTGATTCATTCAGAAGATCTCGCCTATCCTCAAATACTCTTTCCCTTCTCAAGGGCGCATATGCGTCTTCTAAAAGAGCCAGGTCAGCCATCATTGAGAATTGGTATAAGGTGGAAATCCAGTTTAAATAGCTGTTTGGATGAGCAAATGACCTATCACAATGCATTATTTTACAGCACGCGTTTTGAAACAATTAGCATTTAATTTCGTATCACGTCACATGTATTGGGGTGTACAATAGTGATGATGATGTGATGTGGAGTACCATTCATTCACATTAATTATTGCATGACAATTTGTAATATTATTATTATTATTATTATGATTTTTATTATTAATGACGCTTATTGTAATTTAGAAGAAGAATGTCGTTATTATTATATTTGTATTATTATTATTATTATTATTATTATTATTTAAAAGAAGAAGAATGTCATTTTTATTATTTTGTCAGTCTGAATAATGTTTTGGTCACTGAAAGCATATGCCTACAAATCAAATGATTTGGTAAAGTCACACAAATTAATCATTGAAGTCCATGTTGCACAAAAATAAACATTGAAGTTTATAATTACTATGTTTTTTTTTTTTTTTTTACAGTGGGTCATAATATATCATATCTTTTAGTTTGTCAGTGCGTTTTGTGGTGTTAGGAATTGTTTTTCTGCGCATTCCCGCACTCAAAACGTGCGTACACCACCTCCTGAGCAGGTGTAGGATTTGAGCGTGCCGTACGCCAAAGTCCATATTGATAAATCTCAAAGTCACCGTGGTTTTGGGTGTACGCCCGGTGTACGCTGGAAATTTGGTGTACGCACTTTTGATAAATGAGGGCCAATGTGATGGCCCCGATGCAGCCACACATCAGTGAGCGGTAATGTTGCGCACGCACATAAATACAAACACCCATTACTCATATGTTCTTGTAATTTATCCTGCACATTCTTTAGTATTTCGTTTTATTCTTTCAATGGTTTCTGTTCATATATTTATTTGGCAATAAGACTTAGACACTGTTTATTTCTCATTAAGATATTTATTTGAGTTGCAGTACATCACTGACTGGTTGAAGTGCACACAATCCAGTTGGTGTTGTGCAGTACACACATTTATTGATATTGCTTTCAAATCAGTGCTTCTCCCGGGAGACTAGTGCTAAATGAATCCCCTAGTTTAGCGCCATCTACTGTTTTAGAAGAGGAAGTTGCTCAACTGCATTTGTGAGAAAATCTGCCTGGACACAACTGTGAGAAAATCAAGCCGAGAGATCTCATAAAAAGCCGAATATCACACAATCATAACAGACAGAAATGCATTTGTATGCACTAGATTTGGTATATGTTCAAAGGTTACATGCAATTTGTAAGATGGTTTGTATTTATTTGTGAAGTATTATCTTGGCTCATTTATTTATATTTGTAAAACACAATACATATTTGTTACTCCACTGCATTTTCACTCAAACTGACCTTTGTACTTGCACATTGCTTTGTTTGCAAGTCGAGCTTTCCTTTGCGAAGTAGATCGAGTTTGTTTGCAAAATGCTAGATTTGTTTGTTTAATGGGGAGATGGTGGTCTAGTGGGTTAAACCACTGAACTGGTAAATTGAAGGTTGCTGGTTCGATCCCAGCAGTCACCACCAGTGTGTCCTTGAGCAAGACACTTTACTCCACGTTGCTCCAGGGGGATTGTCCCTGTAATAAGTGCACTGTAAGTCGCTTTGGATAAAAGCGTCTGCCAAATGCATAAATGTAAATGTAAATGTAATTATGGCACATAATTCGCTCTATATGCTGCTTTGAAACAATCTGTATTGTAAAAAGCGCTTCATAAATCAAGGTGACTTGATCCGAGTGAGTTGATTGATAAAGTAGGAAAGCCATTCACTGAAGGGCAGTTTGTGAAGGATTGCATGTTTAAAGTCACTGATATTCTATGTCTTCTCTCTGTCGGCAAATACAGTGGCAGAGCGGATTAGAGAGTTATTGAGTGTTTATTTATGATTAGTTATGAGGCAAAGCTAGAGATTTCACTGCATACTGTGTGGCGCTTGACGAAGACACAGACAAAACCGACAGTCCTCAGCTTGCCATTTTCATCAGGGGTATTAATGACCAATTTGAAGTGACAGAAGAGTTGTTGAGTTTGTGTCCACGGCCATACCACAGGTACAACCGGTTGGTCAACACCAGCGCTACGATTTGAACGTTTTTGGCGGGACCACACACAATCTGCGGGTGGGATACCAGAGGAGACCTACACTTACAAGCCAGGTGTTAAAAAAAGATGCCAAGTTTAGCAAGAAAGTTGAGTGAGCTGGTCGAGGGAAAGAAACATCTGAAAATGGCTGCAAAAGAAAAAAAATAACTTAAAAATGATGATTAAATGTAATTCCTGTGGTCATAACCATACACAACCAATTGACAACCATTTTGAATAAGTAAGGTGGGGGTGGTGGTTTTTGAGATCTGTAATTTAAGTAAAAATGCCCTTGTACTAAAGCATACTAATACATACAAAGTTTTAATTTTTCTTAGACTATTATGCAATGCAACTTTATTTTCATAGCTAGTAGTTATAGATGTCAGATAAATGAATAGAATGTAGTGAAAGTATTTTTCAAATGTTTTCTCATACATAGTGGAGTAAATTATGAAGTAGCATAAAAAAGCTCAGATAAAAGTATCTCCAAATCAAAAGTACAATACTTGTATCAATGTGCTTCCAACACTGTAGACCACACGTTGACTACTGTATCTGAATCTGTTATTTTTTGTATTTTTTTAAAGATTTGTTTGGGTGAATTTTGCCTTTATTGTGATAGGATAGTATAAAGTGGACAGGAAGGTGGGAGAGAGACGGGGGACGGGATAGGGAAAGAGACGGGATAGGGGATAGGGAAAGAGACGGGGGACGGGATAGGGAAAGGTCCACGAGTCGGGATTCTAACTCGGGTCACCCGAAGCGCAACGGCTGTCAATGTCAATGTCGGCGCTGCCCATGAGGCTATCGGTGCCGACCTGAATTTGTATGTTTAAAACGTATATGTTAATGCCTTCTATTCCTATGTCTTCTCACTTATCTCCCAGGAGGTGCCAGTGAAGCAACCACAGATCCAGAGGAATAAAGAAGTCAGTTTGGCTCAAGTCAAATGAAGTCATTCCAAAGTCTCCAACTTCACATGGATGAAATTTCTGTTCAGGTTAGTTTAATCCTCTTTAACCCCAGCCTGTGCTTCTGCAACCTAGTTATACGCATGCATGTATGGATGACAATAGACTGAAGCAGATGATTTTATAGGGTTTAGTTTATCATTAATGCTAAATAACTACATATTCTAAAAAAATATTGGTTAAAGATCTTGTAAATGTTATTGATCATCAGAGAACCCAACAGATAAATTGCTCTTAGCTTCTTATGAAAGTAGTGAACTCATTATAAACAAGTTCATTGGAAAGAAATCATAAACTATAATAAACTAAATAAATAAACTAGTAATGAGTTTAATGAACAGAAATATGTTTATTCAAACCATGTTTTAAGTAATCAACATAAACTAGGTTTCACCTTTGCCTTACCATGGAAACCTTTGCACTAATTTACGATCACATCCTTCTCTAATCTTGCCAAAGCATATAGCCTACTATTAAAATATCTGAGACTCAAGGCTCAATGTGTGACCAGTGTTTTGCAATAGAAGTGATATTTTAGATAAATGAATTAATTTGTGACAATTAGCGTAAAAATGACTATGGAGAATTATAATGGAGTGTGGGTGTCACTCGGTATCATCAAAACAAAATTTCACAGGATCCTCATTTTTTGTCATATTAACCTCTAATTTGGAAAACGACTTTGTTAGACTTTTGGTTTTCTTGTAAGAAAAGCACAGATACACACGAGTCATCAAGACTCACAAACACACACTGATCTGACTGTCTATATGAGGATTCATTAAACACATTTATTCTGACGGGTTATTTCACTGACAGAAGTTCAGCTGTAATATTAATGTAATTGTTATGTACTGCACAGTAGTGATGTCACATTTGACACTGAAGCTTCAAAGCGCGTATCGAGTACGCAGCGCAGTTTCTCTTGAAGCCCCGTGCCGGAGCGCATATTGTTTTCAGAGAAACACGTGATCAACGAAAACAAAGCCTCACTTTCTTTCCAGTCACGTGAATGCTTCACTTTGCGTGTCGGAATGTTTGAACCCAGACCAACTCTACAGGTTTTTGGAAGTTTAAGTCCATTTACTAAAACATTTTTATATATAAATAAGCCTACAGCCTGTTACATGATCATATATTCTGACACGACACATAGACAGCATAGAAACCATAAAATAATTAAGCCAACATTTACTTGCATCAAGCAACTCTGTTGTTTTTTTTTTTTTTTCTGTATAGTATTAATATAATTGTTACATTTATTTTATTGCCACACTTTAATATGTGAATTATACGATCAGAAAACTGAACATTTAACGCTGTCAGGCTTTTATTTGTGCTTAATGGATAAAACAACAGTGCCGCGCACTCAGCTGCTCATAAACATGGCTGCTATAAATTTGACCTGCCACAAGATGGCGCTGTTTTCGACACTCTTGATGCTTCGGATCTTTTCCCGAAACATTCAGTCAAAAACCTTTATTTGCCCATCCCTACTGCACAGAGACACAAAGAGTGAAGATCCAAGTGCAGCTTTATTTGACAGTAGTCCAGAATCAGTCAATACAGCAGGCAAAGGGTCAAAACACACATAAACCATCCGAAAACAAACACAAAGCAGCAGGAAACTGAAGGTCCAGAAATGCAGTGATAACATTTACCAAGAAAAAACTAGCAATGAATGACAGAGTGAAGTAAATTTGTGATGATGAAACAGGGCAGAGGATTATGGGTAGTGTAGTCCATCACAGAGTAACATGTCTATGATGGAGAGCCCACTGGTGGACAATCAGCACTTCAGCTGATGACTGGGACAGTAATGAAGAGAAAATAAGAGACTATAACAGAAGTCAACGACCTATGGCACAATCGCTGGCACGTGACGTCAGTAAAAGTGAGAGAGGTGTATGTGTTTCATTCAGATAAAGTTCCTCGTACCTGCATACAGATCTACATCTTGAGGTAATCATTCCTCATAGTAACTCAGCTTGTTTTATTAAGTCAGGAATTATAAATACCATTAAAGTGTGAGAATTAAACTGCACAAGTCAATGAAAGTGCGCAGCTCTGATAAACCATTAGCCATTAGATAAAAAAAACATTAGCGTGACCACTGCGCATCACACTCAACCCATCAAGCTTTTTCCGCTGTACATAATTAATGCTATACATTTTAGAGATATTCTACCAAGTATATGAGTCATTATTAAACATCCAACACACATCAAAATGACTGTGATGCATGTGGAAACTCTGATAATGGATATGGTCACTTCATGTGTTTTCTGTGATCGGATATCCAATCATGAAAAGATCGAATGATGCATGTGGAAACTGTTCATGGACACGAAAGAGGGCATTTTTTAACATTCTAGATGAAACTGGACAAAATGCATCTGGTTTGTTGAAGCCACAAATATAAATTATCCTCCTCCTAAAATGGTAAAAAATAAACATGCGAGAGTGTGTTATAACAGCTCCTGATACACAGATATAACAGCGCTATTACAGTAGTTTCTACGCTACGCATCGCGGAGAGAAGTTGAGCATCTCGTCAGCGACGTGAAAACTGAAAAGCAAATGAAACTGAAAGTTCAGCGTCACATGCTGAAGCTCAACACACAGTCGTCTTCATTAAAAGTAGTGACACTAAATTATCTTTCCAGTGCTGATGCCGCTTCTATGATCTTGAAATTGTTTGATGATAAATAAAATTAAGCTCATATCTTGCTTTCTTTAATGTGAACTTAGTGATGTGAAGTTCAGTGTAAATGGAAGTTTTAACGGATAGCGATCCAATCAGAGTGATTAACTCAGAAACTTAAAAATGGCCCCTTCATGACAACAAAGTTGCCAACCCCTTCTCTATAACATCTCACTGTTACTGATTTATCATACAGCTCAAAGCATTATGGGTAGAATCTCTCTACAGTCTGTTCTCATTCATCAACACAGTTTCACTGATGATCCAGTAAAATAAACCCTAAACCCAGGATAGAGCGGTTGAGTGAATGTGGTCTGGACTGTGTGGATGAGGCTCATTGTGTCAGAGACGCTGTAGAAGGACAGAGTTCCTGCACTGTGATCCACATACACTCCTATTCTCCTGTTGATGGGCTTTACAGGGAGTTCAGTCTTTATGTTATTGTGATAGAATGAGTAACTGGAGGAAGAGCAGAACAAACTCCAGGACTGATCATTAGATCCAAACCAACACTCATTACCCCGTCCCTTCCTCCTGATGCTCTTATATGACACTGATATACACACACCACCAAACACATCACCACTCCACTCAATCTCCCAGTAACAGCGTCCACACACACTCTCTCTACACAACACCTGAAACACATCAAATCTGTCTGGATGATCAGGATACGGCTGATCTGTGTAAGTGTAAGTAATCACTCTGTTCCTCTCAGACAGACTGAGGCGTTTATTCACTGTGTTCAGATCCAGAGTGAACTGATGGGAATCTGATGGAGAGAAAACACATCAGAATCAGGAATTATGAATCTGTCTGATCTTTTATTATAGCTGAACTCTTCATGTTCAATATATCAGCAGTGTCTCAGTAGTCAAGTCACCTTTATTTATTTAGCGCTTTGATCAATACAGATTGTTTCAAAGCAGTTTTACAGTGATAACAGGAAAATAATGCAACAAAGTTTGTTTCGTCTGTACAGCAGATCTAGAAGAAAATATTGTCATTGTCCAGCTTAAGTAAGTTCAGTGTTGATTCATTTCTGATGTAATAAAGTTATTAATTTAGTTCATTATCTATACAGCCGCTCTGGAGAAAGCAGTGATGTCATCGTCCAGCTCAGTTCAGTTCTCATATAATGGTGTCAATGCAGGAAGAGCAATAATATGGTTTACTAGTTTACCAGATATCCTGTGCAAATCATCATTTACATCAGTGTATCATTTACTGTATATTAATGGTTATTATTCTGTGTTTATTATAATTATGCCTAATATATACGCCATTCAAATATTTGGGGTCAGTATGATTTTTTTGTAATAATTTGATCTACAATGTTTAGGTATTCTAGGCCTATTGTTGGTGATTTTCAGGGCTGTAGCCTTTGGCAATCTTGAGCTTTCTTTAAATTTATATCTGTTTCCTCAAAAGTTAAAGAGATTTGTTACAAAATCCTGTTTAGGATAAATCCATAGAGGTATTTTTACAGAAGAGATTTCAGATTGTTCTTACTTTCCTGAAGCTTTTTTACTACTGTGATTTTACCTCTAAATCTTGGATGAATGTTTTTAATTGGCTTTCAGTGAAAAATAATTATAGTTATTCATTAGTTTTAGAGGACATCCTGTTTTTGAAGAATATGTTGAATCCCCTGATTTACATCTTTGTTAAAGTCACGAGTCAATTTGCTTTTGCTTCCAGCGCCCCTCGATGTTCTCTCCGTTGAGAAACACTAATTTACATGATCAACTATAAAACTCTTCTATCATGTTTTCTTTCACCTTCTACAGGAAGAACATGAAGACACTCAGTGAGTTTCTCTGCTTGTTTTCTTAGTGACTTACATTGTAGGAAGTCGTTCCTGGTTCTGGGAACAATGTTGGGGAAAGTGACTGTGGAAATCAACAGACATGAAGAGTGTGATTATCATGTCGAGAGAAAATGATCCCTGCATCCGTTCCTAAGACATTTCTAATATGATCTTCTACATGATATGAGATGATGGAGGATCATTTCTGAGAGCTGATGAATCTCCAGGACTTTACCTCTGTCAGAGATCTTCTTCAGCTCCTCTTGGCAGAAATCCTCCAGTTTGTCTCTGAACTGACGGACAGATTCTCTCACGCCATCAAAAGAGGAGAGAGAACTGAAGGGATTGTCATTTACGTCTGTAGATTCAGGAGGAGCTGAGAGAGACTGGAAACTCTACAGAAAACAGAAATCAAAGCTCATCACCTCCACACTTCATCAATAACCTGCACTACTGTCAGATTTCAGCGGCTCTTGTTGATCTTTAGTAGTGAAACTGGTGCCATCAGGTTCATGGATTTCACATTGTTATAAAAGAAGTGTTTAAATATTTGTGAAGTTTTGAGCTGTTGCGGTCTGGAAGCTCAATATATCTTTCAGAAAAAAAGTTATCTCAGAGATTTCCAGAGCTGAACTGCATTTATAAGTGCATCTCTTTCAATAGAAGAAGATCAGATGAGAGTCTGACTGATGATGATATAATAACCGAACACACAGATCAACACTTCAGTCAACGGCTCATTCTGCTCTCATGAAATGTTTCTCTGTGAGTCTCTTGCTCAAGTCCTCTATGACCCTGTTCTTCTAGATCTCTGTTACCTGCAGGAAATGGATGTGATCCTGTGTGTGTGAAAGCTGCTCCAGCTCAGCGTCTCTCCTCCTCAGATCATTGATCTCCTGCTCCAGTCGCTCCAGTCGTCCTTCAGCTCGACTCACTGCAGTCTTTTCCTGATCTCTGATCCGCTGTGTCGCCTCAGAGCGGCTTCTCTCAATGGAGCGGATGAGCTCAGTGAAGATCCTCTCACTGCCCTCCACTGCTGTCTGTGCAGAGCGCTGTTAGGACACACATCACAATCACACAGTGGCTTCAGTGAGTCCTGACTGACACGTCTCAAACTTCTCTTCTTCTCCAGACTCACCTTATGAGACGCCACAGCCTCTCTCAGCTGCTGAAGATCTTTCTCTCTCTGCTGGATCCTCTGCTGGAACGACCTCTGCGTCTCCTTCAGCTGGTGCTAAAGGACAAACCAATGACAGGAGAAACATTACATTAATCATCAACTAAACAGATATGAATTCAGTATCAGTGAAGTGGTGAGACTGAGGGGTTAAAGGTCATTCATAAGTGCCAGCATAATTTCTTCAATGCCTAGTTTTATAGGGAAAGTTCACCTAGAAATATAAATTATTTCATTGTTTACTCATCCTCGTGTCTTTTCAAACTTTCTGAAGACTGTCTCTGTTTATAAAGCCTAAATCAAATATGGTGATGCGTCAATAATAACCTCAAATCTCACTGGCTCATGCATGTGACATCATGACTAATCATGCCACCATATTTGATTTTTCTTATCACTTCAGAAGTCTCAGACTCCAATTTTTTATGCCCTTTACTCACTAACTTTCCTCTGTCTTGTTCACTCAGTCATTGCTTACGTTGCACGAGTGCCCACTACTGGTTTAAATAGAACACACTTGATCACTTAATTCACTATTGAACTGGTTTATTATTAAACCCCTATTTTGAATTTGTTTTATGCACCGTTCTATATGCATATGAGCTGTTGCAGAAAATATATTAAATATATAAAATCCTATAGGTAAAAAGCTGTTGGGGAAACATAGAATTACACAAACAAAACAAAAATATCAATAGCTACAAGTCTTATAATAATTAATATAGTATACACTATTTATGTGATTAATTCTCAAAATAATTAATATATCATACACTTCAGTTAAGCGTGATCTGCTGTGACGTCACAATCTGCTTGAAGTACATTAGAGTAGACTCACTCCCTCTGTCAAAATCGAGCGGTCGAGGGTCTGTCCATATAAACTTCCCTCGTCCACTTCACGAAGTGTAACGCCTTTCAAAATGGCGACAGGGATTCCCAGAGAAGGAAGTTTGCGAGTGCGTATCTAAAAGTGGAGTGAAACGCAGCCTAGTTTACCCCCCTTGGTGTTATGGATTTCTTTTACGAGTTCACACTTAGAATTTGGCGTGCTGTCCGGCCCGAACCCAGAGTATTGAACTTGAAAACGATAAATGTTCATTTTGTTGGGTGAACTACTGGTGTAAAGGGGTCCTATTATGCTTTTTTCCATGTTCATCTTTCTTTAGTGTGTAATGTTGCTGTTTAAGCATGAAAACGTCCCTCCAGAGGGAGTTATTCTCTATATCAGTGTCACTGTTTCTGAACTCCCTGAAACATTATAGTCTTGAATTTTCTTCCGGGGACAAACTGTCACAATATTTCTCAATTAATATTAAATAGAATTAATTAATATAAAAAAAGTAATTATTAATATTTTATACTTTTAACACTCAATCTTTTATGGTGTTCTCACCACTTTCTTAACGACTGCTTTCTTAACCATGCAGGTCAATGCTGGTCAGATGTTTTTAAATAAGTTACAAACATAGGCTCAGGAGGAGCCTAATCATTCAGTCCTGTCAATCATCATTACGAGTGAATATAAGCAGCAGTCATTCAGTCCCAGCAACAATTCTTCCAGCATTCCTCCACCTCTCCATCGCCATTTATGGTAAAGTCCGTTACATTTCCAACACACGCTCTAAGCAGTAAACCAATCACGGAGAGCGTTTATAAAGGAAAACGCCGCTTTAAAATGTATCCGGATTAATGTAGACGTAGCCTTAGTGTTCAGACCGAGGGTGAAAACAGACATTAAATGATGTAAATGTAGTCTAGTAGACCCCAAACTCAAACAAAACTATGAACATAAATTATCATAATGGGATCTCTGTAAGTTCATACCTGATTCTCTGTCCTCTGTGCTGCCGCTGATACAGTGTCGTGGTTTTTATGTTCATCCATCACACACAGCAAACATATACACTTCTGATCAGTGCGGCAGAAAACCTCGAGGATCTTGTCGTGTTTCTGGCAGATCATCTCCTGCAGTCGTCCAGTGGCATCAGTCAGATTGTGTCTCTTTCCTTTAAACCAACTCTCATGTTGTTCAAGGTGATTCTGACAGTAAGAGTTCAGACACACCAGACAGGACTTGACGGCTTTGTGTTTTCTTCCAGTACAGACGTCACACTGCACATCTCCAGCTCCAGCGTAACAGTCAGCAGCAAGTTTAGTCTTCTTCAGTTTCTCCACCATTTCAGCCAGAATGGTGTTTTTAGCTAAAGCAGGTCTTGGCCTGAAGGTCTGTCTGCACTGAGGACAGCTGTAGACTCTCTTCTCATCCTCCTGATCCCAGCAGTCTGTAATACAGATCTTACAGTAACTGTGTCCACAGGGAATGGCCACTGGATCCTTCAGGAGATCCAGACACACTGAACACATGAACTCATCCTGAGATATTCTGGCTTCTGCCATTTTACTGCATGAATACAGAGACACAAACACACAACAGCTCAACTACACTTCAGTTTCAGTTTCCCTGAACTCATGTTTCCTGGTTCTGTGTTTGAGTGTCCTGGGCAAAACAGGCGTGTCTGTAAATCATTACTGCCGTATTTGCTGCCGTTTACCGCTAAGTGGCGCTATAATCACAGACTTTGAACAGTTAGAAAGTGAACAGTTCATTCTCAACCAGCAGATACATTCAAGTGAAACCATTGTAGTAAAATGAGTTCATTATCACAGTACCGAAATTACTTTATAATTTGCATAGAATTTAAGTAATGTAAACATGAAAAGTGTTCATTGCTCCTGTTATCAGTATAAATGGCTCATCTTCACACAGACGAGCGCTTCACAGACGGGTGAAATCACAAAACCAAATCCACACTAACAATGAAGCATGCTTTGATAGGCTTTGATAGGCTTGGGAGCTCAGTTGTGAGCGGGATAGAGCGGATAAAAGTAAATATAGTGTGCTTCGTCTCAGGAGCTGACTTGAGTTAGCTTAAAGTGAGGGAGGATGCATTGTTTGCATTCAGGCACGTGCACACATAGACATCAAAGGGGGCTTGAGCACCTGCCCTTTTTATTCCTGGAGAGAAAGTGCCCTTTTTTCTGGGGTGCTTTTTTTTATATATTTTTTTTATTTATAATATTAAAAAATTATTCCTGTTTGCGCACAGCTTCCCTGTCAAACAAATATATTTATTGAAGAATAGTATATCTAAATATCAGGTCAGGAGTTCTGAAGCGCTCCCTTTCTCTCTCTCTCTCTCTCTCTCTCTCTCTCTCTCTCTCTCTCTCTCTCTCTCTGGTCGAGGCTCGAATTTACTGCTGATTAGCCAAAGACAAATATAGTTAACCTGTGTTTTGCTAGTATGCATGCCTCATGAGCTACTAGACTAGCTAATGTGTAAGGGATAATCGCTATACATTATCCCGCTTATTACATGGCTACCTACCAAATAAAGAATTAATTTGACACAAAATATTGATTTAAAGGGGAGTTTATTGATTTAAACCCGATTGTATTGCTTCCGCTAAAGAAAATAGTCCGCTCCGTCTCTACGGTTAGAATCCTGTGAGTCCATAGCAACGCTCTGTTTCTCATGGCAACGGTCTGTTATACTCCGCACAGCGGTCTGTTATCAAGCAATAACACACCGCATTCTACATCGGAATTCAACCAAGCCATGTAATAAAATAAGTTAGTAATACAATTTATTTTTGTATTTTTGTATTTTGTCAATCATTTTTGCAGTGATTTTTTTCAGTAAAGTTAACAAAATAGCAGCAACAGCCCTCTTCAGTTTAGAGTGAATATTTGTGTTGATTTTAAAGTGTTATGTATTCTGATAACACCAAAATAATTAAAATGATGTAGTGCCTTGTGCAAAAATAAACAAATTATTAGTAAAACACGCCCCTCTGCTTGATGCAGTTATTTAGGTTATTCTAAATATATACTTGAAACTAGTAGCATAGAAAATGTTTTCAAAACATGCACATTGTGGAATGGTTTCCTTTGCTGCTCTATAAACCTAGTGAATACTAAGGAGACCATGGTTTCTGTGTGAACTGATTATTTTGTAGACATCTTTTGAAAATGAAACAATAGGCCATTATCACGCTGATACGTAGTACTTCCGCATTCGGTGATCTTTGTGCACTGCCACTTCCGGTGAATCACTCATCACTCTGGCGAACCCACAATGGACGACCCTAAGTTTACGTATACTGCATCCCTGGTAAATTTACCCAAAATAACTTTTTCTGACGTACATCGACTAACTGAACAACACTCCATCACAGCCCGCTCCAAAGTGGACAAGGGATACAGTTTCTTTTTCGAGAACTTCATCTACGACTACGAAGGTGAGTGGCTACTAGCTAGCTAACATAACATTACATTAGCTAGGTAGGTTAGCTTATGCTAACGTCAGTTTGGCGTCAGCTCAGATGTTCGTATGGTTATAAGGTGTTTAACCTACGTTAAACCCAACTAAAGTAAGATTATTCACAGGCTGAGTCAATACTACGGAGTCCGGGAAGTCCCCGCTACAATTGAGAATCACTTTAGGAATGCAGACGCAGTTAAGACAATTTTATGTATTCCACTTAATACACAATAAAACAATATACAATAAGATTCGTTAACAACGTATACCTCCTGGAGTTCTTCTAAAATGAGGGCGAGCCACAAATCCGTGAGTACAGTTTACAAACCCGTGGGAACGGATTGCGAAAGCGTGGGCACGGTTTATGAATTTGTGGGTAACGTACAGATTGCAAAAACTGAAGGCACGGTTTACAAAACCTGAGAGCGCGGATTATAAACTCGTGGGTTCGGTTTATTAATCCGTGGGCACGATTTGTTAAACCAAGGGAACAGTTTGATAATTCGTGAGTACGGTTTATAAACTGAGCGGACAGATTTTAAGACCGTCGCCACGGATTTTTTTTTCTCTGACAGGTGACTTCCCGGGCTCCGTACTATTCACCCATTTCATTTGTATTCTGATAGGAAGAACGTTATCCTCTATCTCTGTCAGTGTCAGCTAGCTAACATCAACATACGAGTGTCCCTTTTGCTACAAAGAACAATCCACAGTATATGCATTAATTATAGTTTTGTCTACCAGTGTCCAACATCATTGGCAGGGCGGTGGTTGTCAGGTCTAGGTGTTACAGGTCGATGAGGAAGCGAGAACAGCCCCATTATTTGAAGGTTTTTTTAGGAAGCTAAGGCATAATGGCAAGAAGTTTAACCCCTTACACTGTTACCTGTTTACATTAAGTCAGTCAACAGCCATGTGCAATAAATTGCTATACCTTTGTGACATACGTACGGTATGCAAAATATCAATATCATGATAATGTAACTTTGCATTTAAATTCTTTAATATCCTGTTTGTTGAATCCAACATGTTAATGGTGTAAGGGGTTAACTACTCTACTGCGGTTGCAGTTTTCCTAGGATTTTTGGTTAATTGAAATGCTCTTCCTTACATTTCTATATCATTTGCAGCAAGATTTTCATTTTAGTTTAACTTTATCAACTAAAATTATTAGTGTTGTGTCTTTAATGTAGATTGTTTTCCAAGCTGATGCAGCCGAACTTCAAGAAACCTCATGCAGCTGTACAGCAGGCAAGGTTCTGTGCAACCATCTAGTGGCCTTGTTGTTCCAGAGTGCCCATTACAGCATGTTGCAGGTAAGAGCTGTGGTCTGGGATGATGTTTACATGGGCAGGTTGATTGGAGTGACACTGGTTCTAGAGGTCTACCTTTGACTGTTAACAAGCACATCCTCAATCCCGGTTTGCTGTTCTATCTCTTGTTTTGCAGGTGAGAGCTGTACCACCACCTGTGGCCTGCACAGGCTCTCTGCAAACATGGCATCGACCAAGGACAAAGGTAAGATTGTAGCCGCGTGGAGCTGCACCGCACTGAATAGACTTCCAGTCTATTTTTCAGCCGTGGCGTGAGCTGCCCCGCGTGCCACCCTTCGCTCCACGAGCAGTGTGTCCCAAACGTTACACCTGGGACACACTGTTCACGGAGCGAAGCGTGGTGCGCGTGGCAGCTCACGCCACGGCTGAAAAATAGACTGGAAGTCTATTCAGTGCGGTGCAGTGCGTGGGGCAAGATACTGTCAAGCAAGATACTATTACAATCATGGCTACTTGTTAATATCATTCCCAGGGGATCCATGCAGAGCCGGTTCAGGACTTGGTTGTTAGGAGACCAAAGCCACCCGCCAGGAGTGTATGCAAATCAACACTCTATCAAGCATACACAGGTAATGTTACTACTGTAACTAATATCATACTGTTGGCTGCCGTATAATACATAATTGTATCTTGCCACTTTTATACACATAGATTATGTAGCAAATATAACACTGCAGTGAGCAAATCTCCAGAAAGACTCTTGACATCAGAATTGAAAACCAAAACAAGCTGCAAGAGATGTGTGGATAATTTAACTCTTACTGTTTTTAATTTTACGTTTCAGGATCCCTCCCTGACCCGCAAGTCTTGTCTCTTGGGAAAGGACTGAAAAACCTCAGGCCGCAACCACTAATATCCTCAGTGCTGCATGGCTTGTCTCAACTCTCCATGGTCGACTCCAGGTTCGGACCTGTGCCGCGAGGTTCACCCCTGTCCTACCAGTGTCCTCCTGTGGTCAAACGCGGAAATTATGTCCAACACCCAGATACACCAACATTCCCTAAACTGCCTTTAGAGGGGTCAACATTTCCCACTACTTTTCCAAACTTTGACCCAAACTCCCAACAGTTTCTCCATTTTGACATCTTAACTGTGACACACGAGATGGCAGCTGAGAGAGAGGAGCAGACACGTGAGCAGTCTGAGTGCCCATTATGGCAAGCTTTACGCAAGCCTAGAGTGACAGCTAGTAGGTTCTATGAGGTTAGCCATGTGAAAGGGCCATCTTCTGGCCAGACCCTGGCAGGGCGGATACTTAAGGGAGTAGGCCAAACTCCCGCCATGAAGAGGGGCCTTGAACGCGAGCCACAGGTGCTGGAACAATATTCAAAACATTTTAATGTAAATGTCTCACGCTGTGGATTTGTTATCCATCCTGATGCTCCTCACCTCGGGGCTAGCCCCGATGCAAGGGTATATGACCCTAGTGCCATTCCCTGTTTTGGGCTTGCTGAAGTTAAATGCCCAGACATCTCTAGCATTTCTGAGGCAGGACATGTAAAAATGGTGAATGGTCAGGCAAAACTGAAGCAGAATCATAAATACCACTGGCAGGTTCAAGGTCAATTGGCAGTAACTGGATTGAGTTGGTGTGATTTTATAACAGACACTGAGGGAGACTTCACCGTTGAAAGAGTCTGGAGGGATGATGAAATGATAAAAGAGATGAAAAAGAAGGTGGACCTGTACTTCTTTGGTACGTATATGAATGTGTATCTTCAGCAGAAAGTGAAATGAACAATGAATAAAGGAACTGAATTGATTTTATTAATTCCCTTTTTCTGAGTACATTATTTACATTATTTTGAATACTTTCAGGACAGACTGACATTTAGAATTGATTATAGAGGAATGACTTCTCATTAAATGATATACATCTCATTAAATTGTATACATCTCATTCAATTATATACATCTCATTCAATTATATACATCTCATTAAATTATATACATCTCATTAAATTGTATACATCTCATTCAATTATATACATCTCATTCAATTATATACATCTCATTAAATTATATACATCTCATTAAATTGTATACATCTCATTCAATTATATACATCTCATTAAATTATATACATCTCATTCAATTATATACAATGTTTTCAGTATACAGTTAAATGCATGTGATCGGGGGAAACACTATTCAACAGGGATGTAGCCTTTTAAATCAAGTGGTCCCTGGAAGTTGGTCATCACACAGCAGACGGTCCACAGCTGGTTGACTGTCCCAGACAAGGTTAGAGGAACAGTGTGTTGCCAGATGCGGTATTCCTTGACTCTGCGTATTGCTCTTTCCACGAGGATTCGAAGTCGGGCGATTGCTTGTGTTTTTAGAGCATCCTCTTTGGTGAACTGCGCTGTGGTTAGAGATGAAATAAGTTAATTTCTATTATTTCAGTGAGTGCCTCAGTCCTTTATAAACATTTGTCTGCACATCTTAATGATTATCATTTTGGTCACAGTTTTAATTTGAAATGTTCATTCCTTTCATGCCTACCTGTCATCTTGAAGGGTGGTATAATCAGCGTTGCCCCACGGTCAGCTAGCAGCTTCTCGATGGTGAAACCCTTGTCTGCCATGCAGCCATCTCCTGGCTCCAGTAAGTCGAGCAGTCCACTTCGTTCAGTCAGCTCTCGGTCAGAGATGGAGCCGGTGAAGAGACCTGACACAAAAGTCACAGCACCACATGGGGCAATCCCAATTAATCCCTTAAAGGTCGTCGTGTTTTTGTACGATGAGAAAACCTCTGACTGGAGAGTGAGGGATGATGGATTCTGGCATCGCACCTCGGTGCAGTCGATGATTACCCGAACATCTGGACTGTACTGCACAAATTTGCTTGGCATGGTGTTCTTGACTTGCTGTTTACTCATCCAGATGGGAAGGGAGCCAAGGAGCAGGTAAAGGTAGTTGGCCCACGTTATAACAACACGTGAGACAGTGGACACACTGACCTGAAACATGTCAGCCAGCACCTTCTCTTGCAGGCCTGCAGCAACTCGACAGCAGAAAAGAAAAAACTCATCAACCAGTTGCAGTCTACGCGTTGGACTGGGAGAAAGCGGTTCAAATGTTTGTCCCTTTTTCTGAGCTTTCGACCAATAAACCACCATGGAGGCAGATGGTTGAATAGCCTCCCAGAAGTAACAAAAAACATCTCTTGAAGTGAATCTTGTGTAAAAAAGGATGTCCTTGTCTGAGACACAAAATCGGTGAAAAAGCACTTGACTCACTTTCAGCTGTGACAGCTCTGTTGTCAGCTCCTTGACTTCGTCTTCCAATTGCTGTATGCGTGCAGCAGCAGCATCCAGTGCACCTGTATGAGATGAGAGAAAAAAATAATTTATTAATTACAAAAATCAACACAAAAATAAACGTTAAAATACTCAACAAATGTTTACTTCATCCCAATTACAAGCAATATAAACTGCATATATGGTTAATATTTGAAGAGTTCAGATGCAAAAGCCTCTAAGTGCCATCTGAAATGTTCTTCTAGAATAATAATTTTTATGAAGCTCGTATATTTAAGTTCAGTAATTTTCACTTAAATGGCAATGAAAATGAATTGCCATTTAAGTGAAATAACTGAACTTAAATAAGCTTGATAAAAATTATCATTCTAGAAGAAAATTTCAGATGGCACTTAGAGGCTTTTGCATCTGAACTCTTCATTTTCTCTTTACCTTTGTTAGATCACATTTAAGAATTACAACCCTGTGCGGGAACGGCAGGTGTATAAACACAAAACTCACTCTTGCACTCACAAAATCTCTCTCAAACGTACGTACACACTCACGCGCACGCGCACACACACACACACACACTTGGATATGTGGTTTACGGGGACTTTCCATAGGCGTTATGGTTTTTCTAATGTACAAACTGTATAATCTATCACCCTACAAACCCTACCCCTAAACCTACCAATCAGAGAAAACTTTTGGCCTTTTTGGATTTCAAAAAACACCATTTAGTTTTTTTTTTTAAGCCGTTTGGTTTATGAGGACACAGATGTCCTCATAAACCACATTTCAGAACACAAGCAAGGCGGCAAACAAGGACATACCTGGTTTAGGAGCAGAACCGTAATCATGTTCAGTCATCACCACCGAAGCTGCGACCTCCTCCATCGCCTCTTCCTCACATGGAAGGGACTGCTCCAGAGGAAGGGCTGGGCAAATGTCATGGCCTAAGCGAGTTGATGCTCTTTTATAAGCGGACTCCCTTCTTGGAGTCCCTTCTCCCCAGTTGTTCCACTGGAAACGGGAGGGCACAGACCCGATTTTCAGACGCTTGATGCGACCCCGGTTGGTAAAGTTAGCCATGTCAGCTAACGCTAGCCTGCTATCGTTAGTGTAGTAGTCTGATTCACTAAAGTGCCGGCTACAAACAAACGTGCTACCTTGTTTTATTTTAAAGTTTGGCCCTTCATCCCGACGAACCACTTTAATCCACTTCTTCCTTAGACTCAATTCAGTCGGGAATCCATGAAAACTTAAGTAGGGTTGGCGTTGTTTGTTTGATTTACAAAGTGGAACAGAGCAGTGACATCTAGCCTTCGTTTCAGCCATTGTTGAACTGCGCCGGAAGTGGATATGCACAGAGTTGACAAATCCCGCCCATGAAACCCGGAAGCGTGATAATCCCCTATTGTGTGAGTTTGAGGAAGATAAAATTAATTAACTTTTTAAATTAATTTTTTAAAAAAGGAAGTCAGAGTTGCGTTAATATATATACTTTTTTGTTTAAAAAAAGAAAAAAAATACGTAATTATGAGAAGTGCCCTTTATTTCACTTGAGCCCCTGCCCTTCAAAATGTCTGTGCACGTCCCTGTTTGCATTTGAATGTTGTGTAACGTTTTAACACTAGAACTACCGGAATTCCATAACTACTAGAACGACCACAGCGGTCATTCTGACCGCTCATACTTTGACGTTCATATGGCCGTACTGAACGTCATTTTCGTCATGTCATATCTACATTTGAACCTTCTCTTTAAGTTTTCCAATGAAGCTTTTAATTCCTGTCGTCGTGTTATGACGTTATCACCCTTAAAACAAGCACAAAAGAAAGATTGCCCCGACAGGTGCTGCCTCTCTATGTGAGGGAAGTTTTGCGTATAATTATTTTTTTTTTTTTACCGCACTCACCACGTGAATAGACATGCAAAAAAGTTAGGAAACGTCAAAGCTTCATACCGTTTAGTACAGCCCTGTTTGTAAATAAGTTCAATAATCAATACAAAATCTAAAAATAAATGGATCTACAATGTTACGATAGGTAATATAAAGATCAGGACACAAAATTTTAATTCAAATGAATGGGAAAATGTATTTTCCAGCCTAATTGATAACTATTTTCTTATTTTCTTTGTACAATAAAAACAAATCTTATGATACAATAACTTATAACATATATACAATAACACAAAACACTACCTGGCATACCTATACATTTGAATACATTGTAAAAACTCTCATGGACACGTATGCAGCACAATACAGTACACACAAAAACAGGCTAAGAAAAAACATGAACATTAGCTAAACAAGAAAACGAACTGCTTTAGAACGATTCGTTTCAGTGAACAAAAAATATTAACGAACAAAATCAGGTTAACACGTTTTCCTTCAAGTGGGCTCATCATTCACTGATGCTTACGCACAGTCCACACAGGTAAACACC
Organism: Leuciscus leuciscus; assembly: GCF_965113295.1. Lineage (NCBI taxonomy): Eukaryota > Metazoa > Chordata > Actinopteri > Cypriniformes > Leuciscidae > Leuciscus > Leuciscus leuciscus. Next base: position 33,895,685 of record NC_138728.1, on the reverse strand, counting down.
GCCTTTCGTGTGCAGCTCCCACACACTACTTTGTGACATTTGGCACATGTCTCCTTAGTTTTATTTTTTTTGCAGATCCTCCTTACTTGGCACTGCCTTCTTCTCTCCATCTGCTGCTGCTCCTGCTCTCAATGGCGGGAAATGTAGCGGACTTATGATATCTATAATGCATGCGGTCAAAATTACTGCAATGGCCATTCTAGGTAGAAATAGTCAGAACTGTTTTGTGATTTTAATAAAATAACAGTGTCAGAATAAAATATACATATATTTAGGAAAAGTCAGAGTCCTACAGCCACATTGATAACACTGTAAAATTAAAAAACGGTCAAAATGACTGCCTTGGTAGTTCTAGTGTTAAAACACTTAAAATGACACACAGTTACACTAAAACAACAACTGAGAAACATATTTTTCTCATCATAAACACTGACTAGTTCTAAAAAACCTATATTCTAAATTAGATACCCTAAATATACCCGACATTTTTACTTCAAGCATTTGGATAAAAAAACATTGGGGTCTTATGAAGTGAAACGATTGCACCGTGTGAAAGCATGATGACTCCTACGCCGCTGTTCTGCTCTTCAGATCAAACTGCCTCGGACGCGCGTCAATTTCGCTTCAAACGCTTGCTTTATACGTGCGTCCTATTCGCTGTGAACGCAGCATTAGGCAGGACAGGAAACCTTTGGAGTTTAAAGTAGATAGATAGATAGATATAGAGTTTAGATTAGTTATCGATGAAGGAAAAAACTGAATTCACCGGTGTGTTTTCCGCGTTCACGCCAGTGCCGCTCACCTCAGTCAGTCAGACAGACAGACACACTCCGACTGAAGACTGCCAATTCACTCGAGGAAAAGTGCAGATACGATGTAAGATATGAATTTATGATCCTTTTGTTTTTTTCATGCTACTAAAATAACAATGCCCTTGATTTTCTAATGTGTAAAAAGCAATTAACTAATTCATAAACAGTTCTTGTCATACAAGAATGACATTTGCATTAATTTGATATGAGGGTCATTCCTGGTATGCGGTGACTTTCCTGTCCCAATGATTTATTTACTCATATTTTCTCTAAAATGAGTCACATATTTATAATAAATGGCTTAAATTGTAGATTTAAATATTCTTTACCATTTAAACAGAGATAATAGACATTAAAAATACTATTTTGTATTTTACACAATTTTAATTGATGTATGCATTCAATTTTATCATGTCCTCAGTGCACAGTAATCAACTTCTGCAAGAAATATAAACCATGAAATGACAAAAACCTCAAAATATTTTTTAATTATGTTATTGACTAGGCTAAACTGCCTCTAATCATACATATAAATCATTTGAAAATATAGGTATTTTTCTTTAAATTTTCTTCAATTACTGTGTCCCTGAAGTCATCTTCCACCCTGTTAGTATGTACTTTTCTGCCTTCCAAATCCGACTGCAATTTCATTGAGACCATTTTCAAGAAGTGACATCATTTCTTTTTCCCGCTGGAATTCAACTGTACAAACTGAGATAAGCTTCAACTCTCACTCCTAACTTTTTTTATAGTTTTTGAAATGTTATCCTGCTTGTCCCACCCTTAAAGTTCCACCCTGTTAGGCTATGTTATTGAGAATGTTTGTCCAATCAAAAAAAATGTAAAAACAAATCTGACATAGTTATAAAAGTTCTGTTCATCTGTAGAAGGTTAGCTAGCTAAATGTTGATCACTCAAAGAGCTATGACTAACTTAGCTCAGAATTTTCCACCCTGTTAGATTCCACCCTGTTAGGTCTATAACAGGGTGGAATGTGAAACTAACAGGGTGGAAATTCTAATAGAATTTTGTATACGTTTCTTAATCTAGTTAATTCAAATGAATTATAGTATCTTTATTTTTAATCAAATATAAATACATAAACATTTAATTTATTATGTCTGTCTTCTCTAATTTGTAAATATTTCTAGCCATCTGAAGAGAGAATTGTTTTGCCACCATGATTGATTGTGATAAGGAACCACATAGCTATTTTTTGTGTCCCTCCCCCAAAGGAAATTTTTTATTTTTTTTATTTTATTGTTTTGAAACAGTATTATATAGGTGCAGTTCCACACATTACTGATGGCAAACCATGCAGGACAATGACAAAAAGCTCATCCACTGAACCTTTTAACACTGGTGTTCCACCCGGTTATATTCCGTTCCACCCTGTTATGCTCCTTTCCACCCTGTTAGACAAGTCATTTTAAATAATAATTTGACAGCAACGTTAAATGTTTGGTATACTTTTGTCTTATTTTGTGAGGTGAGGAGCACGAACAGCATAGGCTATATATGTTTTTGAGCCAATTTAAAAAAAAATATTTATACTATTTGCAAAAATGGGCACAAAAAGTACCTGTTTTTAATAATCAAGACATATACTATTCATCAAAAATTGTTTTGCTTGTTTCAAGAAGAAAAAAAAAATCTAAGATGGTATAAGGGACATATACTACCCAAGAAAAGTTCATTATTGTTTAACATTTACATTATTAACATGTTGTGATAACTATGTATATGTCCCTAACAGGGTGGAATATTTTCATGGACAGTGTCTGAACAATCTACCCATAATAATTATTTTTTGAGTCCCTGAGCTTGACCAATATGTATTCCTTATAGTTAAACATGTCACTATTTTGGTAGAATGCTAAAAACATGAAAATCATGTACTTTTTTCCCCAACACTTATGAAGCCAAAATGTCACCGCATACCAGGAATGACCCGTGACATGACATTTCGGAATGCAGCGTCATTTAAATTGATGAAGAATTTTATATAGCGATTTTCCGACACATTCGATGAAAGAAAATAGGCCTATATGTGTTGTAAGAGCAAGAGGAGAAAACCTGATTTGACAATATCTATAACAATTTTAGGCCTTAACATGTTTGTAAATTTTGCTCAGGTTAAAAGTTAACTAAACTGCATTGTGGCATATTTCTGTGTTAAATTGTTAATTACATGTATAATTTATACACACTTAGTCTTTTATAGAACACTGTAGAGAGTATGGCTCAGGCTCTAGTAACAGCCATCTCTGGGGAGTTGACAGCAGGACACACTCACAACACCTCCGTTTCTATATACAGTAAATACACCCCCGTATCAGTACCATTACTCCCTCTATTACTCCCAACACCCCTGTTTCTACAACTGTCAGGCCTCCACGAGCCTCTATCAGCACCATTACTCCCATTACTCCCACTAGCAACACCAGCACTGATGCATCAGCCAGAGTGAACCAGGCTTTAAAGAAGTAGAATTATAACACATTATTTAAAGTTTTGTACATTTGTGACAATATAACCTTAGAATTCTAGTGTAATACCACTCATTCTCGGTACTCAATGCCACTTCATACTTTTGAAAGCTGTTATTTACTTGCATTTTCTTAGACAGTGAGTTTCCAAATATGTTTAATGCCAAAGGTGCCCCATGTCAGCCATAATACTACCATCCCACTGCAAATGTTGGCTTTACATGCTGAGGAGTGCAAACAAAATTAAAATGTGAGTTGTGTATTCATCTGCATCAGTTGTGAGTTTTGTACAGCCACATTGGCACAGCAGCAAAATAAAGTTATCTACAATGTTACACACACAATTTTGGTTTTTATTTAAATTATTGTCTTTGATCCACACTGAGTGTATGTGTACATGTCATAAAACATGTTAACACAAAGGACAATAGCTATGGTTAATATAATTTTTAAATATATTATAACTGCTTGTTAGCGTTGCTCATCTATTAAATATGTCAGTGTTATAATTGTAATTGCACTTCTGTACAGAACCCAGTACAGGCTCGCTTTAACAGCTTTTAACACTCCTGTGCCCGGGACATTGTGAGTGAGCTTTTGGGACATCATTGAGCCAGAGGTTAGGGTGAATCATGATGCCCCCACTGAAGGCCAGAACCCAAGAACCCCAAAGCAAGATCAGGAGAACATGAATGGGACAATCTTGGCTGCTGCTGTTTCTGCTCCAAACATCTGTGTTCCTGCTCTCCATGACCATTTTACATTTAACAGGTTAATACTTTTGGCCAAAGCATTGCATGATATTATAGCTTTGTTGTATTTTTTGTCTTTTTCCTAAATACTATTTATGTAAGTTTATCAGGAACAGATTGTCAAGAAATATTCTTTCCTCAATAAATGCATATATTTTCTTTTATCGTGGGTTGTGTAGTTTCTGAGCCAGGGGTACTCAATGGTCCTGTCATAATCAAACACACCTGAACAATGTCATCAAGTTGTTTTACAATTAATTCAAAATCATAGAAAGGGGTGGTTGATCTCAATTGAAACTCTGGACCTTCCCGAAGTTGTTTATGCTCTATATACATTTAGTAGTCAGATAATACAAAATAATAAAAGTGTGTTATATTTTGTTTGGTATGTTCAGACAACATCCATCTTTTTTTTTTTTATATTTAAATTACATTTAAATGAACCAAAATATGTGAAATGTCTAAAAATGTACTGTGAATGCCAATAAAAAATAAAATAAAATAAAATTCTAAAACATTTATATTTAATTACATTATAATTACATGTGGTCTATAAAACATATGTATTATATAAATAGATTATACACTAAAAAAGTAAAGCCTTTTGGAAGTATGGATGCTTGATTACAGAAATACAAATGTGTGATTGATCTGAGAAGGTTTTCCATCAAAATAAATAGTTTAAAAGAAATATTTCAGTTTTTTTTCCAGAAGACAAAGAAATCATTTTCCCCTTTTCTTTGGCCTCCCTCCCTCTCTGTCGGTTGCTTCCTGAGGTCTTCTTTCTTCGCTTTCTCGCTCTTGTCTCTCTCTTTGTTCCTCCTCCTCCATTTCCTACTATCATCTCTCCTCCTCAGTTGCTTCTCGCTCTCTCTCAGCTTCCCTGTCCTCCATCTCCCGGATTAGGTCCTCAAATCTGTTTCCTTTTTGCTCCCTGTTCTCTTTGGTTCTTGGCTCACTGAGGATGAAGTGGCCACAGCAACATCTGGGCCAGATGAGACATTAAGGCTAGGTGGACTAATGGGAGGTCTGCGCCCAATTGCCTCATCCATGGCACTGTACCACTTTCAGGATGCTGAGGTGAGCTCCCAATCCTCGCTCACCCCTCCCTGTCTTTGGACATTTCAGATCCTACAGAAATGTTCAAACAGAATTCAAAGTCAGTCATTGAATTACACAATTTAAATAGTCATTAACTGTTGCATTGATGGTAACAAAATCATTATACTTTATATATTTAAGATTTTCCCTTTTTTGACAAATGTGGCTGTTATTTAGCCTTTTACCACAAAAGCTCTGCAACAAGTGTTAAGAATACAAGAATAAAAAACTGCTTTAATAACGTGTTTAAAAGTGACAACAAATATAGATTTGTTTTTTTAATAATTATTTTCTATACTTCCTCAAAACCTTTGAGTGCAGCATTCCTCTTTCTGGTGAAGAGGGCTTCATGTGCCAAGAACTCAAACTCAAACAAGAACTCAAACTCAAACAAGAACTCGAGTTCTTCTCACTCAAACAAGACCTCGAACTCAAACAAGAACTTGAGTTCTTCTCACTTACTCAAGTTCTTCTCACTCAAACAAGAACTCAAACTCAAACAAGAACTCAAACTCAAACAAGAACTCGAGTTCTTCTCACTTACTCAAGTTCTTCTCACTCAAACAAGAACTCAAACAAGAACTCTAAGTGAGAAGAACTTGAGTTCTTGTTTGAGTGAGAAGAACTTGAGTAAGTGAGAAGAACTCGAGTTCTTGTTTGAGTTTCTCAAGTTCTTCTCACTCAAACAAGAACTCGAGTTCTTCTCACTTACTCAAGTTCTTCTCACTCAAACAAGAACTCGAACTCAAACAAGAACTCAAACAAGAGCGGGTTACATGAACAGAGCTAGACAAGATACAATGGAAACATGAGGGCTAGTTATATAAGACTAATGACTAACAAGAAAAACCTGTGAACAATCAATAACATCAACCAATCAGAACATGACACAGAAGACAAAGGAAGCACAAGTCATGATCATGTAAGCTCACGCTCGATCTGCCCAAAACCGGCATCCGACCAGCGCGGAAGGTCTTTATGTGTTACTGTCCTTTTCTCGAGGCAAAGTATTTTTTGATTAAATGCAATACATTTGAATATGTATTCTCTCATTATTTCATCTGACTCCATAAATGAAAAGGTTTTAATGATATCTGTGCATCATTAAATGTGAGCGAATGTTTGACCATTCCTTTTAACTCTTTAATGAAAATAATGTCAAAGTCAGTTAGAATAATCAAATGTAACAATTTATTATGTCAGGTAAATGTATCATGCCAATTTCATAATCAATTCAAAGATAATTCGATACAAACCCAACATTAAGATATACATGAGGGTGAGCGGTCTCACTCTCAGTCTCACGGGCTAATCTGAGGTACAGAAAGGCCCCGAATCCCCTGCTGCATTTCATTATATAGCCAGGACCTCTTTCACTTGGAAACATCTTTTAACAATGGAAATTTGCATTCAGAAGTTACATCTTTTGGGGGGGTTGAAGACCATTTGTCTAGAGACCACCTTCCTTTGTGTGTCAGTTATCCCTAAACTCTTAAAAATCTTATTACCTTTTGTTTTATTTATTTATTTGGAAATGAGACATTTGTACCAGTCGCAATGAGACATTTCAAATGATACTAAATATGTATAATATTCTATGTTAATCATTCACATTAAACCATATCTTTTTGGGCGAGTCCTTGGTGATCTTCGCATTGGGGGAGAAGGAGAGGGGGATGAGGGAAAGAGATGTAGATTAGGATGACTCTGAGGTGAGACTTTCGTCTCAATAGTGCACGAGGAGGAGTTCAAATGTTAATTTCCAGAGAGGTCCTTTGTCCTCTCAGGGTCTGGTCGCTCTTTAACCAGACTGTCCGGCATCTCCTAATTTCTAAATTCTTACAATCACATGAGGGCAAGGAAGTCACATGACAAGAAACCAGGAAATATGACTATGAGAACACAAACAAAACCAACGTGATAGTATATTGATAGCTGTTCTATTTCGTTCTTACTGACCGCCAGAGGCAGTGCTTCCCACTGAATATTATCTCTCTTGCTCATGCACAGGTCAAGTCTAATAACAACAAAGTCATCACATGACCAGGTACGTCATGGGGATCCCCTCTATTTAACCCCGTGACATCCTGCAAACTGTCCCTATAATCTTCTCGCATACGTGCAAAGATTGCAGGTCGAAGGAAAAACTTTCATTCAGAATACTTTGGTTTCCGTCTTTCACAGCCTCATAACAATCATTTTCGTGGCGTGCACTGCAGCTGGTTGTAATCATATAGAGCATTCAATTTAGGTAAGTAATATTTTTTATAAATTATATAGCTTTACATAGGTAGCTGTGTACATGACAATTTAATTGATTTTTGTTTGTTTTTCTTTGATATAGGCATATATTATATTTCTCGCAGTTGCATTATATACAAGTGTTTTCGCTCTGTTTTCTGTACTGCTACCTGGGACTTCTACCAACAGTGGGCTAAAGTATTAACACTAGTTTGGCTGTTTAAAAAAAATATATATATATATATATATATTTCGGTACCTTACCGTTATAGTCATTTGTGGCACCCAGAATGTTCTCGCTTGGGCTTCAGTAAAGCACTGCTGTGGCAGTATGGAACAGCTTAGTCTGACATGCACTGTGTGCAGGGCCACTTTACAGCAGGACGATGGACATCCTGCTTAGGCTTTGAACATTTGAAGCAGGTTCTCACTGATGATGCCTGTATGAATTGTAGCACTATGTCGTGGGAACGGAGAACTTCCAGACTAGCTGCAGTAGAGACACTCTTGACCTCAGATGCGCCTCGGCAGGGAAAAGTGACGGCTAAGCGGAAGAAGGTGGAAGCATTGAGTGTCAACCAAGGGACGCACCATCACAGAGGTTGGGAAATTCCCAGTTAGGAATTACCCATTCCTGAGGTGGATATGCTGTCAATGGCAGCCTCTCAAATCCAGTTTAAGGCCAACAAGAAGACATTGCCAGCCGGCATAAAATGCCATTCGATGAGAAGTATCTCAACATCTTGGGCAGCATTAAAAAGGGTCCCTCTAATGGACATTTGTGCAGCAGCTAATTGGTCTTCCACTGATACCTACTCCAGATACTACAGAGTTAATGTGCATGATGTCACAGGGTTAAATAGAGGGGATCCCCATGACGTACCTGGTCATGTAATGACTTTGTTGTTATTAGACTCGACCTGTGCATGAGCAAGAGAGATAATATTCAGTGGGAAGCACTGCCTCTGACGGTCATCCAGAACTCATAGAACCGTAGTTACATACGTAACTCTCGATTTGTTAGCTTGCTTTTCATCGAACACAAATGATCCTGGATTTGTCAATGCGTATAATCATAGACTAGTTATGTAACTAGTTTTGAGGTTAATTGTTAATTAGTCAGATGTTAGATAATTATATATTTTAAATATTGTTTATGCTTACTATTATTTAATGGGTCTAACGGTAAATTAATTATAATCAACACCTGCAAATGTATTCTTTTATTCAACTTTATTAAAACTGCATATGGTAATCAAATTGCACTTTTTTTTATTTCTAAAGTTCTGGAAAAAGCTGTTCTGTCACAGCTGCTCCCCTTTTTGACCGCCCACAATATACTAGAACCTTTGCAGTCATGTTTTAGATCACTTCATAGTACTGAAACAGTTTTCCTCAAAGTAACCAATGATCTTCTTCTTCTGATATTATTGGATCTTAGTGCCACCTTCGACACCATTGATCACAACATCCTACTTACTCGCCTTGATCTCCCAGACATTAGGGAGACCGCATTGTGAAAAGTGCTATAGATGTGAATTGAATAGAATTTTAAAAAAATAACACTTTTCTGCTTTTATATCAACAATCATCGTTTCTGTGACCCAGATAAAAAATTACAAATAAAACAGCACACCGTTATGCTCTTCTCATCAGGTCTATTGAACTGGTCAATTATAGCAGTGGTATGACCTGACCAGATGTAAATATAAATAAATATAGCTAAGAAACATAGCTAATGTTAGCATACACTAGTACTGTAATTTACACAAGATTGCAATACATAAATACATAAAGTGTTGTATAATGTACAACTTAATTCCCCTATTACTTCACAAAACAAACAAAAATAATTAAACATCCTAATCTTGAAAAACAGGTCCAAAATTTTTATTTACAAAATTTTATTTTTTTCTAAAAGGACATGAAATTAAAAAAAATAATAATTACTTGAAACAAATTAGCCATCATGGCCCTTCACACAAAGAAGAAATACATGAACGACATACATTTAAAACCACAAGTTGACCAACATGATCATAATAAAATGGTTCTGAAAAACACAGACATGGATGAATTTCCACCACTTCATTACCATTCGTAACTATTTTTTGGGGCCAGACAAACAACAAGGCCCCAAGTGAGTCCAACAAACTTCTGATCAAAAATGGAGAACAATTCATCACCAGATGCTGTTCCATCACAGGATGCAAAGAGTGGCTAGAAATATTGAAAAGAACAAAGAGGACAATATATTAGATATATTACAAAACATAATGATACAGTCAGAGACAGATAGAGGGATGACAGATACAGCTAGAGACAGATAGAAAATATTAAAAGTTTACAATTAAGGAAAAAAATAGATCTGTGTGTGTGTGTGTGTGTGTGTGTGTGTGTGTGTGTGTGTGTGTGTGTGTGTGTGTGTGTGTGTGTGTGCACAGAAATTCCACTGATAATCCATCACTTTGCTCGGAAGAGTGGCAACATGTGGGTTCACAGCAACCTGTTTCTCACCATTTGCCCTGTCGTTTTAGATGGCAATTTTCCTCTCGACTTCTTTGTTCCTCTTTCCGGATTAATACATACAAAGTGCCTAAAGGGTCAGGAAACAGACAATATGTAATTAAGATTGGTTTTAAGTTTTTGAGGCTTGTAATCATGTTTTTGAAATTGGACCATATATTAGAGCATATGTATGTCCACTAGGGCTGTCCCCGACTATGGATTTTCATAGTCGAATCAGAATCATCATGTCTTGCCTATAGTCGACTAATAGTCGAATCATGTGTATGGGGGCGGGGCTTTAACGTTTCAAAGCCGCGATGTACAGAAAATCACACAAAGATATAGAAGAAAATGTATAAAAACATTTTTGATCAATAAAACTAAGAAATAACATAAATAACTCCAGAAAGGCCACACTGCAGATTTGCATTTCACATGCAAATCAAATTAAATCGGCTAAATTACCTGTGCGAGCAGGCCAGCCTACAGCACAACATCGATGCACCGAAAAAATAAACAATTAATTTACTAAATTAAATTAGAACAGAATATACCTTTCTAATAAATAAAAATACAAAACGAAATAAATCAGAATTAAGTCACAGGATGAGGAGCAAATGTGTGCAAAATGCCTAAAGTGCAGGGGAACATATATTCAAAACACAAGCCACAAATAGTTAGATTAGATAACCCTGACAGATTAATAAATAAAATAAAAATAAAGAAATTATTAAAATAACGATAGTAGCCAGAATTTTCAACTTTGTCTTTTTAACTGCAGAAACAACAATAAATGCTAAACTGGAGAGGCAGTCTTTTTAGCTAAAAATGTTCACAGCATCCAAAAATAAAATTAGAACCGGCTGAAAAGTTTTGAAATCACTTGTACCTGATCGAGAGAACAAATCCAGTCTTTCACTCTGTCTGTGTCCGTTGGAGTCTTTTCAAATTGTGCGCGCGGATAAAATACATTCTAACGTGAAACCCAGTCTATGCGTGAAACATGTTAACGTTGGCCGGCAGAAGTGCGATCGTGGTTTTCCTGATGCTAAATCCAGCCTTGGAGAATATCCTTTCTAATCGTGTACATCCACACTTTAGATTTTCTTATCCCAGACATTGTTAAAGATTTAAATCCTTGCCGCGAAGACGCTCCTCTGTCGGTCACGGATTGAAAGTGAAACTTAAATCTGTCACGGGGTGTTTGGATTTATTCACGCACGTTAAAAAATATTTATTAAAAGCTTCTTTCTTTGCACATTTTTATATAGGCCTGCCTACAGCATTATCATATTAGGCTGAATATATTTACATAAAAGCTAGTTCTATGTGAAATCAGACATTGAGCGCCCTCATATAGCCAAAGTGGCATGATCCTCGTTTCATAACACCTCTGCGAAGATTCGACCGTGAGATCGGTAGTCGAATCAGGCTCCTCCTATCGAAGCATCGAATCTTCGACTATTCGGGGTCACCCCTAATGTCCACTAATTAAAACACCTGATTTAACTCATTAGCTTGCTAGTGTTAAAGAGGGAGACATCTAAATCTTATTCACCCTAAAACTTATCTCTTCTCGAGTTGAGAAACATCGTGTCAAAGGCCTCAACAGATAATATATCTATAAAATCAAGTTCTGATATTGGATACATGTGTAAAATGCAGGCTAGGTTGTTAAGAATTCAATCATTACCTTTGAATGAACTCCAAGGTACAGACTGGCTCCTCCTGATTGAATATGTAATATGCTGTGAACAGTATGGCAAGGCCAGACAGGAAGCTGGGCTGAATGCCCTCCTCACACACAACTTGGCCTTCCAGTGTCCACTTGTCAAAGTGTCTCCTAAAACAATACCACATGTGACAATAGTTATTTTTAACTACACCATTTTTATGTTTCAGCTTTTTACATTTAAACTAGTATTCAGAGTGCAGGAAATAAAGTTAACTCTGTTAACTTTATTTAAAAGAAAGCTCGTGAAAGTCTTTATATTTTTATTTTTGCTAAGGTGACAATTTTAACATTTTACACACCCTGGGGACATCAAAGACTTATTTTACATCTTGTGAAAAGGGCATTATACCACCCCTATAATTTGTAACCATAAGGTCGTATGTCCACCTAAGTGTTTTTAGCCAGCTAAAAACGCTAGGCGCTCTACTGAAAACACCTAGCTATGGGTGCTTGAGAGCGTTTTGGCAGCGCACGAGCGCAGTATTATTTTCAGTTGAGAGACTTTGCTTATTATGATACGGAATATCCGTGAAAGTGTTACTAGTATCTCATTTCACACATATTTTGTTTCTGTGTTGATTCTATATTAAAATATCGATACAATGTAACATATTTTCTCTGGCTCTTGTTTTACTCTTGTTGTAATCTGTTGACGTTGCACAAGCAGAATGTGGCGGTTGGTCGGTGTGGTATAAGTCCTGCCTCTCCTCCACTGTGATTGGTTGGTTGGGTAAAAAGTGACAATGATGAGCGCTGCGTTTTACCCAAAGTTGAACATTCTTCAACTCTCGGCGACCTGTAAAAAAGCAGAGCGCTCAGCGCTTCAGCGTGAAAAAAACACTCAGCGCCTCGTTACGCTCATGGCGTGTTAAAAATGCGGCATTCCCATTGAAAACAACTGAAAAAACACACCAGCCGCGTGAAAAACACTTTGATGGACACACGGCCTAAGCGTAAAAATGACTATGGAGTGTGGGTGTCACCCGGTATCGTCAAAACAAAATTTCACAGGATCCTCATTTTTTGTGATATCAACCTGTTAAGTCCCCGGCTTGTCTAGGGGTGTGGGACTAACAAACAGATTTACCCAGGGTGGAAAAACCAAGGATGACTCAAAACATGTGTCAAGTTCATGCATTTGTTTATTTCACTACAAAAATACTCAATAAAGAAGTGCAACACGGCTCCCACCGCGTTACTGAAAACACACGCGGAGATTGCCCACCGCTCACCACGCCGACTTCCAGCTAATCGGGAATCTCGGTCCGACAGCTGTCTCCACAGAGTCACTTCACAGACGGCGCGGGGAGAAGCTAAATCAGCACCCAGCAGATCGCGCTACAATCCACACAGTAATCCACACAGTCTGACGCGAGCCGCCCAGGAAAAGTGAGAGAGTCGAGAGCACTTCACTGGCTCATCTTATACACCCCACTAATTGCCACTGATCCGCTTCAGCTGCGGGATTCTCACCGCGCCAGATTCAAGACACCTGCAGAAGAGAGACAGAAAACACCCACAGCAACACACAAAACACGCACACAGACCTCACGGGTCGTAACAAACCTGTGATTTGGAAAACGACTTGGTTAGATTTTTGGTTTTCTTGCAAGAAAAGCACAGATACACACCGTAAATCATCATGACTCACAAACACACACTGATCTTACTGTCTATATGAGGATTCATTAAACATTTATTCTGACGTGTTATTTCACTGACAGAAGTTCAACTGTAGTATTGATGTAATTGTTATACAATACACAGACATGAAGAGTGGAGATCCAAGCGCAGCTTTATTTGACAGTAGTCCAGAATCAATACAGCAGGCAAAGGGTCAAAACACATATAAACCATCCGAGATTCAAACACAAAGCAGGTACCGCAGGAAAACAGGGAAATGCAGGAAACTGAGGGTCCAGAAATGCAGTGGTAACATTTACCAAAAAAAAACCCCCAAAAAACCTAGCAATGAATGACAGAGTGAACCAGGCTTTATAGACAGAACAAACAAGGCTAATAAGCAACAGCTGTAGACGGGTGATGATGAAACAGGGCAGAGGAGTTAGGAATTATAAATACTATTAAAGTGTGAGAATTAAACTGTGCAAGTCAATGAAAGTGCGCAGCTCTGATAAACCTTTAGCTAAAAAAAACATTAGCGTGACCACTGCGCATCACACTCAACTCGTCAAGTTACTGACTGACAGCTTGTTCCGCTGTACATAATTAATGCTATAAATCTCAGAGAGATTCAACCAAGTATATGAGTCATTATTAAACATTCAACACACATCAAAATGACTCATGGATACGAAAGAGGGCATTTTTTCACATTCTAGATGAAACTGGAAAAAATGCATCTGGTTGTTAAAGTATATACATGCACAAATGTAAATTTTACTCCTCCTAAAATGGTAAAAAATAAACATGTGAGAGTGTGTTATAACAGCTCCTGATACACAGATATATCAGCGCTATTACAGTAGTTTCTGCGCTACGCATCGCGGAGAGAAGTTGAGCATCTCGTCAGCGACGTGAAAACTGAAAAGCAAATGAAACTGAAAGTTCAGCGTCACATGCTGAAGCTCAACACACAGTCGTCTTCATTAAAAGTAGTGACACTAAATTATCTTTCCAGTGCTGATGCCGCTTCTATGATCTTGAAATTGTTTGATGATAAATAAAATCAAGCTCATATCTTGCTTTCTTTAATGTGAACTCAGTGATGTGAAGTTCAGTGTAAATGGAAGTTCTAACGGATAGCGATCCAATCAGAGTGATTAACTCAGAAACTTAAAAATGGCCCCTTCATGACAACAAAGTTGCCAACCCCTTCTCTATAACATCTCACTGTTACTGATTTATCATACAGCTCAAAGCATTATGGGTAGAATCTCTCTACAGTCTGTTCTCATTCATCAACACAGTTTCACTGATGATCCTAAATAAACACTAAACCCAGGATAGAGCGGTTGAGTGAATGTGGTCTGGACTGTGTGGATGAGGCTCATTGTGTCAGAGACGCTGTAGAAGGACAGAGTTCCTGCACTGTGATCCACATACACTCCTATTCTCCTGCTGATGGACTTTACTGGGAGTTTAGTCTCTTTCTTATTGTGTATGAATAAGTATCTGGAGGAAGAGCAGATCAAACTCCAGGACTGATCATTATATCCAAACAAACACTCATTACCCGATCCCTTCCTGCTGATGCTCTTATATGACACTGATATTTCCACACCACCAAACACACCATCACTCCACTCAATCTCCCAGTAACAGCGTCCACACACACTCTCTCTACACAACACCTGACACACATCAAATCTGTCTGGATGATCAGGATACGGCTGAAGCTCTGGGTAAGTGTCAGTAATCACTCTGTTCCTCTCAGACAGACGGAGGTGTTTATTCACTGTGTTCAGATCCAGAGTGAACTGATGAGAATCTGATGGAGAGAAAACACATCAGAATCAGGAATTATGAATCTGTCTGATCTTTTATTATAGCTGAACTCTTCATGTTCAATATATCAGCAGTGTCTCAGTAGTCAAGTCACCTTTATTTATTTAGCGCTTTGATCAATACAGATTGTTTCAAAGCAGTTTTACAGTGATAACAGGAAAATAATGCAACAAAGTTTGTTTCGTCTGTACAGCAGATCTAGAGGAAAATAGTGTCATTGTCCAGCTTAAGTAAATTCAGTGTTGATTCATTTCTGATGTAATAAAGTTATTAATTTAGTTCATTTATCTATACAGCCGCTCTGGAGAAAGCAGTGATGTCATCGTCCAGCTCAGTTCAGTTCTCATATAATGGTGTCAATGCAGGAAGAGCAATAATATGGTTTACTAGTTTACCAGATATCCTGTGCAAATCATCATTTACATCAGTGTATCATTTACTGTATATTAATGGTTATTATTCTGTGTTTATTATAATTATGCCTAATATATACGCCATTCAAATATGTGGGGTCAGTATGATTTTTTTATAATAATTTAATCTACAACATTTGTAATCATTCTAGGCCTATTGTTGGTGATTTTCAGTGCTGTAGCCTTTGGCAATCTTGAGCTTTCTTTAAATTTATATCCATTTCCTCAAACGTTAAAGAGATTTGTTACAAAATCATGTTTAGGATAAATCCATAGAGGAATATTTACAGAAGAGATTTCAGTTTGTTCTTACTTTCCTGAAGCTTTTTTACTACTGTGATTTTACCTCTAAATCTTGGATGAATGTTTTTAATTGGCTTTCAATGAAAAATAATTATAGTTATTCATTAGTTTTAGAGGACATCCTGTTTGTGAAGAATATGTTGAATCCCCTGATTTACATCTTTGTTAAAGTCACGAGTCAATTTGCTTTTGCTTCCAGCGCCCCTCGATGTTGAGAAACACTAATTTACATGTTCAACAATAAACCTCTTCTGTCATGTTTTCTTTTTACAGGAAGAACATGAAGACACTCAGTGAGTTTCTCTGCTTGTTTTCTTAGTGACTTACATTGTAGGAAGTCGTTCCTGGTTCTGGGAACAATGTTGGTGAAAGTGACTGTGGAAATCAACAGACATGAAGAGTGTGATTATCATGTCAAGAGAAAATGATCCCTGCATCCGTTCCTAAGACATTTCTAATATGATCTTCTACATGATATGAGATGATGGAGGATGATTTCTGAGAGCTGATGAATCTCCAGGACTTTACCTCTGTCAGAGATCTTCTTCAGCTCCTCTTGGCAGAAATCCTCCAGTTTGTCTCTCAGCTGACGGACAGATTCTCTCACAACATCAAAAGAGGAGAGAGAACTGAAGGGATTGTCATTTACGTCTGTAGATTCAGGAGGAGCTGAGAGAGACTGGAAACTCTACAGAAAACAGAAATCAAAGCTCATCACATCCACACTTCATCAATAACCTGCACTACTGTCAGATTTGAAAAAGTTATCTCAGAGATTTCCAGAGCTGAACTGCATTTATAAGTGCGTCTCTTTCAGTAGAAGAAGATCAGATGAGAGTCTGACTGATGATGATATAATAACCGAACACACAGATCAACACTTCAGTCAACGGCTCATTCTGCTCTCATGAAATGTTTCTCTGTGAGTCTCTTGCTCAAGTCCACTATGACCCTGTTCTTCTAGATCTCTGTTACCTGCAGGAAATGGATGTGATCCTGTGTGTGTGAAAGCTGCTCCAGCTCAGCGTCTCTCCTCCTCAGATCATTGATCTCCTGCTCCAGTCGCTCCAGTCGTCCTTCAGCTCGACTCACTGCAGTCTTTTCCTGATCTCTGATCCGCTGTGTCGCCTCAGAGCGGCTTCTCTCAATGGAGCGGATGAGCTCAGTGAAGATCCTCTCACTGTCCTCCACTGCTGTCTGTGCAGAGCGCTGTTAGGACACACATCACAATCACACAGTGGCTTCAGTGAGTCCTGACTGAGACGTCTCAAACTTCTCTTCTTCTCCAGACTCACCTTATGAGACGCCACAGCCTCTCTCAGCTGCTGAAGATCTTTCTCTCTCTGCTGGATCCTCTGCTGGAACGACCTCTGCGTCTCCTTCAGCTGGTGCTAAAGGACAAACCAATGACAGGAGAAACATCAACTTTAACAGATATGAATCCAGTATCAGTGAAGTGGTGAGACTGAGGGGTTAAAGGTCATTCATAAGTGCCAGCATAATTTCTTCAATGCCTATCTTTATATGGATAGTTCACCTATAAATGTAAATTATTTCATTGTTTACTCATCCTCATGTCTTTGCAAAATTTCTGAAGACTGTCTCTGTTTCTAAAGCCCAAATCAAATATGGTGATGTCAATAACCTCAAATCTCACTGGCTCATGTGACATCATGACTAATCATGCCTCCATATTTTATTTTTCTTATCACTTCAGAAGTCTCAGACTCCACATTTGTATGCCCTTCACTCACTAACTTCCCTCTGTCTTGTTCACTCTGTCATTGCTTGCGTTGCACGAGTGCCCACTACTGGTTTACATAGAACACACTTGATCACTTAATTCACAATTGAGATGGTGTCACGGTTCATGGATTCATTGACTCATTCTCTCTCCCTGTGTGTGTGTGTGTGTGTGTGTGTGTGTGCTTGTGTTGATTTTGGCTGATCAGCTCATTAGCACCAGCTGTGGCTCGTCATTCTCGGCTGTCCCGTCTGTGTTCCTTGAACTACTCTTCGTTTCTCTACTGGTTCTCGGTTCCTGGCTTCCTGATCATTCCTGCGGTGACTACAGAAGATCTGGTGTTTGCCCACAATAAACAGTCGATCATTCGCTACTGAATCTGCCTCTGCTTCATCACAGCTGGTTTATTATTAAACCCCCTTTTTACTTATGAAGTTGTTTTATGCACCGTTCTATATGCATATGAGCTGTTGGAGAAAATATATTAAATATATAAAATCCTGTAGGTAAAAAGCTGTTGGGGAAAAATAGAATTACACAAACAAAACAAAAATATCAATAGCTAAAAGTGTTATAATAATTCATATACACTATTTATGTAATTAATTCTCAAAATAATTAATATATCATACACTTCAGTTCAGCGTGATCTGCTGTGACGTCACAATCAAGTTGAATTGTGGGATATAGAGGAGCTTGAAGTACATCAGAGTAGACTCACTCCCTCTGTCAAAATCGAGCGGTCGAGGGTCTGTCCATATAAACTTCCCTCTTATACTTCACGAAGTGTAACGCCTTTCAAAATGGCGACAGGGATTCCCAGAGAAGGAAGTTTGCGAGTGCGTATCTAAAAGTGGAGTGTAACACAGCCTAGTTTACCCCCCTTGGTGTTGTTATGGATTTCTTTAATGCTACCTTAATGTCCTTTTTGAAGATTGAGCTTTTGGACCCTATTGACTTTCAATATATGGACAGATGAGATATTCCTTAAAATACCTTCTTTTGTCTTCATCAGAAAAAAGAAAGTCATACCAGTTTGAAATAACTTGAATGAGAATTGAACTTGAAAACGATGAATGTTCATTTTGTTGGGTGAACTGCTGGTTTAAAGGGTCCTATTATGCTTTTTTCCATGTACATCTTTCTTTAGTGTGTAATGTTGCTGTTTAAGCATGAAAATGTCCCTCCAGAGGGAGTTATTCTCTATATCAGTGTCACTGTTTCTGAAATTCCTGAAACATTATAGTCTTGAATTTTCTTCCGGGAACAAACTGTCACAATATTTCTCAATAAATAAATGAATGCCCTGAATTACGTTAAATAAAGGAGTGAGGTCTGGTTGAGTCGTGTTAGTAGTGTGTTGAATGAGCCTGTAAATGATCATAATGGGATCTCTGTAAGTTCATACCTGTTTCTCTGTCCTCTGTGCTGCCGCTGATACAGTGTCGTGGTTTTTATGTTCATCCATCACACACAGCAAACATATACACTTCTGATCAGTGCGGCAGAAAACCTCGAGGAGCTTGTCGTGTTTCTGGCAGATCATCTCCTGCAGTCGTCCAGTGGCATCAGTCAGATTGTGTCTCTTTCCTTTAAACCAACTCTCATGTTGTTCAAGGTGATTCTGACAGTAAGAGTTCAGACACACCAGACAGGACTTGACGGCTCTGTGTTTTCTTCCAGTACAGACGTCACACTGCACATCTCCAGCTCCAGTGTAACAGTCAGCAGCAAGTTTAGTCTTCTTCAGTTTCTCCACCATTTCAGCCAGAATGGTGTTTTTAGCTAAAGCAGGTCTTGGCCTGAAGGTCTGTCTGCACTGAGGACAGCTGTAGACTCTCTTCTCATCCTCCTGATCCCAGCAGTCTGTAATACAGATCTTACAGTAACTGTGTCCACAGTGGATAGTCACTGGATCCTTCAGGAGATCCAGACACACTGAACACATGAACTCATCCTGAGATATTCTGGCTTCTGCCATTTTACTGCATGAATACAGAGACACAAACACACAACAGCTCAACTACACTTCAGTTTCACTTTCCCTGAAGTGATTCCTGTTTCCTGGTTCTGTGTTTGAGTGACGTGTGTAAAACAGGCGTGTCTGTAAAGCAGTGTGACGAGGCGTGATGTTAAGAACACTATTGTGAGTGTGTATGTGTGTGTGTGTATGTGTATATATACAGTGCTTGGCTGAAAACTTCCTTCCACTCACAAAGAAAACACTTTTTAAAAACTCTCAGCAACACCACATTTGTACCTGCTTCTACTTGACCCATCCTGAATGTTGTTGCACTTTCAGCTTATAAAGTGGAAGCTCCACTCACATGGATTAAGCCGTGTTAACTCAACAAGTACTGATAGTTCTCAACCAGAATAATACCTCTGCCTTTCCCGTGGCGAACATTAGGGACGTGTATTTGCTGCCGTTTACCGCTAAGTGGCGCTATAATCACAGACTTTGAAAAGTTAGAAAGTGAACAGTTCATTCTCAACCAGCAGATACATTCAAGTGAAACCATTGTAGTAAAATGAGTTCATAATCACAGTACTGAAATGACTTTATAATTTGCATAGAATTTAAGTAACGTAAACGTTAACACTATGAGCCCTTCATTTTTTCTACACTAGAGGTGTTAATGTTTAACAGTTGCACAATTATGTATTCAACAAGAAGCAAGCATGATTGTAACCATTTAAATAACAACCAAACTTCTGCTAATGATCAGTTAATATCCCAGTTATGTGCTCTATGAAATAATGGTTCTTATATGGCTCTTTGTCTGGGTAAAAAAGCACTATAAAATGTAACATGTAAAACATGTAGGTAAATTTGTATGCATTATTTAATTGTTTAAATGTTTGTATCATGAGCTATTAATCGTAGAGACAATTGGTGAACCTTTTTTCTTTTAAATGTAATCCTAGGCATAATTTGCAAGTGGGACGTGTGGAACATGTGCACAACACTTTTGGAAACCCTTTGAGGCACTGATCTACCTAAAACAAAGTAAACATCTCCAGTTGACTAGCAAATTATTATTTTCATTGGTTTGTGTTAAGAGGCGATATGGCCCTGGATGTGTTTTTGAAATCATGAAAAGTGTTCATTGCTCCTGTTATTAGTATAAATGGCTTATCTTCACACAGACGAGCGCTTCACAGACGGGTGAAATCACAAAACCAAATCCACACTAACAATGAAGCATGCTTTGATAGGCTTTGATAGGCTTGGGAGCTCAGTTGTGAGCGGGATAGAGCGGATAAAAGTAAATATAGTGTGCTTCGTCTCAGGAGCTGACTTGAGTTAGCTTAAAGTGAGGGAGGGTGCATTGTTTGCATTTGGACACTTAAAATGACACACAGTAACACTAAAACAACAACAGAGAAACATATTTTTCTCATCATAAACACTGACTAGTTCTAAAAAACCTATACCCTAAATTAGGGAAAGACGACATTTTTACTTCAAGCATTTGGATAAAAAAAGTAACCCAGCATAGAAAAACATACAAAACAAAATGAATACCTGTGGCCTCTGATGATACATTGGGGTCTTATGAAGCGAAACGATTGGTCTGTGCAAGGTAATCTAATGTTGTAAACTGCTCCATTTTAAATGGATTACTGTTACAATGAGTCTTGTGCTTTATGAAGCTTGAAAATAATGATTGCCTTGATAAAATGGAAGGAAAAAAATGTACTGTAGATATTAAAATATCTATATGGCAGTTTGCAGTATGTGGCAGTTTGAAAATTATACTGAATATTTATATTTTCCAGGTATCGTATTGAAGTTAGTAATTCCAGTATCATGACCACTAATTCATGTTCTTTGTCAATAAGGTAAAAGTGTTTTGTTGGAAGTAGCTATTTTCTACATAGATTGAATATATTTTAGCATTTCATTAAATATCGCCGGCTAAAAAGTATCTAGTAACTAGGGGTGCTTTCACACCTGCCTCATTTAGTTCGGTTGAATCGCACTAGAGTTCGTTTTCCCCATTGGTGCGGTTCATTTGGGCAGGTGTGAATGCGGCAATCACACTCGGGTGCGTACCAAAAGCAGACCAAACAAGCGTACCGAGACCTCCTGGAAGAGGTGGTCTCGGTACGCTTTGAAACGAACTCTGGAGCGGTTCGTTTGTGGTGAGAACGTGATCCGACCTCGAACAGAACCAACTGCCAAAGAACTGTGCATTTTTGGACTAAGCCAGTTGCCGTAGTGCATTATAGGATGAGGAGAAATGTTTGTTGACAGTTTGCAGCTCGCGGACAAACTTGGAATTGTGAGGAGGTGCGGAGCCTGATTGAAATTATTATTAACATTATTTTCGAGCTGCATCCTCGGTTCATTCTCAAATATTATTGTTTGTCTAAAGTCGTGTAGACAAACTATATGAAAAAATATGACCAAGGATACAATCAGCCCACGCAGTCGTCTCTCCGTAGTAAACAGCGGTGTGTTGTCTGCCGGATTTTCCACCTCTTTGTTTACTTCCGGGAGTTCTGTTGAAATTTTCCCGCACGTTAATTCTGACCAAACGAAGTGCAGTTATGGAAATGCGTTCCGAGTGATGTGGATGCTGTCACGTGACTGCATTTTGGTTCGTTTTATCAACTCATAAACTGATTCGGACCAGAGCGATCAGTGTGGTGTGAAAAGGAACCAAAACGCCTTAAAAATGCTACAAAGTATCATTTTTCGCCCTTGGTCCGGACCAAATGATCCGTAGTACTCTGAGTTGTTTTTTAAAAGAGTACTTTTTACTTTTACTTACACAATTTTTGGACACCAGTACTTTTATTTGTAATTGAATAATATCAGCAATGTAACACTATTCTTGTACTTAAAGGTCCCATGACATGCTACTTTTTGTAGGCTTTAATATAGGCCTTAGTGGTCCCTACTACTGTATCTGAAATCTCTTTCCAAAAATTCAGCCTCGGTGCAGAATTATAGCCACTACAAGCCAGTCCCAGAATGAGCTTCCTTCAGACAGGCCGTTTCGGTGTCTGTAGCTTTAAATACTAATGAGGAGGAGAAAGGCGGCGCGAGGTGGAGGGTGGGTGTGGCCTTGACCATCTTGCGCAACGGGAACGTGGCGTGCATGTTTACGTTGGATATAGCAATGGCAAGAAGACACGCAGTCTTTCAAGCATTTCAGTTTGACCCAGAATCTGATCCAGATGGAGAAGCAACGGATGAAGAAGTTGCAACTCAGCGGCTCCAGCAGGACGTTTCCGAATGGTCAGTTTAAAATATTATGTCTGGATACGGTACTTTATTCGGATGGTTTAGTTATTATCATGTAGCTAACGCGAACCTACTGTTGCCTTTTCATGAGAGATCTGTAACGTCTGTATTTATCTTATTACAATATCATCAAGCTCTGCGATCTTGAAATGCGGATATCGCGCGCGCCATATAACCAACAGGAAAACGGTTATCCAAATAACAAAGACGTGTACAACACTCACGTTACAGTGTGTGTATTCACACACATAAACTGCATAGCTGCATAGCTAATGTTACAGCCACATTCTACGTGTAAAATCTAGGTAACGTTAACCATAAACAGTAAAGCAACACACTTATATATCATTAGTTGACTTACTTGTCCGAGGTGTGTAGCTGAGCCAAAGAGAGTGATCCAGACTTTAGTTTCAGACGTTCAGCAAGCCCAGCTCTGTATTGACCCTTCGGTGTTCATTTGTACATCCAATTATTGAGCAATTGTTATGCTTCGCTCGCTCAAAAGCCATGATATCTCTCGTCTCGTGGACAAACTAAAATCGCGCGCGCGCGTTCCTACTTCCTAGCGCATTTTCTCATGGGCGGAAAATCTCTGGGCGGGCAAAGCAGAGACAGGGGAGGTAACATTTCCTCCTTATGACGTCATAAGGAGGAGATTCAAGATCAGCGCGTATGAACCTCCATTTTCTCAAAGGCAGAGAAAGATAGCAAAAGCTCGATTTACACCGATTGAAATTTTTTGAAACTTGGGGACCATATACAGGCTAGGGGAACTCATATTAATGTTAAAAAACCTCAGAAAGTGAAAATTTCATGTCATGGGACCTTTAAGTAAAACTTTTCAGTACTGCTTATTAGCCATTGTTCATTCATGGAAAGGCTCATTTTGATTTTTGTAGATATTTACTTCAATAGCAGTTATTGTTTGCATGTATCTGCGCTGTATAGTCTCATGACAAAAACATTCGAAAAAATCCCTTGCCAACCGGCCAAAGCGACCGAGCATCACTACTTGTGACGTCACAACCCTAGTCGCCCATATATATATATGGAGGACCAAACCTGCAGAAATTAAAAATGAATATACATAAAGAAATATGCAAAGAACTGTAAAAAAACAAAGAAAAATAAATGACTATTTATACTTTTATTTCCCTATTTATGTATAATTATATATATTTTTCCACATTTATTTATTTATTTATGCATTTATTTATTTCCACTTTCATTTATTTTTACATTTATTTATGCATATATGTATTTATGTCTACATTTATTTATACATTTATTGCTCTGTGTGCTAATTGAGGGGGCGTGTTTTACCTCAGACATAGCAATCGAGCTCAGAGTGGCAGTCCTGAAGCTTTGAGGCCACAGTGACACCTTGTGGTGTGACCAAACAATACGCAAGAGGTTTGTGGACGTGACTTTACAGGTCACGCAGGAAATAAATGACTTAGAGATGGGCAATATGGCCAAAATCTTATATCATGGTTTATGTCCTTTAATGTCATCCTAACTGTATGTATAGGTTTACCATACATAGGCCAACTCTTTATTCCGGACATGGCCGTAAAACAAATGGCCGTACGGATTTTTATGTTTTTTTGATGTCCAGCAATCGATTTAAATAGTACATTGGGTTTAATTTGTCGTTTAATGAGGTCTGATATACAGTGCCCTCCACAATTAATGGCACCCCTGGTAAATATGATCAAAACTGGCTGTAAAAAATAAATCTGCAACGTTTATCCTTTTGATCTTTCATTCAAAAAATTTGCAAAATTCTAACCTTTCATTGAAGTAAAAGAATTGAAAGTGGGGGGAAATCACATTATGAAATAAATGTTTTTCTCCAAAACACGTTGGCCACAATTATTGGCACCCTTAGAATTTTTTTAAAGTAAAATATCTCTGAAGTATATTCCCATTAATATTTACCTTTTTTAGTACACCAGGGTGACTAGGAACATGAAACTGTCCAGCTATGACTTCTTGTTTCACAGGAGTTTAAATATGAGGAAACACAAAGGCCAAATCCCCTTAATCATCCATTACAATGAGTAAAACCACAGAATATATTTCTGATGCGCAGCAAAAGATTGTTGAGCTTCACAAAATAGAAAGTGGCTCTAAGACAATAGCTAAAGAATTGAAAATCCCCATTTTGACCATCAGGGCAATAATTAAGAAGTTATAATCAACTAAATATGTTATGAATCTGCCAGGAAGAGGACGTGTATGGCGTTATATATGTGCCTCATTCCTGAGCGAGTAATTGTAAGTTTTGAGCACAGAGAACTATATTTTGCAAGCACATTACATTATATTTTGAACAGAAATTAACAATCGCAACAAAAAAAATTTCGTTTGAGCAAAGAAAAAACGATTCCGTGCTCAATAAATGTATTTGCTTGCTATTATCCATATTAACGTGCAATAATAACCCCTCTCACGCAGTTTACTCAGGTGCGCTCTCACAAACTTATTCTCTGCGCTCCTGTCAAGTCCCTCTCTCTCTCTCTCTCAACCTCTTAATTCTGTGCGCGCTCAACTCTTGACACACACGCTCGCTCAACTTGCAACAGCGTTACAAGTGTGCCACAAAATCAACCAATCGGAAAATTAAAGGTCTATTGTGATTGGCTGTTGGTCTCCAATCAAATCGCTAGTAGAACCAAAGCCCTTCTGGTAGAACTACTACAGCATCCCGGAAGCTTACTGAAAAAAAAATAATCGAAAAAAATAACTGACTACAGCGAGGCTAATGGATTAAAACACATTTTGGTAAGTTTTTTTTATTTTTATTATGAACTTAAAAGTGCCTTGTTAGTTTTGTGTATTATAATGCTGTTGTGTTGTTTAACTTACAATATTATATCTCCTATTGTGACTAAAGTTAGTTTGACTTATCCTTTTCAAGCATTCTAACGCTAGCACAGCCGCAGACAATGTCATCAGAACAGCAACACCTAACTGTCCCACCACAGCCACATGTGAGTAGTTTTTAATATTTTGGTTACATAGTTAACTTACTGTGTTTATTACCTTTATTTTGTTTGTCTGCATTCTTAGCTTGCAAACTACATTTCGTTGCTTACGTTAACTAATTTATATGAAAAAGCAGTAGGTTAACTCCCAAGACAACTTTAGTTGGCAAACTAAGAGAACAATAAAGGCTTAACTTTGTTCTCCATAATGATTTAAATGTTATTTGAATGTATGACGTTACCTAGAATGCACGTTGCTGCCAGACATTTCAGATGTTAAATTGAAATTGGACTTGAGGCTTGGGGAGGATGTATGGGAGCTACGCAATCGGGTTACAAAGTACATGTATTCCATTACAGGAGCAGGAATAGATATGTTAATAGTTACATTTAGTAACATTTTGGATTATTAGCAGAATTAAAATAGTAATTCATTTTAAAAGAAACATGTAGTACTACCTGCAACATGCAAATGTGCAGTCAAACACATTACACTTCACGAGTCTCACAACACCTCTGGTCTCCAGTATAACCATAGTTCATCTGTATTATCATGGCCTCTATTGGAAAGAAAGTTTTCACAAGGTAGACATTTCACCAAAGTTTTTTCAGATTTGAAAATGCTTTAGGCTACTGCATGAATTTAGGTCTACTTCATGAAAAATATTTTATTTTCTTCTAATGTTACATTGGTATGTTGTCTTATAGAATAAACTGAAATAAATTAATATAAAATTTTTCCCTTGTCTTTAATTGCATATTTGGTATTGAAGTAAAAGTTACCCTTCACAACCGTGCTGATAATCTACACATACATTGCCAAAGTAAACTATCATCGGAGAAATTTAGTTATAATCTAATCTAATCTAAAACATGTTTTTTGACACCATGTTCTACATCTTATTCTAAAGTTTAAATACAAATTCCTATTTGGCTATGGCTAGGATGCTATAAGGGATACATTTATTACTATCTTCCACCACACGTTATCTTATCTCAGTCATGTACCGGTAGATTATTCTCAAGCGTATATGGCTAACTATGAATCCCTCTTCTTTGCTAATCTGAGCGCTTTCTGTCTAACAGGACTTGCTGAGACAGCAGTTGATGGAGAGACTTCTTACCAAACTGCAATCTGCCATAAACCAACTACCACTAAATTTGGATTATTTGGAGTTTCTGACACGCCATGAGCTTATTCTGTTTGAATCGTTCTCTGAGCAGATAGGCGGTGTATCACACATTACAGAAGCACTACAAAACCTCTATGATGTTATCAAAAGGGAAATTAATGCCAGATCTATGCCCATTGTTGAACAGGAAACAGAGGTTGGTCCCGGTTCTGGTCACCCCAAAATTGTAATAGAGAAAGAAAAACTAAAGAATTTGCTGGACACACATCTGCCAGTCTCCTGCATTGCAAAATTTTTGTGTGTTTCAAGGAGAACAATTTACAGAAGAATGCAAGAATTTGGCTTATCTGTAAGAGGATCATACAGCACAGTGACTGACCAAGAGCTTGACAACATGATTTCAGCCATCAAAAGTCAGATGCCAAATGCTGGTTATCGAATGGTTCAAGGCTATTTGGTGTCAATGGGTCTCCGCATTCAGTGGTGGAGAATGATGGCCTCTATGCATCGGGTTGATGCTGCAGGGATCTTCTTACGGCTCACAGAACTAGGTTGTGTTGTGCGAAGAAGTTATTCTGTGCGAGGCCCTTTGTCCTTGGCCCACATTGACACAAATCACAAACTGATCAGGTAGATTCAAATATAATCTATCTAATTATTTAAACACAGAATGTTGTGGTGTAGGATGCATGCCATTCAAATCCCATACAAACAGCTTTTAGTTATACTGTAACTTTTTTCCCTCTTGAACAGATACAACATTGTCCTCTTTGGAGGAGTTGACGGCTACTCAAGGAAGGTAATTTATGTGTTCTTGTTTTTGTTATTGTTACTGTTATTAGCCTAATATAGATTTTTTTTTTTTTTTTTTTTTAAATGTACCATAAAATACATATTGGTTGAAGGGTTTTTTTTGGGGGGGGGGGGGGGGGGGGGGGGGTTCAATAATTCATCAATACTTTGTGCATAAAACAGAATAAATTCATTCATGAACTAACAGTAATGTACAATAATTAACAGTATCTCATGCATGGCTTAATTTCTGAGTTATTAAGGATCATGTCTTCTTCATAGGTAGGTCTGCTGTTAAGGACAGCCAAAAAAAAAAAAAAAACTGACCAGTCACCGTGTGCACATTGATGAATTCCAAGTGTTGTAATCATGATTAACTTAGATTGTGGCTATTCAAGAAAGTCATGAACAGTCCATCTCTAACACTGATAAATAACATCAGAATAACAGATGAACATCATTAATAACTCCAACATCATGATTGAAATACCTATTTGTTGCATGATAATATTGTTCTTGCATTAAGGCGTGCATGAGATACTGTTCATTTTTTCATATTCCTCAAAGTTGAAGTACAACAAATACATTTTGTTTTTGCATCAAGCCATGATAGTTGATGTACCCTTACAAATTGGGTCTAAAATCCTTTTCAAATTGAGGGTCTAAGGACAGAGGGTGTACAGATTAAAGCCTCCTGACACAAATTGTGATTATGGGGTATATAACATTCGACTTGACAAAAGCATCCAATTGTAATCAGCTGCTTAAGACATAACATTCATTATTATTGTAGGTTCGAACCATTAGTGTATATTTTATCTTCAGCTAGAGTGTAATGATGGTTGATCATAATTTTATCATCAACTGCCAGTATTCTGAGTGCTCAGAAACCACAATGCTTAAACATTAACTTTACATATTTCTTGCAGAAAGTACAGAAAAAGTTATAGAATTTCATGTTGAAGCACTACCTTTTCTCAAATTTGCATTCTAGGTAGTAGTCCTTTTCTTCTGCTTTCCTTTCTTACCAAGGCTAACATTAAAATGAAGCTCGATTTATAGAATCCTATGTATTTCTAATCAACATATGTACAGTATGAGTGAGTCTGTTTGAATACTTCAACCAAAAGTGATAGACATGCAAGAGTAAGTTGCAACAGTTACATGTGCAATATATGTAGTATTCTAAGATGCAAGGTAACCAAGTTATTTTTTTAAATAAATGAACACGTAATAATTTAGGTACCAAAACCTGTAGAATGTTCACTAAACAAAACTAAAGGCTCAAGGCCATCTAAAAGGATGTAACTTTATAGCTGCAAGAAGATTAACATTTTTCATGTGGTTTTATTAGATCTTGTACTTGGATGCTGCAACAAATAACAAAGCATCAACTGCATTTTCATTCTTCCTGAGATCAACCCAGCTTCATGGCTTACCATCAAGGTATTTTTGCCATGACAAAACACACATCTGGAGAAGTGGCAGTTTTTTATATTTCAGATTTTTTTATTAACTTATAATTGTATACCAGAAATTATAACTTCATATTCTAAAGTAAAAGTAAACCTTGCTGAATGTCATTTAAATTTGTTTTTTATCTTAGAGTAAGGGGGGATCAGGGTGTTGAGAACGTGGACATCGCACACTTTATGTTCTCCACACGGGGAACAGGAAGAGCCAGCTTTATCTCGGGAAAGAGTGTCCACAATCAGAGGTAAGTTGTGTTTTCAGTCTTGATATTTTTGATTGCATAAATACTTCTTGCAGTTTAATTGTTTAAATAAAGTACAAATTGCTTTATAAATCCAAGTCAACCAATTAAAATGTCATTCTAGAATAGAGCGACTTTGGCGGGATGTCTGGGTTGCGGTCACTAGCAAGTACCACGATGTTCTTCACTCTCTGGAGGAAGACGGTCTGCTTGATATCTCTGATGAGGTTTCTCTCTTTGGTGTCCACTACATCTTTGTCCCTCGACTCCGAGCAGACCTTGATACCTTCACTGGAGGATGGAATAATCATCCTCTACGGACAGAGGGAGGTCTCAGTCCTGAACAGCTGTGGTATATGGGACATCAACAAGATCTAGACGAAGGGGAGAGTCTTGAGGTACACAAATATAAAAAGGACAGTTCACAAAATGTATATATATATATATAAAAAGTTAAGTTGCAAAAATTTGGCAGACATATGTCTTGTTTCATGACAAAAATGTCAATTTGACTTTAGAGCATATTTGCCAAAAAAATACCGTAATGTAAATGCTGCGGTTAAATATAGTTTATCTACAAATGCCTTTAAATACACTGAGAAATATATAAAATCCTTGGCAACAGCCATCTGTTCAATTACCAGCAGGTTTTATTTCTAAATTTAATGTTTTCAATGAACATTTGCACCTTTTTTGTAAAAAAAAATTCCAAAAATATTAAATTATTTTAAATAAACAGAAAACATCAGAAAAACGTTTTAAGGTTCAAAGTCTTAATTTATTTGAATTGTTTTCTGGCTTTGTAGGAACTTCAAGATCCAGGCATTGAATGGGAGAGTGCAATGCTGCAAGGAGACACCAACGGTACAGTTGTGGTTCCCGAAATTGTGTGCCCACTGGATGATGAAGCCCTGGAAGAACTTCAGAGAACTCTTGATCCTATGGAACATTCTCAGTCACACGGTCGTGACTTGTACACACGATACTTGCAACTGGTATCCAACCAACAATGACATTTAAACCTGAACTTCTTAGCTGGTTACAATATTGCACTTGGCAAAAACATCCCATTATGTTTACTAATGAACCAGCAAAAAAAAAGGCACTTAAGGAGTGGCACCCTTTGGGATGTATAACTAACAGTAGCAACAACTGTTATGAGTTCTATCTAGCTCTAAAAAAAGAAATACTAAAGATGTTATACAATTAGAGGTGGCAAAATTAAAAGTGCTCAGTTCACCCCAAATTAACGGGTAATGGTAGTTTACTTATATATTTAACACAATAATTGGTTTACAATTTGAATTAATTTCATAGATCACTGATTTGTTTATGAATTATTTTTACCAGTCTTTTGTCTGAATTAGGAACTTCCCAAAACTTGTAAACTCAGCAGCACCCAGAAGAGTACTTTTTACTTTTGCCACCCTCTGTATGTACAATATTCTAATCAAAATCAGTAAACAATGATTGCTTAGTTATTGCTTTGATTTGAGTAGATCTCGTTGTATTAAACTCTGTGGAATCCACCACCAAATTGTACTGCCTCACTCATGATTCTTCTAAAGTCAATGTAAGTGCTAAGATGCTGTACTGGAAAAGTCACAGTCTGAGTGCATGCACTCACAATTGGGTAGCAAACTGAGTGATCTCCTAGTCGTTCCCTGCAGTTGTGGTCAAAGTTGCATGTTATTTTGAAATGTCTCTTTTCATTAGGGAGTACAGGGATGTGGGACTGCCCCGTCATCCACTGGAGCACGTGTGGCACTGCAACAGGCTCTGCGTCACCAGCTGCACTCTCTGTCTCCCCATCTGTGATTGATGTATATTTCAAATAACATGAGAAGCTATTCAAATTTACAGATAAAATAAATTATTCAAGAATGTGCTCAGTTCATTCAAATTGTTATGTGTAATTGTGTATGCATAAAATAAAGTATATAGTACCTGAAATTTCAACCTCCTGCAAGAAATCTTGCAGAAAGTTGATGATCTTCCTCTCAGTTCTCTCCTTAGAAGTCCCCTTTTCACTGAAATTGGGCTGGACGCACATCATTATGAAATCAGCATCAGGCTATAAAGAAATAGTGAATGCATATTTGGTTAAATATAATGAATGCATATTTGGTTGAAATATAGGCTTGTAAAGGTTATACAAAATGGAAATTCCAATATATTACTAGGCAAATGTAAGAAAGGATTAAGTGGCAGTTAAAATTGATACCTTGATAATGTTCCCAGGAACAAACAGGGAGCGGCAAGCTTCAGGGTTTGTAGCCATCTGGTCCACCAGGCCATATAGTTTTAAGCCCTTTCGAATTTGCTGCAGCATTGGAATTAGTCTTGTAGTTGAATGTAGGACAATCGCTCTTTGGAGAAAAAAACATGGTTTGAAATGTTTACAATTTTACATGAAAAATATTTTGAAATGTAATATTCTTTTAAAACTCTTACCGAATGATGCTTTCTTTGCTGTCCAGGTTGATCTGGCTCGTGTATCCGCAACTTATAATTTCATCAGTGTTCAACATCAGACACTGAGCATCTGCAGAATCTTCAACCTGAGAAAAAAGAAAATAAGTATTTTTTAAATAAAGCAGCGAATAAAATAAATGTTAAAACGAATCTTTATCTAATTTATATCTGAAAACTCTTAAACAGAGTGCTCACCCTGCTGATGAGTTGACAGGATTCTAGATCGGCCACATCTTCCTTAGACAGAGAATTTAAGTCCACTTCTCCTGTGCAGAGGAATCTGTAGCACCACCCTCTCAAAAAAGCAGGAGGTGGGCCACCTTGTGCCAGGCTGACTGCCATTATTTCACCAATAGTTCTGTGTGCAAGGTAGAAAACATCTCAGTTTTAAAATCCTTACATCCAGTACATGCAGTAATGTGAAAAAAAAAGTATGTACAAACCTGAAGTTCTCGTTATCAAGGTCTGTCAAGGAGTACTTGGGATTTTTACCCTGGTTTCCAGCTCCTTCAAAGAATCTGTTTTCAATACCTGAAACCATATCTTAGACAAAACAGCAATACCCAGTTTTAGCTGATTGATTGGATTTGTTTCATATTAGAACACAACAATTAAATGACCAACTTACCAGTTAAAAACTCTTTCCTGAGGGCTCCTG
Organism: Leuciscus leuciscus; assembly: GCF_965113295.1. Lineage (NCBI taxonomy): Eukaryota > Metazoa > Chordata > Actinopteri > Cypriniformes > Leuciscidae > Leuciscus > Leuciscus leuciscus. The sequence goes on along the minus strand of NC_138728.1, from coordinate 33,863,100 downwards.
TATCAATACCTGCCTCTCCTATATACACCACTTTCAGAGTACTGGCAGGAGATGCAGCTTTCTTTCTTTTCCACTGCAGAATGCCCCTGTCTGGAAGGTCTTGTCTGTCCACACACAACTTAAATTCTTTTGTTGTGTCAACTTGATGTTCAAGGAAGTCCAATATATCTTCCGTACTTAAAGACAACAGAGAACATATAAAATAGTCCCAAATTATCAAAAACAATGTGTATACATTATTGCCATTTCATAGTTTGGTAACACTTTATAATAACGTTCAGTTGTAAGTCATGTATAAGTGGTTAGTTAATGATGAACTAATAATTTACAAAACATTCATAAATGATTAGCAAGTGATATACTAATATTTTATGGATGTTTTGTGATTAGTAAATGATTAACTAATTATTTACGAAACATTACTCCGTTCATAAGCGATTAATAAGTGATATGTTCATTATTGTATGTTTTGTATATTCAGTTGTAAGTAATTTACAATTGTTTAGTTAATGATTAACTAATCATGTACAGAACAAGAAAATGCGTTTCATAAATGTTGAATAAATTGTTGTTGTTTTTTGTATGTGTGTAGCAATTAGAGGGTGCCGAAAGTGTTGTAAATAGTGTAGTGTAGTGTGTACTGCAGTGTAAGTGCTGACTGGTGAGGGTATAGACAGCTGTCTTCTTTAACCACTGTGCAACTAAAGTGAGCAAAACATATAAAAAAAGTTTTAAAAAATTAAACATTTATGAAACGCATAGTCATGTTTTGTACATTATTAGTTAATCATTAACTAATGTAATGTAAATGAATTATTATAACTGAATCTACAAAACATACATACAATAATGAACATATCACTTATTAATCACTTATGAACGCATAGTCATGTTTCATAAATAATTAGTTATTCATGTACTAATCACTTGTAAATGACTTGTAACTGAATTTACAAAACATACATAAAATGTTAGTATATCACTTGCTAATCATTTATGAATGTTTTGTAAATGATTAGTTCATCATTAACTAAATCGCTTATACATGACTTACAACTGAACGTTATTATAAAGTGTTACCCATAGTTCCATCCAGCAGTGTGCAGAACAGTGTTTGGAAAATAATTACATTATATGTGACTATGAATTACTGCACCATGTGCTGTGTTAAATAATTTGATAGTATGTGATGTCTAGATAAGATGGCTAAAAAACATGAAAACATGGATTGTGTAAATAAATATTTCTGTATTTGATATAAACTCACACGAAAGGCATCTAAATAAAACATACCTTATTGATTTACGTACTGGAGTTTGAGCATGGGTACTTGGGCCACTGCTATTTGCTTCAGCAGTCACTATAGATTCAAAGCTGTACATGAAAACAAATGCAGTTTCAAACACCTGTATATGTATACATAGACTTAAACCTGAAAAAAACAAACATGTATTATACAGAGAGCTGAACAAAGCAGATTACCTCTCTCCACAAAGGCTAGCATGGAATGTGATCTCATCGTCTGGGAATTCTTTGGTGCAAATTGGACAAACCACCTGAAATTTGAAAGATAGTCGCTCCATGTTACAAGCAACTGAAACAAAGATTACTGGTGCAAAAGGCAATTAAAGTGATTTTAGTTATGGCCTTACCTTGCACTTGTTCTCCACAACCATTAACTCATAGTACTGCAGATTTACAAAACAGTATTTGAAGTAAAGTATTCATAATATTTTTATTTTCATTTACATTAGACAAACAAACTTGCTCTCACCTCTTCACCAGAATCATCGGAGGTGAGTTTTCCCTTGCATGTCTTAATGTGTACTGCAAGCATATGCAAAGGCAACGTCTCATTACACTGGTAACATGTTGTCTTTGGCATTTTTGAAAAATGCTCTGAGTCAGGAGGCAGAGGAGAGGTGTCTAAAGTCTCCTGGAGTGCTACGATGTAAAAAGTGGCTTTGCCCCCTGCTGACGCAGCTCGCAGAGCTTTGACAGAATACCCCTCTGCTTCTGGTGGAATGACAGTCAGCTTTCGTCGACCACTGCCACCTTTATTTAGAGAAAGAGAGAGAGAAAAATGCCTTAAAATGATTTGTTTTGTTGAAGAAAAAACAAAAACATTTTGTCCATCTGTCATCTCTAATGCTTGCAGCAAGTAATTAATACACCATAAGGGTTTACATGCACCAAAAATAAATAGAAGATTGGCATTTGATTAACAGTAAATATGACAATTCAACAAAACAATCATAGACTTACAGACCTGTTGCCTTATGCAAGAGCCATCCCCCACATAGATCCTCCATTTTTGTAAATGTGTTTGCCAGGTGCTTTGAAATCTTGGTTAACGAGAAAGTAAAATTAAAATAAAGATACCCACAGAAAAATCCTTGACAGTGACAAGACTTAAGTATATTTTACAATAACTATCTTTCATTCAAGTCAAAAAGCTGGACTGGGATATGTACCTCTGTGTGGTCACCATCTTCTGGAAGAGACACTGTTTGTCTTCCCATACCCGCCTGGAGGAGTTCAAGCTCCTCAGTTGGCAACGGTGTGTGGGATGTATTTTTGGGAAGAAGATAAAAATTGAGAGCAGTTGTTTTGCTTGTCTTTACAAGTTGCTTGGTGGCAGTCAAACACCTCTTTTTACCACGACTGAAGTTTGATTTGAAATATCCTGGAAAAGATCTGTGGAATGTGTGGATTAAGTTATAGCTTTATATTAGTTTATTAAATATACAGTAAATATAACAATCAAGCAAATATTCTAAATAGCATATTTTTTACAAGGCAATTGGCCTAGAAATCCAAGGTCATGTCTCAAGGTGAATCATAATGCCTATTTTGATACAGTATACATCCAAGTAAATAAACCAACTGGACGTTACCAAATTGCATTTAACATGTAACAAGACTTCATGAAAAAATCGTCATGATTTGAAAATTGAATATAAGCATATCTACAGTACTGTAGGTGAATAACGAACCTTGTCATTTCTTGCTGCACTGTTACAGGCACATTTCTAGGGACAGGGAGCTCTGTCTCTGACGGCCGTGTTGGGCAGTTTGTGGCCATACTGTTTAGCAGCACAGACACCAAATTTCTGGCTGCTGACTCAACTGTACCACCATGACCCTAAATCATTAAAATTACAATAAATAAGTTACAAGTAATATTCTACAAGAGTTAGCCATGCTTGCTGTCACACTAGCCGATAGGTTATTAGCTTAAGTTATATGGCGTTAATTAACTTCATTTTTTACGAAACGGTCGGATAATAGCAGGGTTTCATCAAAGGCATAGAAAACCGTAACATCATAAAACTAGAAATTACTAACTCACCTGACGTTGTGGCATATTGTTGCCGTTTTCACAGTTTGACTCCGTCATGTTTGATGGTGGCTAAATTAGACATCTATCCATAAAATTCCTTTTTGGTCTTCTTTGTGCTGCGTGGTGATTGGAGACCAACAGCCAATCACAATAGACCTTTAATTTTCCGATTGGTTGATATTGTGGCACACTTGTAACGCTGTTGCAAGTTGAGCGAGCGTGTGTGTCAAGAGTTGAGCGCGCACAGAATTAAGAGGTTGAGAGAGAGAGAGAGAGAGAGAGAGAGAGGGACTTTACAGGAGCGCAGAGAATAAGTTTGTGAGAGCGCACCTGAGTAAACTGCGTGAGAGGGGTTATTATTGCACGTTAATATGGATAATAGCAAGCAAATACATTTATTGAGCACGGAATCGTTTTTTCTTTGCTCAAACGAATTTTTTTTTGTTGCGATTGTTAATTTCTGTTCAAAATATAATGTAATGTGCTTGCAAAATATAGTTCTCTGTGCTCAAAACTTACAATTACTCGCTCAGGAATGAGGCACATATATAACGCCATAGACGTGTGTCTATATTATCTGAATGCACAGTGAGGATAATGGTTTGAGTGGCCAAAGACTCTCCAAGGGTCACAGATGGAGAATTGCAGAGATTAGTTGAGTCTTGGGGTCAGAAAGCCAAAAAAAAAAAAAAAAAAAACCCTACATCCCCACATGTTGTTTGGGAGGGTTTCAAGAAAAATGCTCCTCGCTCCTCCAGAAACAAACTCCAGCAAATTTAATTGTCAGACACGACTGGATCTTCAGACGGCACAGGCTTCTTTGGTCATATGAAATTAAAAAAAGAGCTTTTTGCCAGCAAACACGCTAGATGGGTTTGGTGCACACAAGGATAAAAAGTACCCCATGTGTACAATTGAATATACCGTTGGATCTTTAATGTTGTGGGCATATTTTTCTGCGGGAGGTCCTGGACTTCTTATTCAGATACATGGCATCGTGGATTCTATCAAATATCAACAGATAAAAAATCCAAACCGGGCGGCTTCTGCTAGAAGTCTTATAATGGGCCGAGGTGGGATCTTCCATTAAGACAACGATCCAAAACAAACATCAAAATCAACACAAAAATGTGTTAGGGAGCACAAAATGAAGCTTCTGCCATGACCGTCCCAGTTCCCTGACCTGATGAGTGGGCTGAACTGAAGAGAAGAAGCACAAACATGGATCTGGGAATCTGAAGGATCTGGAGAGATTCTGTATGGAGGAATGGTCTCTGATCTCTTGTCAGGTGTTCTCCAAACTCATCAGGCATTATAGGAGAAGACTCAGAGCTGGTATCTTGGCAAAAAGTAGGTATTTAATAAAAGGGTGCCAATAATTGTGGCCAACGTGTTTTGGAGAAAAACATTTATTTCATAATGTGATTTCCCCCCCACATTAAATTTTTTTACTTAAATGAAAGGTTAGAATTTTGCTAATTTTTTGAATGAAAGATCAAAAGGATAAACAATGCAGATTTATTTTTTACAGCCAGTTTTGATCATATTTACCAGGGGTGCCATTAATTGTGGAGGGCACTGTATGTTGTTGTTCGTGGTGAGAATTTTCACGTGAATAAATACATAGATTCGACTATGTTAAGTATGCATATAAATGGTCTAGTGGCAGAACTTTTGCCAAGCTTGTCAGAGGTTCTGGGTTCTAATCCGCACTCATATAGGTTTTTTTTCTCTCATCAAAACCGATTATGTTTATCAGTGGTTGTATATCAGGCAGGGACACGTTTGTGTGCATTTTGTTTTGTAATTTCACCGGAACGAATAGAGAGTCTCCACAACGGATTGAAGCGCGCGTTCGAGTGAAGACTGTGCGCGAGCCACAAGAGAACACAGTATCCGCGCCACTGATCGAATGAATGCTCTGCTAGAACTGAAGATGTTTTATTCATTTTTATTGGTACATTCGTGGCGCGAGATGTTACAGAAGTGGTGGGGACAATATCGACCTTAGCAAAAAGTGGTGGGGACATGTCCCACCCGTCCCACTCGCAAATTACGCCTATACTCATAATGAGCTTAAAGCTTTTGCTACTTCTCTTTCAAATTAAAAAGCTACTACAGTAGCCAGTTGCTTCAATTAGCTATATACCCCTTGCAATAACTTACTTTTCTATAAATGTTGTTCTTTCAGTTATTTCAATTATATATTTTTTTATTTTTTTATTTTCTCTTCATTGCCTTTCATGGTTGTAAATATGATTTGAGACTTCATTGCTGTTATTTATTGTAATTTGCAACTATGTCTGCCTTTTGAGAATCGTAAATTGTTAATAGCCTATTGTTTGTTCAATGCCTATTTTGTATGTAAATAGGTTTATATCTTAAAAAAATTATAATAATTCTTCCGCCACCTCGCAAACAACAAAATTAATAAATAAATGCCCCAATTAAAATTGATGTAAAAAAAAGCCTATGAATGTGAAAATTTTATTATATAACATAATATTATATACTATCACACGGGAAGAGTGTTGAAAAATACCTTTTCTTTTTTTTTTGCTGTTTCTTCAGAAAAAAACTTTCCAAACTCCACAGAACCGCTGCGTGAAAACACGTGGTGTTTTCTTACTGAACAAATCAGTAGCCTATTTGAACAAATCTTCTGAGTTAATGATTGAACTCACTCGTTAAGACGGTGGCTTGGCACCACCTACTGGCTGTTTTAGTTTCATATTTAAACATATAATTTCATCAATTCTATCATTTCAGATTTAAATATTAAAAATGTTATATTAAAAAATGTATCTCATAACATTATTTATGCAATTGTAATTGCAGTGTAAATGCATCCATGGCTCCTCTGCATTAACAGTCTGTGTAAATAATATCTAATGCCATTCAGAGTCAGCATCTGCATGTCCCACATCTGCAGTGCGAAGATGGATTTTGTTGAAACTGATTTTATTTTAGGTACTAGTAACAGGCCTATAGTAGTGCCTTATTAACTGAATTGATCAGGCTACAGGAAAATGCATATAGCCTACTATTTGATAAGGTTTTAAAAAATGCCCCAGGAAATCAATTTATAGCGGAAATATCACTTCTTTATGGAAAAGTTTGTTTCTGTTGCTGTCAACATTGGCTTTGGAAGATACATTAAAAATGCAGTTTGCTTCTGTGTACGGATCTACAATGCATGGCATAAAATGTGGTTAATTGGGGATAATTTGACGCGCTTCCGTGTCAAAGTGTCTGTTATCAGCGGATTCTGTTCATGTGTGCCCAGACATTTGAGAAATCCCGACGAGCTGATGTTTTACAGCCATGTCCAGAATAAAGAGTTGGCCTATGTATGGTAAACCTATACATACAGTTAGGGTGACATTAAAGGACATAAACCGTGATATAAGATTTTGGCCATATTGCCCATCTCTAAGTCATTTATTTCCTGCGTGACCTGTAAAGTCACGTCCACAAACCTCTTGCGTATTGTTTGGTCACACCACAAGGTGTCACTGTGGCCTCAAAGCTTCAGGACTGCCACTCTGAGCTCGATTGCTATGTCTGAGGTCAAACACGCCCCCCTCATTAGCATAAGCAAAAATATACAAATGTGTAAAAATAAATAATTATACATAAATAGGGAAATAAAAACATAAATAGTCATTTATTTTTGTTTTGTTTTTACATTTCTTTGCATATTTATTTATGTATTTATTCATTTTTAATTTCTGCAGGTTTGGTCCTCCATATATATAAAGATGTGGAACTCTGCTCAGGTTGTGCACAATTTTTCATTAACTTTTCACTTCAAGCAATGATCACTTTTATATCAGGGGACATTTCTAATTCATTTAATACAAAAATCCAACAGATACTGTAGGATTACAAATTTAAGAATATGTTTTAGATCTGCTGATCCTACTCCCTTACATAACATCACATAAGAAAACTAAGAGTTGAACTGTGTGTGAATGTTACATAGTCTTAGTTCTCGTGACCATTTGTTGTTTATACCATTTGGGGAAGTCTTTAATCTTCCTACTAAGAGTTGAACTATGTGTGAATGTTTACCAAGTTCTCGTGACCATGTGTTGTTTATACAATTTGGGGGGTACCATTATCTCAGTTGGGGGTAATTGCCTCTATTGTCTTTAGATGATTAGATTTAGTGGTCTTCCCTCTGTATATATCCCCTTACTAGTCAGCCCCAATTTTGGCAAGTGATGCATACATGACATACCCAAAATAAAAAGGTTCCTGCTCATAAGTCATTCTGAATAGACACATAACCAACATATCTTTAGAAAGCCAACCCTTGAAAACCAACCCTTGAGAGTTTACAGTTCAAGACTCAAAATTAACCAGACTGTTATTAATATTGAGATATATAAGATCAAACATAAAATCAAAAACAACAAATATTAAGAATATATTTATTAAATGTATAAAAATATTATGTGAATTTAGGATAGCAACTTATAACCACAACTAAAGTGTAGCCACAATTGTGGTCATGCTTCATTTCAAATCTGAGGATGATATCTCTAAAAATATGCATTTTATGAAGCCTATTGTGAGACCATGTCAGGGGAGACTTTGGAGAAGTTTCAGAGAAGGCTAATAAGATTCTTATTAAATATTTTATTGCCCTGTAGAACACCCATTTACAGTCTTTGACTAATGTCTGGCGAGGAGAACTGACCCCATTCATGTTCTATTCATTTAAAGCCCATGTTGCAGGTTAGAGTACCCAGTAAGCCAATGTATAGAAAAATAATGTAGGAACTATATTTAAATATAAACATATACTTATAAAACGCTATTTAGGCTTCTGGAGTCGTTTTTGTGAGAAATTTTTACTTCCGCATTTGAAAACCGCCGAACCGGAAGTGACGTAACATGAGGTAGAGCGGTCAAAGTAAACAATAGGAAAGCAATGGATCGCCATGACAGCTCGGAAAGCTGGGGGAATTGTAGTCTAAATGTTTACTCGTATGTCGTATGATATATATATATATATATATATATATATATATAACGTATATATAATTCATATATATGATGATATCATATAATTATGAGCCTGAAATGAAGCCAAGTGAGCAGGACAGGCCAGGGTTAGACAGAACAACTGTGAGTTGTGGTGTGAGGAGAACAGGGCGAGAGAACAGTGTTAGCTTATAGATGTATTCACGTTAGCCTGACGATATGTATAACACTATGCTCAGATCATAATACTGTACAGATTATTATCATCATGTATCAGGCAATAGCAAAGCTAGTACTTAGACCCTTACCTGCATGTGTTGTGTGTGTCAGCCATTAGGAGACAGTTTCCAGAGGAAGAGGGACTTTATAAAGGCTTTGAATTGACCCATTTGGTGACGATGAATAAAAAAAATTATCACAATGTAACGTAAATGCCTCTGGGTTAATGCGAATTAGCTCAGAATATAGGGAATTTTGGCAATATTAATATTTATAACGCATGGTCATAATTCATAAATCGCATATGCATTTACTTTATCAATTATAGGAAATGCCTCGTTCTGTACTGTCTGATCATTACAGTTAAGAAGAAGTATTTCCTGTTTACAAAACTCCAAGAAGAGAGAGTTTATCTTCTGGCCACGAAGACAAAACCTCTTTGGGTTTATAAATTAAAACTACTCAAAGTAGTTTTCTAATATAGAGCCTGTAGCTTTATAGATCTTTTGTTTCATTGACTTTATAAAAAGTGGGTTTTCAAACACAGAGCCAGTTAAAAGTATAAATGGGTTTATTAATAAAATGGCACACACTAGAGATTATATAAACTACAAACATAAACGTACGTAAAAATGCAAACAAACATTTAAACATTTAACCGAACAAAAACATAAACATAGCGTGATCAGAATGAAAATGGAATGAAAGAAAGAAAGATATAGAGGGAAGATAGAGGGTAACTTAAATCACAGACCTAAGACCTAGACACCTGGAACAGCTTTTATAGGAATCAATATACTTGCGAGTTGTGGTACTCTTTCAGTGTGATGCTGAAAAGGGGACGCGCGCATGCGCGTGTCCGGCTGGTTTGCGTCTAGCTTCTTCTTCTGGGTCGTTTCGAAAAACGATGTAAAGGCTCACTTGAATTTAACGTTACCGAGAAAGTTCAGATTCGTCTCCCGGGATGGGAGAGGCTGGAAATCTTAGTTGCAAAGACCGGCTGTTACGACTCGAACATGTGCTCGCTCGATGGAGAAGGCCAGGGCCTCCTCCAGATGTTCCTTTGGAGAAGCGCTGCGCCGAGGAAGAGGGTCCAGAGAAGTTGGATGAGTTGAGAGTAAGGAGCGGAGGAAGAGAGCGAGATGAGAGAAGGTTTTGGACTTTTATCAGTGTCCCAGGTGCCGTCCCCTCCTTCGTGTAGGACGAATCAGCTGTCGAGATTTTTCGAGCGGGAAGATTCCTTTGTCCGGTTAGACACGCCCACTCGAATGAGTCATGATTGACTTTAACTGGAGAGGATTTTCTCCAGACATATGAACTTATAAAACAATGCGCATCACTGAATTCTGTTATTGGAATTCAACTCCGTTAGCTGGAGAGGATTACAGAGATATCAATTATGACAGGTAAAGATTGGGGAAACATAACGTTACACTTATATGCATAATTACACACAAATAAAGTTTGATTAAACACACAATAAAGTTGTCAGTGTTTCCGTTATGGCAAGTGACGACACTTTGAGAAACACAGGAATACGTATCAAACATTTAGTGGCTTGTTATGTGGAAGAATATCTGTTTCCAAAGTTCCAGAGTGTGTGTGTGTGTGTGTGTGTGTGTGTGTGTGTTCTGGAAGGCCTTTGAGGCTTGGGTCGTAAAGTTTTATGGTCTGAGTTAGGGTTACAACAGAGACACGACTGAGGAATTCCCTTCAATGAACATTTAGAATTCAAAACTATACTCTAGCAAACCAAACCTCTATCACACGTGCATATAGGAAGGTACACACATTATAAAGGAAAATAACAGATATTTCTCTTATTCTCAGTTATACACAAAAGGGTGTTTGTGTGTGTGTGTGTGTGTGTGTGTGTGTGTGTGTGTGTACGTGTGTGTGTGTTCTGGAATGTCAGAGTCTGTGAGGTTGTAAAAGTCACAGGGAGTCCAGAGCTGAAATGGGGGTTTTAGAGGGGATTCTAAGAAAACAGGGTTTCCTTATGTGACTCAAATGTCCCTCGGGGGAGCCACAAAGATGCAAATCCTGACCGTTCAAGCAGACTTGGAGATCAGGATTTACTAATTTGAACAGCATGTGACCGCATGTCATAGTCATTGTCGTTACAACAATCACAACTGTCTTACTGTACAAAAACTTTATATGTAGAAACAGCCAACACAAACATTAAAGTCGGTTTTTACAGATTGAAAATGAATTATAGAACATAATATATTATATTTATAATAATAATAATAATAGTGTCTTCTGCAGACTAATAACAAACACATAAATGCAGTACATTACAAGTTTATGTAGGATATGTTAATTAATTAAATTAAGACAAGGCACATTTTGTAAAACAGATGTACAATATGTGATGTCTGACGGATCCGTGAGCGTCATGTTTCCCACCGGCGGCCGAACCACATGCTGACGGCGGACCGTCACCGCGGGCGACCCGATGAAGGAGCCGGGACAGTGTGCACATATCGCCGGGATTATAATCATCCGGTCTATAGTGAACGCTACACACTACCGCGTTATTCAAAGCAGAAGCAGAAGTGAAGTCCCGTCTCTTACCCGGCACAAAACGCACACAGGCACGGAAGATCGCACCGTCCTTTTATTCGGAAACCTGTGGACTCGATGTCCTGACAGGCCATAATTCACAATCATTTACCACGACGATGATTAATTGAAATACAATAAGCACCGAAAACACACTGAATCATGACCGCTCCCACTGAATACCAACCTATCTCTGCACTGAGCGCGAACGCAGAGCCAAACGACTACCTCATGTGGCGTCATATGACGCGATGGTGAAAAAAAGCGTTTTTTCAACACGGTCAAGGAAACTGTCACGTTTTCTATTAAATTTGTGCCCTTATGTCTTGCAAAACAATTTTTAATCCTGCATTTACTTTTCATATGGTATTTTCATACAAGGTTATATTAATAAATAAAAATAAAAAAAACCTGCAACATGGGCTTTAAATCGACCAACCTTTCACACCTCTGCCGGTATGAGACTTAATCTTCATTATTCTTTTATCCTTATTCTTTTGTTTGAATTCAGCCATTAAAGCTTTTCTTCTGGCACAATGCTTGGCCATCGACACCTGTGTAATTCCCACTATACATGAATAATCGACTTATTATCTTAAGTCTTGTTAGAAAACAAACAACAAAAAACTATTCTTGGAACTTTAAATGCGAATTCTTTAAATATATTTATATAATTATATTATATTAATATATATATTAAATATATTATGGAATAGAAAGCTCCTGCAGCAGGTGCATTAGCACAACAAGTAGCCTCAAGCTACATGACACAATTTTATTTATTAATATTACACTTTTATTTAAAGCTCACTTTAAAACACCATCGAGTATTTTTATCATATTCCGGTCGCGGTTTAAAATGGTTTCAAGTCAAAAAAAGATTTAGAAATATGTTATATTTAGCCTTTTATATGAAGCTATGGGCTATGCTTACCTTTACCTTTATTCTTTATTCATATGAAAACCCCAAATCGCACGAAAATAACACACAAAACACATATACTTCAATCGTGCATTTATTAGCTTCTTGTTTTGGTGAAGAAATGTCACTTTCGCTTTGTTATCACGGATGTCCAGAATGAGGAAGTGTACACAGAAGAGGCAGGATTATGGTCACGTTGAACCACGTGAGATGATTGACAGCTGTACAGCAAATGATAGAGCTCTGAGGTCAAATCTGATGCAAATCAGGAAGTGGAGACACATCTAGCTCCGTTCGCTGTTTGAGCTCTTCAGATCGCATAATTCAGTGGAAAATGAATAGAAATGTTATTCTGTATGACGAAATATTTTACTAACGTGATAATTAATCATTATTTCTCCAAATATGCGCACCATTGGACTAATAGCCCTGGCGGAGGCTGTATAATTTATGTATTTGAACACAAATAAACCGGAGAAGACGAGAATGAATGTTTTAAGAGTGATGATTTCTATTCAAAATAACGAACGTTACGGATTAATTATTTTGCACTCCTGACATAAATTAACAAATGAATGTCACTGCAAACCAGTTTAATCATAAACAGTGGTCAAATATCGAAGCTGGAGTCTTAAACCTTTCTTGTGATGCTGAGTTTGTCCAGATCAAGTAAGAGTGTGATGTTTTGACGAGTAATGCATTTTGAACAACAATAATCCGGAATCACCAGTGATCCCTGCCGATCAAGGGGATATTTCTTATAAATATTTGTCCAAAATAATCATTAAATTGTGAGAAAGGTGTTTAAAAAATATTTTTCTCATGCATCTACATTAAATCATCCATTTTGTGTATGTCCGAGAAATCAGAGTCAACTGTGTTGCTCCCTATAAAACCCCCTATAAATCAGCAATGGACCTGTTCCAAAGTCACATGTCCAACATCACGTGATGTAATTCCTTTTTTGGAGGAAAATTTGAAGGCTGTGGTAAATCATAACTTCTCCTCTTCAATATATTATTGTCTGCATATAGAGTACAGATGGTGCCCAACCAGAATAAGACTTTTACCGCCGCCGTTCCCGCGGCGGCAAAATTGGGATGTGTATTTGCTGCCTTTTACCGCTGAGTGGCGCTGTAATCACAGACTTTGAAAAGTGTCAGTTTATTCTCTTTATGACGTAATCTGCCGCGGCAGTAATCTGAGCTGAGGTCACAGATAAATTCAAGATAAATATTGTGGTTAAACGAATTCAAATTCATTAAATTTAAACAAAGTAGACACACGTTAACATTGTGTTCCCAGTTTTTCTATCATTTAGAAAGGCTATGTCAATAGGTTACTTTGTCATTTACTTCGTGTTATTTTAATGTGTTTGTAGATTTATTAACTGAAACATAACAGTGAAATAAATTAAAATAATTTACCGTAAAATTAAAACATTTTCAGGACTTGCAGTTACTAACCGATGTTAGTCGGTTTAAGCATTCTTTGTTATATTCAGAATTAAATAGGCTTACATGTTGTTATGATTATCAATTGAATTCTTTAATAAATAATCAACCACAATGCCTATTACTGCCACAGAAAAAATAAACCAGTCGAATTTCAAAGTTGTTCGCGAAATGACTAGGCTATACCGGGTGGCGCAAGTGACAGGGCAAAACAGCAGCAACTGCGGCATTTTAAAAGGTAAGTTTCCTAAAAAAAAACAAAAAAACATGGCGCAAGATCTTGTAAAAAAAAAAAAAAAACTTTTTTCATTATTTGAACAAAAATGAGACTGATTGAATATGTAAAAATATAAACAAACAAAGCAGAGAATAAAACAAACTTTCAGGGAAAAAATATAGGCCTATTATGCTACAACAGAATTGGTTAACATTAATGAAAGCAAAATATGTAAAAATACATTTCAAACAAAATAAAACAAAACAAATTTGTGGCCGAGTGGTAGGCTATAACTTACGTTTCAATAATTCAGATGACACGGGTTCAAATCCCGAACAAACATGGGCTACTTTTTTATTATTAATGCAGAGAGATTTGATAGTTCTAAAATATTGCTACACCATATAGTTTTTTTCTCCTATAGCCTATATTAAATATTTTATATTTATAAAATAAAATTACCATTCATTTCCATTTTACATTAGGGACAATTTTTATCCAACAGAATGGCTGAATTTACATCTACATAAATAAATAAACACAAAAAACAGCACAAGGTCTTGTAAAAACACTTTTTTTTTTTTTTGACACATAATTTCGAGACAGTAAACATAGCCAATGTTAAAAAATAAACAAATAAAAAGAATATATAACACACTTTTAAAACAGAGAAAATAATAAATTAAAATAGTAGCTACAATATAATTTGTTAATTTTGACACAAGCAAAATGTAAATATGTAAAAAAAAAAATTTAAACATAAACTTTAAAATGGAGATGACTACAATATCTAATATTGTAGACGTCGGTGATCAATAGTATTCCTCGGGGAGCGTAGAAATTCGTTCACTCTGTCCTTGATCCGCTTGTCGTCACAGCTAGCCATGCGGGTGAATCTCTGGGCAACTGAATTAGTTATAAAGTGCCTTACGTTCACAGGCAGTCCACGTTTGCCTCTCGAACCATCCCAGTTTGTTGTGGATGCCCACTTTTCGTAGAGTTGCTGCGGTACCACGGCGCGGAACAGCAAGCAACCATACCGATCTGGTCGCCCCCGACTCTGCATCATCAGCGACTCAAGAAGCTCCGGAGTGGGAGAAGTGAACGGTAGATCGGGATGAGAGTTTGTAATAGGTGCTGTGGCAGAAGAAGGCATACTTCCCCTGCTGTCTGCATCCCGGCACGGAGTACCCCTGGTCGGAGTCAGACAGTCTGAGGTTGCGGCGGGTGTACAGTTCAACCGTGTCCTTAGAGCCTCAGTTACCGCTGTCTGTGTCTCTCTTAGCTGCGTTACAACCGTGGAGTGGATCTCGATTAGCCCTCTGTGGGTAGCTTGCATATCAGCAAGGGATGCCTTTGCTTCTACATGTGCCTCTTTGCAGACACGCAGCTCACTCCTCAGGGCCTCCATCTCCTCAACATGCTTCGCCTTGCAGACTCGCAGCTGCTGTTTTAGTGCCTTTATCTCTGCGTCGCGCCTTGCCAGCTCAGGCCTTAAGTCCTCAGACACGGTTTGTCTTTGGTGTCCCATCACTTCTCTAAACAGAGTACTCGCCTATATCAAGAGAAAACACGTGTTAATACAAATCCGTGGTACTTTGTTACAAGGCTAGTCAGTTTAATGTAAAATATGTATCTAAAAATCTTAAATAAAGCAAATTACCGCTATTTTCGGGACCATACGCTTCTTTGACGCAGCATTTTCCCTCCTCTCTGCTAATGCAGGGCCTGGGGATCTGTTTTCCTCCAAAGATTTCTGTCAACAAATGATTAAAACATAGTAGGTAATGTGATAAATAACAATTAAAATCTGTGGTAGCCTACTTTGTTACAAAGCTAGTCAGTTTAATGTAAAATGTATCTAAAAATATTAAATAAAGCAAATTACCGCTTTTTTCGGGACCACACGCTTTTTTGTCGCAGCATTTTCCCTCCTCTCTGCTAATGCAGGGCCTGGGGGTCTGTTTTCCTTCAAAGATTTCTGTCAACAATAGTGGAATGATTAAAACATCCTGGAACTGTAAAACGAAGAGGTGTTAATTTTTCGGACGGAACAGTTCAGTTTGCAAAATAAGTTCTGTGGCATTTGCCTTTTTTATATATACATGGCTGTGAAATGTGGGTGGGTTTGCAAAGGTGTGAATCAAAAGTGAGAAAAACATTATGAAACGATCAGAAGCGCCTATTCAAACCGAGGGGCACGTGCCCTTTCAGATTTATGACGCAAATTAATTGTAAATGTAGCCTACTTTAGCTTCCAAAACACTTCCAAAAAATATAGTTTTATTTTTGTTTTCATTTGAAATAATCACACCGGTGAGATTAGAATGGTCAGTGTCCCGTGTCATCAGCTGATAAATTCGTTCGCGCTTTGGCTTTCGCTGAACCAAAGACGATCAGTGTTCAGTGTTTTCAGTCATATAAGGTTTAGTTATGTTTCTGAAATTTAAATACACATAGTATAGCTAATACCCAAAATATGTGTAAAATTGCTGTCTACTAAGCTTCAATAATAGTCCATTCAAATAGCCCATCGGCCATAATATAAGTTCAACTATCAGTATGTCTAAAGGTGTTTAAATGTCAAAATACACTTTCTTTACATTTCTTACATTTTTACATAAAAAAATAAACACAGTCACTTAAACTATAGGCTAAATCTTGCAGGCTTTGGAAGTGAAAAAAGTTGAAAAAGTTATATATTTATATTGCATTATTATGAAAAATTTCGATTTATATATAAATATATTTTCCAAACCATGTTTTACTCTAAACTGTAAGAACATCGAATAGCCTATCTATAAATCCTTAAACATTTTTTAAGCCATAAATCCATAAATCTAAAAGCCATAATCTATATTTATATATGGATGTTAGCTAAAATTATGATAACGTCAACACGAAGAAAACTTTATTACATTATTAGGAATATATTGGTGTAATAAATGCATTCTCTGGAAATGTATATTTCTAGTTGTGACAGCAAACTGACAAAAACAGCGTGCAATAACTACATCGATCACCTTCAGAAGGTTTTGCCGGCGGTGGTACAGCGCAACGGGGGTTCTACTGGAATGTAGAAATGTAAAATAGGCCTATTGAATTGTTTTCAATATTTTTCTATTGAAATGTTTTGTATTTTTATATTTCATTCATTAAAGAAACCTATGCTGACCACAACAACGCGGGACTACTGTATTTCATTCTTAAATATCATACATAACGCAAAATCCAAATGCTGCTTCCTGGCATATGTTAGCTAATAGCAAGTCAATGTTTGAATTAATTTACAATAATTTAGTTTCATTTATTTCAGTGTTAATGTTTGAGTTAAAAAAATCCTCTACAAATTAAATTAACA
Organism: Leuciscus leuciscus; assembly: GCF_965113295.1. Classification (NCBI taxonomy): domain Eukaryota; kingdom Metazoa; phylum Chordata; class Actinopteri; order Cypriniformes; family Leuciscidae; genus Leuciscus; species Leuciscus leuciscus. Next base: position 33,846,024 of record NC_138728.1, on the reverse strand, counting down.
CAAAGTTGGCTATAAGAGTCCTTTATAGGCTACGTAAAAAAGCAAAGGGCTTACAGTCTTAACATTTAGGCTACTTTGCTTAAATTCGATACAATTATTTTCAGTAGGGCCTAATAAATTTGTAGGGATGTAATTTCAGTATGCTTTACCAACGCTATGTATTCAATTAAAGTTCCAAGAGGTCTGGTCTCTATATTTCCTTCCCAGCTGACACTAATATGCAAGTGCACAGCAAAAATCACAACTTGTGCTGCGAACGCAAGTTATTTAAGGTGTCTCAACTGTACACAGTCTACCCTACAGTGTGAATTCGTTACAAGGTTTCATTTAATTAAATTAATGTGCAGCAATTTGTTCAAATAGAGTCTATAGGCCTACTATACTGTTGTAGCCATTAAATAATCTCATTTAGTATCATATTTGTTAAAATATTATAATGTTATTTTTTTCCATCTATGTTGAATATGAAAAGTGAACAGCACGAGTAAGATAGGATGCATTATATCGAGAGATGGATATGGAGTGGGTCAGACATGATTTTGACCACTTCATTAAGTTTTGTTTGGTAGAAAACCTTTCTTTAAAGTGAATTTCGTTTTCTATAAATTATATCTTAATTTTAATACATTTTTCATCAACCAATTGCATGGATTTAATAAGTAAGAGAAGCAAATATAACAGACACTAATCATGGAGGCGCCCGCGCGGTCACTTGCATTGCACGTCAGCTGGAGCGCATCTCATCCTCCTAACTTAACGAAACTCAGCGTATGCCTTACACAGACATGATAAATACATCAAATACACAAAGCTTGAAATGTCTTCAAACGAAATAATTCAAAACGAAAAGAAAAAGGCTACTCTCTGATTATGTCTTTATGTGCATTTCTCTCTAGTTGCCTTCACTACAAATATGGCGATCGTCAACTTCATCTTTGCAGTCGACACTGTCAGAAAACACTAGTTTATTGATAAAAATCAATGCACGCATCACCGGATTTACAAATACACATCTTGCTTGTTGCACGCACATATTATGTCGAAAAAACGAAATATCATGTTGAAATAACATTATTATTAATAATACATATTTTAGAATATTTGATTAAATGCTGATTGTTGTGCTTGTTCAATTTAATAAAATTAAAACTTTAATTGTGATGATTAAAATAATTGAAAATTAAATATTTAGTGGCCAAGTTTTGCTAATTTATTATATAGGCTATTATATGCCTATTGTCTATATTAAGTAGGTCATATTAAGACAAGGCATATATTAAGTTATTTAGCTGTTATGAGAAAAAAAAAAATCTAACGAAATCTAAAATCTAAATCTAATAAATCAAAAAAAAAATTCTAACGCCAATTCAACATGCCAGAATAAAACCAGATTTTTGAACAATGCCGCGGCGGTAATAGGCATTCTGGTTGGGTACCATCTGTAGATCAGTGGTTCCCAAACCTGTCCTGGAGTACCCCCAACACTGCACGTTTTCTTTGTCTCCCTAATCAAACACACCTGATTCAACTCATCAGCTCATTATCACATGGCCGAAAGGATTGTATGTACAATGAATGCCCTGCCTGCTAAATAAAGACTTCCCAGTTGCAAGTGAGGGGGACTTGCAAGTAAGTGTTTTCTTCACACAGTGGACAACTGAGACTGTTGTCAGAGAGAGGAACAAGAAAGGTAAAAAAGAGAAAGTGCCTGTTAAGATCACGACTTTGCAGAACCTCCTCGAGCTCTTCCAACACCAGCTTACAAACTTCAAAAGACATCTCTTTAACATAAAACAACAATCTACTCCTGGGAACTAAAGAAGAACATGACAGATCGTGAATGCTTAATTCATGTAGATTTTTTGGAAAATTATGCCTGCAAGTACTCCTCTGAAATCCAAGCTGTACATTTTGCATCCAACCAGCAGCAGGCAACACTCCACACTGGAGTTCTACATGTTGGCGGAGTGGATGAACGTGTATGCTTTGGCACAATCAGCCCGTCAAAAGAGAAAAGCCCTGCTGCCATATGGACCCATCTATCCCCAGTACTTCACCTGGTTAAGTCTTCCTATCCAAATGTTTCTGTGGTGCATTTTTTCAGTGATGGGTCAAGCACACAGTACAGGCAGAAAAGCAATTTCTATCTATTCTGTACTAAGCTGCAGCAGGGGTTCAGTCAGGCACCTTGAACTTTCTGGAGGCAAGCCATGGCAAAGGTGCTCCAGATGGTGTTGGAAGCTTTTTAAAAAGGACCGCAGACAGGCTGGTCAGCCACAGAAAATACATCCCTAATGCTGAGTTCTTATTCAGTGCACTGCTGGATGCTCAGATGTCAGTAAAGTTGTGATACATCAATGAAGAGAACATAGATGAGGCCATAAAGAGCATGCCTAATAATCTCCCAGTGGTGCCATCAACCATGAGGATTCACCAAGTTGTAACACTTACCCCAGGACAAATCATTTACGATGTCTGAAAATGACTGAAAGTACACAGAAGAAAGCACAAAAGATTGACTATAAAATCAGTTAAGGTTTACATAGTGAACGAGAAGAAGAAACAAAAAGAACAAGAAGATTAAATAAAATCAGTTATTATCAGTACTTATAGAAACCACAGAGAGACAATATATCACAGACACATATATGAATTATACAGATACCAATGAGAATGTGTCAGAAACCACTGACTACGTTTACAAGCTTTTAAAATTCGGGTTATGGTCGGGTTAAGGTCACTATTTGGGTTTCTGAAACATTCGGAATAACCCGTTTACATGCGTGAGCAGAGAGAGTTACTCCTGTATACATGGAATTTGTAATCAATTGGCAATATCCCGATGTAAACGGCGACGCACGGTTAGCGTCTGGACGTACGGACAACCTTTAGACGCACTATGCGTCATTTCCGATTCTTCTTCCTGTATCCAAAGACAACAACAACAGCAGCAGCACGCGGATAATGAATAGTTCGGGGCAGATAGTGATCACCTTTGTTTGCGCTTTCCTCCTCGCTCCAAAAGTGTGGTGCTGTGCTGCGTCTCGCCATGTTTACCTCTACTTCTTGTTTACTTCCGGTATACTGCACGCGGGTTTTCTATGGTTTTTGTATGCGCCGTCTCTCCTCAAAAGACCAAGATTCCTTGCAAATACAACATGCGCAGAACACAAATCAATGTTCCTTTTGATGGGGATATGCCGATACGCGTTTACATGACCAAATATTCGGGTTAGAAAAAGGGGTACCCCAGGGATCATATCCGGGTTTTTAAAACCGGGATATGAGCATATCCGGGTTTTTGCCGGTGTTTACATGGCCGTGCGAGACCGGGTTATTGCTAATATTCCGGTTTTGAACGGGTTATTGGCTGCATGTAAACGTAGTCACTGAAACACACATCTGGACAAGACAGACTGTTCTTGTTTCCTGTTCTTGTTTGCAATAGACACTATGGATTAAAAATTGTTGTTGGTTGTTAAAGTTGAAATCATGTCACTGTAATGTTTTAATCTTTTTTTAACTGAACTCAGATGAATTGCTTGTTACTTACATTTGTTGAATAAAAAGAAAGTTATCATCTTAACCCCCTGGGGTCGGCTGTATCGCCGGCGATACCTGCTCGCTTTTTTTTTTATCAGTTCAAAAGAGATTCATTTTGCTCTGTTGACTTTGATATTACAAACACGTTTCATACATCAATCGATTCTGTTAAATGTGTATTATTTTTGTGTATACTCACAATAAAAACAAAGTGTTGTGCTTTTCGCCAAATAAAGAAAAATAAACACGAAGCGAGTTCTGCCTTCTCGCTGTCAGTGTAGTCCATTCTGAAACGCGTCCGAAAATGAACAATAACTCAGTGAATACTCAGTCAAACAGGCATACAGACACACAGGCATGAAGCTTGAATTATCTTCTTTTAAAGGTGCATTAAGCAACTTTTTCATGTTAAAAATACCCGTTTTCTAACCCATACATGCTTAAACAATTGCCTGATGGGCTGAATGAGCCCTTCTCTGATCACTGAGATTGTCTCTATAATCCTGTAAAGTAAAATAAATAAGAGGGATTCGGGCCGGAATTTTAGACTGGGCGTGACGTCATGCGCGTTCACGGCACGCTCACCTGGCTGTCTGGCAGGTTTGTGTATTCGCCGCCATTCTCCGTAGAAGATGGATTCTAAGAGACCGGCTTGTAGTTCATTTCAAACACCAACGCAAACTCCACGTAAGATAAAAAAAATAAAACTTTTGTCCGTGAGCGTGCACACTTCTGGCTGCAGTTTCGCTTGCCGCCAGAGGGGGCATAGTTCTGCAAAAACTCAGAGACTTGCGCAATGCACCTTTAAATGAAGTAATTTATATAAAAAAAAATATATTCTCTGTTTATGTTATCTTTATGAAAAGAAAGAGATGTAAGTCGTTCTCATCTCAGCTCATTACGTTTTAATCTGCCCCGCCCACGGAGAGCGCGCGCTATTCAAACGCAAATGACTGAGACGATCCCATACAAACCTGTGATGCTCGAGAAAACACAAGTTTATTCAGATCATTGTACTTGTTTACACCGTCTCGCAGTGCTGTGAGGAATAATAATAATGGAAAATGTACCTCAGAAGGGCTGGTATTTCGAGGAGTAACGGATGGAATACTGTAGTACGTTTTTTTTCATTCTCAAGTAAATCGCGTTTCTGTGTGAATGAATGAACGGCAGAAATGCGCTGTTTACCACAACTCGCAAAAAGACGGTTTAAATTTGAATTGCGTTTCTGTGTGTGAATGAATGATCTGCTTTTAGCAAACTATTTTGCTATACTGAGTAAAAATCGACTGAAATATGTTGAAATAAAATGTATTTGTATAAGCAACGTATTAAACTGCAAATTAACATTTATATTCCTTATAATAAAAACGAAAGACCTATGTTACAGACAAATGAAAGACAACATTTCGTTGATTAGTTTTGGATAGATTACACATTTTTACTGTAAAATATCTGCCACCTCAAATAAGCTTTTGTTTGCCAATTTTTGCTAATATGTTAAATATAGTATGTTTTGTCAATGTAGGCTATATTCGAAGTAATGAATCCTTAACCTTGAAATATGTATGATAAAGTTAAGTTTCTTTTTCCCGAAAATACTAGTTAATGTTATCGCTTTGGACTGAAACTTAGTGACTTTGTTCCCAAACGGTATAACTAAATCTCTCTCTTTTTTTTTTGGTTGGGGTTTTGTTACCTTGTTACACTTGTGGTGTTCTCGGTCAAAAATGACCGGCCTATCAAAAATAGCTTATAAGTCACTCATTATACCATATTTTCACCCAATCTTGGATTCAATCTTTTTGTCAACTTGTTCTCTTTCAATTAGGACTGGTTTTATATTTCTGTTTGCATCTGATTAATCGTGGGCCTCATTTGTTTGAGAGTAGGCATCTCATTTTTTGAGTAAAAAATAAATAATTTATGAGTAAATTTGGAAATATGAAAAAAAAATATGAAAAAAATGGAAGCTGTTGATCACACTAGTCTACTCTAATGTTTCACCAGGAATTTTGTTTTGAAACTTTTGTTTTGTAAAAAATATGGCACATAGTCACACTTGTGGTGTTCCCGGTCAATAATGACCGGCCTATAAAAAATTGCTTATAAATCACTCATTATACCATATTTTCACCCAATCTTGGATTCAATCTTTTTGTCAACTTGTTCTCTTTCAATTAGGACTGGTTTTATATTTCTGTTTGCATCTGATTAATCGTGGGCCTCATTTATCTGAGAGTAGGCATGGTCAAAAATGGTCACAATGGCCGACCATTGAAAGTGAATGGGAGAGACTGAAAATAACAGAACAATTTAGTTTTCAGGAGCATGTTCATTATTTTCATGTACACATGAGCATGTGTGCTTGCAAACATCGAGCCCTTGGACCTGTGCATGTATCGATACATTTATACACACGCTACCCAGACACACACACGTTAAAACACACAAACTTTTTTGAGTATTACACACATTCTTTTCCACAGAGAGAAATTTGATCCTACCCTAACCTGCATCTAATATACATTTATCCATCTGACATTACCACACACACACACACACACACACACACACACACACACACACAAACTGGCCGTGACTGCAGTGACCCGGCTTCAAAAGAATCTTTCTTTCATGTTCTTGTTTCATCACAGCTTCCAGACAAAATATTATGACATTTTGTTTTGGAACTGTGAGGTTCTCACACAGAACTAGACAATATTTACAAATATACATCATGTGATAGCACAGGCATATATAAATGCCTCACAGCACCTTGCTTGTCATTCATTTGTGGCAGCACAATGGCAAAGCAGCTCTCTCTCAGAAACTAGTGAGGAGGAGGAAATGCAGGATGCATCTTGCAGTGAAGATGTTTCTGAAGAGGAAGGCACCACTGAATCGGCTACGGAGCTTGAAACAACTGATGAGGAGCAGTCTTCCAGTGATGAGGGCCCAGCTGAGGTTACCGTTTCATTCTGGTCAAAAGATGGAACTTTGTCCTGGTCTTCATCCCCACCTATGAGGCAAGGCAGGTTTTCTTCTGAAAATGTCATGAAGATGAAGCCAGGGCTAACAAGATATGCCATATCCCGAATTGATGACATACAATCATGCTTCAACTTGTTTTTGACGGAGCCCATCGAAAACATAGTCATATCCATGACTAATTTAGAGGGTAGAAGAGTCTTCAAAGACTAGTGGAAGACGGTTGATTCAACAGACATCCAGGCATATATGGGTCTCTTGATTCTGGCTGGGGTCTACAGATCCCGAAATGAATCCACCGACAGTTTATGGGATGCAGACACAGGTCGGGCAATTTTCCGCGCCACAATGTCACAACAGACATTTCACGTGTTGTCACGAGTAATTCGATTTGACAACAGAGAGACAAGACATCAACGCCATCAAAATGACAAGCTTGCTCCAATTCGAGAGCTCTGGGACAAGTGGGTGGAGAGGCTGCCACTCATCTACAACCCAGGTCCAGCAGTTACAGTGGATTAGCGCTTAGTTGCTTTCAGGGGGAGGTACAGATTCAAACAATATATCCCCAACAAACCTGCCAAATACGGGATAAAGCTTTGGACAGCATGTGACTCCAAAACCAGCTACGCATGGAATATGCAGGTCTATACAGGAAAATCGTCAAGTGGTGTTCCAGAAAAGAACCAGGGCCAGAGAGTTGTCCTTGAAATGACAGAAGGTCTGCAAGGACATACAGTGGTATGTGATAATTTTTACACTTCCTATAATCTCGGCAAAGAGCTACTGAGAAAAAAAAACACCATGGTGGGGACAATCAGAAGGAACAAGACTGAGCTTCCTCCTGCACTAGTGACCAACATGAACAGGGATCTTTTTTCCACCAAGTTCGCCTTCACCGACACACATGCACTTGTGTCATACTGCCCGAAGAAAAGGAAAAATGTCCTACTGATGTCAACTCTGCACAAAGATGCCCGTGTGAGTACCAGGGAGGACAGGAAACCAGAAGCCATCCTGTACTACAACGAAAACAAAGGGAGAGTTGATAACCTTGATAAGGTATGCTATTTTTTTATTTTTTTATTACCTAATTGTTTTATATTGTAATATTACAATTCTCTAATATGGTAATATTATAATTATTGTGTTGTGTGTGTGTGTGTGTGTGTGTGTGTGTGTGTTTAAGGTTACTGGCACATACTCCTGCAAGAGAAAAACACTACGATGGCCCATGGTGTTGTTTTTTAACATCCTCGATGTCTCAGCCTACAATGCGTTTGTAGCATGGATGGAGGTGAATCCAGGGTGGAAAGAGGGGAAAACCTTCAGGAGGAGGCTGTTCCTAGAAGAGCTGGGGAAATCCATGGTGACCCTCCTGATACAGAGGCGCCAAAATATACCCAGAGCACTGCCCTCTGCTACATTGGTGAGAGACATACAAACACCAGAACCAGGTCCTTCAGCTGGCACAGGCAGAGGAGAGAAACGAAAGAGATGCACTTTGTGTGCCCCAAAAGATGTGAAAACAGGCACTGTCTGTTTCAAATGCAGAGCGCACATTTGCAAGGCACATACATTATACTGTTGTCAGTCATGTGCATAAGTGGCACAAAATGACCAATTGCAAGTTACCTTAAAAATGCTTTTGTTAGTCACTTGCATGAGTTCACACAGAGACCGTCACAGTTTCTTATTTTGGTTAGTTCATAATTTGGAAAACTGAAAGAAAATGAACAGTGTTTGATTTGTGTTCTCTTTATGACAGCGTTAATGTGTTATTTTTTGTATGTCACAATGGTCAGATTTGTCAGGGAACAGCACAAGTGTTACTGTGCACCCCTTTTCTGAAAATTAAAGCATTTCAAAATACAAGCCCTGTGTTTTGTAATCTTCTACATTCACTTTCAATGGCCGGCCATTTTTGACCGGGAACACCACAAGTGTGACTATGTGCCATATTTTTTACAAAACAAAAGTTTCAAAACAAAATTCCTGGTGAAACATTAGAGTAGACTAGTGTGATCAACAGCTTCCATTTTTTTCATATATTTTTTCATATTTCCAAATTTATGTTTTACTCAAAAAATGAGATGCCTACTCTCAGATAAATGAGGCCCACGATTAATCAGATGCAAACAGAAATATAAAACCTGTCCTAATTGAAACAGAACAAGTTGACAAAAAAATTGAATCCAAGATTGGGTGAAAATATGGTATAATGAGTGATTTATAAGCTATTTTTTATCGGCTGGTCATTTTTGACCGGGAACACCACAAGTGTGACTATGTGCCATATTTTTTACAAAACAAAAGTTTCAAAACAAAATTCTTGGTGAAAATTTTAAGTTGACTAGTGTAATCAACAATACCAATTTTCTTCAGATTTTATTTAATATTTCCAAAATTATTAAAAAATGTTAAAAAAAAAATTACTCAAAAAATGAAATGCCTACTCTCAAATAAATGAGGCCTATGATTATTCAGATGCAAATTAAAATATAAAACCAGTCCTAATTGAAAGAGAACATGTTGACAAAAAGATTGAATCCAAGATTGGGTGAAAATATGGTATAATGAGTGATTTATACGTTTTTTTTTTTTATGGGCCGGTCCCATTTTTGACCGGGATCACCACAGGTGTTATAGGGTTTTGAACACCACATGAGGGTTAAATCAATGTATTGTGTAATGTGAATGATAAGGGCAGGATGATTTTCACATCATTTTGAAGAAAAAACTCTAGGCAACGACATCCATTAGTCAAAAGTCTTATTGTCACATATTTAGTAAGTGTTTTGTGGCCTTATTTCAGAAACTTTAGTTTTTAGTTTTTTCAATAACCATGCATAAACATTATTCTCTCAAAAATACAAACATGTACATGCATGTTGCTCACATATTATGGTAGCCCTGTTTGTGCTAAATAGAGTGTAATTATACCTTTGCCATTAATATGTTTATAAGCAACTGAAAAAAGCACAAATGTCAGGGCATGTCAGAACATCTCAAGGGCCCCAAAAACCCCTCAGACCCCAGAGGGTTAATTGGTGTTGTATGGTGGTAATTTTTGAGTGGGTGTCTTTTAAAAAAAATTCTTTCCTTTTTTATTATTATCTCTTGAACATTTTGCAATGTAATATGTGTGAGGCATAATTAAGTGTTTTTATTTTTTATTTTTATTTTTTATGTTTTAATAAAGTGTTTTAAAAGTAAAAAAAAAAGTCTCTCTCTCTCATCTGAGTCTGTTAACTCAACAAGTACAGATGGCTCTCAACCACAATAATACTTTTACCAAAGCAACATTAGGGACGTATATTTGCTACCTTTTACCGCTAAGTGGCGTTATAATCACAGAATGCCGCTGCCGGTGTGTGTACACTCATAGAAAATAATGTGTTTGAATTTTAAAGATGTGGCGCGATGCTGCACTTCTCGTCCAGTGTGCAACTGCGACCCCCTTAACATGGACATTTTCATATTAAATCTCTTCCAGACAGTGGAGTTGGTAGAACCAAAGTTATTTGTAACCACTGCAAAGCTGACTTCACAGACTAAAAACAATCTGTGTATCAAAGAGCACCGTCCTTCGGATGAGACGTAAAACCGAGGTCCTGACTCTCTGTGGTCATTAAAAATCCCAGGATGTCTTTCGAAACGAGTAGGGGTGTAACCCCGGCATCCTGGCCAAATTTGCCCAGTGGCCTCTGTCCATCATGGCCTCCTAATCATCCTCATATACTGATTGGCTTCATCACTGTCTCCTCTCCACCAGTAAGCTGGTGTGTGGTGGGCGTTCTGGCGAAATATGGCTGCCGTCGCATCATCCAAGTGGATGCTGCACATTGGTGGTGGTTGAGGAGATTCCCCCCTTCTATGTAAAGCGCTTTGAGTGCAGAGAAGAGCGCTATATAAATGTAATTAATTATTATTATTATTATTTGTTCCGTCGTTTTTTTATTTAATATTGAAAGCAAAAAACAGTTCTTTTTTTTTTAGCTTAATTTTTTTTCCCAAAAGAACGAAAAACAAGAATTCAGCTTGATTGTTCTTTTTTTGTTTTGAGGTAGAACAATTAATAAACAGCTTGAATATACCAGTATATATAATTCCAAATGAACTTGTACATTCTAATCAAAGATGATTTTTGACGCTTGTTTCTTCATTTGTGCATAAATGTATTTTTTTACAGATAAACACATTAGCCTTGAGGGAAGGCACAGCTGTCAAAGAAAGCGTATGGCGGATTCTCAGCTTCCTTCTTTCAAACGACATGGCCCATCAGATTAACTGGAGGGGAATCAATGGAAAGGCTGCATTTAAAGACACCTCTCTAAAAACTGTAATTAATGGTATGGCTTTCTGAAAATAACTGGTGTCAGCTAAAAAATGTCCCTATGAATGTTAGATTTATAATAAATAACAATTACTTGCTTATTTACCGTTGGTCATATATGTGTCATTGTAGCTGCTGACAGAAGAAACCGCTTGACTGCCACTGCAACAGACCAAGAAATTGAACATTGGATCAAAAGATGGCTGCAGCTTGCCGCAGACAGGGAAAAAAATTAATGGGTAACTAAACCCTAAAACAATTATTTTTAGTTAAAGGGCGATTGTGTAAGAATATCTCCCATCTAGTGGTGAAAATGTATTTTGCATTCAAACAAATAATGCTCTCCAGCGCCTCGTTTTTTCAAATGCGTGTTGCATCTACGGTAGCCGTTATGTACCAAAAAGCTATGACAGGATGTTCTAATAGCACTTCGAGTTTTCCTTCGGGTGAACAGGTTTGTTATTTCAAACAAATTGCAACTTGACACAACGACGAATAAACGAATGTTACAGTATGAATTACTGACTGTGAAAAACATGAACTATGGTAATTAGTAGTGATGCCTTCTTTATTCGTTATATTTTTGTATATTATATAATAAAGTACACAACCAAGCAATGAAAAAAAGCTTGTAATTAAGAACGTAACATTGACTTGCCTGTCGAGAAGAAAGCAGGCAACTTCAGCGTCTCTTTTGAAAGTTTTCTCCTGCATTAGCTCTGTCCACCTGGAAAAAGCTATCCTGACATTAACCCTTGTTTTTTTGTAATATCCGTTCACGTTTCCTTTTACGGTCTATTTTGGACTTTTTTTCGACGACGAGGACTCCTTATCCTGTGACTCAGCATATGTATGGACTCCTCCATTATAAATAACCGTACAGTGCAACCTTTTAAACTTGCCGGGGCACTGGCTCTGAACGAAAACGCATTGTGGAAACGCGTTGGCCTAGTACTTTTTGTCCCTCTCTGCTATTATAGTTTTTCAAGATGGCGGAACTACATGGAAGCCTCCGTGGACCTACCCGTCCTATGTATATAAAGATAATAAATTCTTCGTTTACGAGGATAAGTCAGATAATTAGCAGAGGTATTTGTACACCATTGGAGGACATATTTATGAATCAAAATATTCATTTTAGATAATAAAATACCTAAAAAGCTACACATTGTCCCTTTAATGATCTGTAAGACTGGGGCTTTTTTAGTGCTGTTCATTGATTTGAGTAAATGTTTTGAGATTTGGGTGTAAAGTGTTTTAATCCTACAATATATGGTGTAAAAACATATGAGTGCTGCCCTCTTCAGGTTGAACGGTGGCTACTGCAGTTGAATTTTCCTATTGGATGTTGTGGTGCCGCGTGACGTAAGCAGGCGCCAGCTCACCACGCCCTTGGAATTGAAAACGATCAGGATAGCGTTTATTAGCATCTAGTTAGCAATAGCATTTATATACTTATTTAGATTATTTCATGTAACCTAGGTAGTGTTGTGGTGTCAATCTTTTTGGGAAATCACTTCTCAGAGATCTTTGATGCCAGAAATATTAGACTTTATTTCACAAACAAAGCCGAACGCCTCCTCTGCAGAAAGGCGCTCCAGCTTAACATATATACACACATTATACCACTAATGGTCACCTCCTATAGATTATTTTTGGGTGAGACTTTGTACCAGGTGACATACTGAAATAGAATTCTCTGTTGCATCAGCCTTCCTTTAAGCCCCCAAAAGTCAAACAAAAGTCACACACAGAGGAAATAATAGTGTACAAATATTTAGCTAAATTACTTATTTTCTAAATAATAAAATCTTCAACAGTAGTTAATTAGCATAGTTGTTAGTGTGGTTAGGATGGGACGTAGATTAGGGCTTTGACTTTTGCCCAAAAATCATATTCAAAGTTCGTTTGTTTATTAATATTAATATTTGAATATATTCAAATATTTATTAATAATATTTTGACGGAGATAGCATGGAGTCGATTCTGGCCTGCCTCGCCCCTGATCCCTCCTCCTCCTCCTCTTCCAGCTTGCCGGGATGTACTGTAGTGTTGACAGGTGGGCTCCCATATTGCTGGTCGTTGCGTGGTATGCGAGTTTGGTGCTACATATTTTACTCATCACTTTGTCCTTACTCGAGATTTTTCCGTTTCTTTTGGGAACCCAAAGTAGCGCCACACGTTGCTTTTCAAATTGTCAGGAGTGTAGATTTCGAACTCCTCGTCAGCCGTGGTTGTTGTAGCCGTTGGCGCGGCCATTGTTTTGGTATGCAAAATAGGCGCTAACCAGGACGCTAACGTCACCTACAGGAGCCCAGATGACCAATAATAGCCTTGCTAATGAGCTCGCGATTCACAACTACACCAGGCGTGAAAAAGCCTCGGAATCTGAATTGAAAACAACGTTTACAAGCAAACACATTTACAAAAAAGAATGCCCATAACAGGTTTGAATATTAAAGGCTGCCTAATATTCGTTTGAATATCATTATTTTTTTTAATATTCATATTATATTCGAATAACGAAGTTCGGAGTCAAAGCCCTAACGTAGATGTAGTGTTGCTTGGTGCAACAGCACTGCTCTTGCTGAAAAGCGGCGCAGTGCCAAACGCTGCTCATCCTGCATGGACTCCATCACTGCAGCGGCGTCTTGATGTGAGTGAGCATATATTTTTAATCACAATTTATGTTCTTTCTATTAGGCTAAAGTTAACCCTCGGGGGTCGACAAACACGCGTTTTGCTGGATTTTTTCCACACAGCAGCAAAATAGACTTACAATACTCTGTCATTTATGGTCATACAGACTTTAGAAATATGAAAAAATAAACTGTAAACTGTTTTTATGTGTCCGCTTATGATCGGAAAAAAAAACCATTGTGCTTTTGCAAAATACAGAAAATAAACAGGGTTAGTTCACCCAAAAATGAAAATTCTGTCAGTAATTACTCACCCTCATGTTGTTCCAACCCCGTAAGACCTTCGTTCATCTTCGGAACACAAATTAAGATATTTTTGATTAAATCTGAGAGCTGGCTCACTCCTCCATAGGCTTCTAAGACACTATAACTTGCTGGTCCAGAAAATGCATTAAAGAGATCGTTAATATAGTCAAGTGACTACAGTGGCTCAATCTTAAGTTTATAAAGCGACGTGAAAACTTTTTGTGTGCAAAAACAAACAAAAATAACGACTTTAATCCAGACTGTGGTCTGCCTCAAACTACAATCTCTCACCTGCAAGTTGTTCAAAATGCTGCAGCGAGACTTCTGACCGGTACAAAAAAGAGAGATCACATTTCTCTTATCCTAGAAATTTTACATTGGCTTCCGGTTAAGTTCAGAATCAATTTTAAAATTGCAGTTTTTGTGTACAAGGCGCTATCCGGTGTTGCACCAAAATACTTATCTGACCTTCTGACTTTGTACACTCCCCAAAGAACTCTTAGGTCTTGTAATCAGCTTCTTTTAACTGTCCCACGCTTTCGCTGTAAAGCCAAGGGTGGTCGGCCCTTCTCTGCGGCGGCACCTAAACTCTGGAACAGTTTGCCCTTCGCTGTGAGGTCTGCTCCGTCATTATCCAGTTTTAAATCGGCTCTTAAAACTTATGTATTCTCTCTGGCTTTTAATTAAGTCGCTTTTGATTGATTTTATATGATCTATTAAATGGATTGTATCGGGTATAACGTGTCTATAATTGTATTTTGCCTTGTCTATTCTAATGCTTTTTATTTGCACACTGTACAGTAGCTCTGTACAGCACTTTGGCGCAACTCTGTTGTTTTTAAATGTGCTATAGAAATAAAATTTGACTTGACTTGTCTTGACTACGTGAGAAAACTCGAGGCTCAGAGAGAAGGAAATGAATAGTGGAATAAAGTCGTTATTTTTGTTTGTTTTTGCGAACAAAAAGTATTCTCGTCGCTTTATAAACTTAAGATTGAGCTGTAATCACTTGACTATATTAACGATCTCTTTAATGCATTTTCTGGGCCAGCAAGTTATAGTGTCTTAGAAGCCTATGGAGGAGTGAGCCAGCTCTCAGATTTAATCAAAAATATCTTAATTTGTGTTCCGAAGATGAACGAAGGTCTTACGGGGTTGGAACAACATGAGGATGAGTAATTACTGACAGAATTTTCATTTTTGGGTGAACTAACCCTTTAAATTTAGCAGTTAATCCGCGAACCGTGTGGCAACTGGTCCGTACGAATCAACTACGATCCGTTGCACCCCTAATGTATAGGCATTTCATCACCCCAAATTACATTCAAAATCCACCAAATTATAAGAAACATTCAGATTAACAGTTCGAGCATGTCTAGCAAAACTGGAAACATGATGTGCTGGAAATTTACTTAAAAGCTGGTGAACATGAGAGGTACATGCCAATTCCTGACAATTCAATCATACTCCATGATTGAAGCATGCCGACTAGAGCCTGGACTGGATCCTTATGGTCTAATCTGAACTGGAGGTGTCGAAGGAACTTGACTAATTGATGATGATACCGCCATTGAAAAGACATGACCTGGATGAACAAATGGACCATATGGTGGATATAATGCAGGAGTAGAAAAAGGCACTGGATAATTTGGAAAACATTTATGGGGAAAATGCATTGCCCTGCATTTATAATATGGTTTATTGAAAACAACAATTTGTTTTTATTTTATTTATTTTATTTGACAGCAGTCCTTTTTCCTCCTGAACATAGCACATACCAAATCCGAAAAAACGCATGCGAAGATTTCGGACTCAGTGTGCAAGGACCTAAAAAACCAAATCGACTGACTAATTTATGCAATCGATTACGTTGACATGTCGTTGCATTTCTACATCAGACCAATTGAAGAGAGAATCTCACTAGCAAAAAGAGTACACATTTTTTTTATAGAATAGGAGCATGGCAAAGGTGACATGATTCTATGGCTGTGACAGTGGCAGTTTTTTACCACAGCGGTTGTAATAGACCAGGTGGTGCAGTGCCTGCGTGGGTAAAATAATAATGGTAACCTAAAATATATAAGAAAGCAGCACAGCACCCTCCCCCTGTCGGTGATTGGTTGGAACACTATTTGTTTTGGTTTTGAGTGTTTGGCTAAACCATTTGTTTTTGTGTGCAGATCTCAGAGCCTAGGCTGCCTACAGAGACGCGTTTTTTAGACGGCATGCTTATGGGGCGGGCAGCTAGCGGATCGTTAGGAAAGATTAGATGAATGTGATAAAAATATTTTTGGGCCTGAAATCACTGATACCACCTTTAATTCTACATGAAGATAGAGAGAATAGAAGCTTAGATGAGATCGTTCAAAGAGTTACACACGTACACATAAAAATAGAGGAAATAAGAAAAAATCGGATAATAATTAAAGCATATAATAATAATAATATTCAAAAACTATTTTGAAAATGTTTCACTGCAGATATGTACACTTACAGTATTTGTACATAATAACAGTATGTATTCAATAGGGGCATTAATTCACAAATCAGGGTAACTTAATATTTTAAAAAGAACAATGGAGCCATACAGTTGTTTGAATTCAGATATCTTATGTTTGAATATGGCTATACATTTTTCATTATTAATGTAGTTTCTTAATATTTTTTGCCATTGTGTAACAGAGATTCTGTTTTTATTTTTCCCAGTTTAAAATTGTTGATTAAGTAGAGATTAGGGGTTACGTAATCCGGCGTGGGTTTTATTTGTGAATGATCACCTAAGAGACATAATAATGGAGTTAAAATAAACAGATAGTTTAGCTTAACATCTTTCCGAAATGGAGTGACAGGACCAAAGTGCATGAAGATAATCATCTGGAATATTGAGTGTGCAGTGAATACATTTGTCAGAATCCGCCGTACCCATTTTAGAAATTTTGTATTGTTTTAAATGTATTCTATATAAAATATATTTAGGTATTTTGGTGTTTCTACTCCAACTAAATGTGCTGATACAAACTTGTCTCCAAAAATGTATATCTGTGTTTATGTTTATGTCCTTTTCCCATTGCTTAACTGGAATTTAGAATATTGTATCTGTAGATATTAATAAGGTATGTAGTTTAGTCAATAATTGTTTTGAGCTACTAATGGTTTCCAGTTTTTGATGGAATTTTTGATTTGTAAATAAAAAAATAAAATAAAAAAAAACATCCAACGTGATGGCCAATAGGCTTTCCAACTAATGTAAATCAATATTTACATAGTATAATAGTAGTACATTTGTCTCTGACGCACATGTCCCGCATTGTCCTGCTGTCCTGAAACAGAAAAATAACCAGGTGTTCACCCTAATTCAAGAGCAAGTTGACTGACCTTCTGCTACCGTAGTTAGGCACATGTACGAATATCTATATCTGCAATAAACTTAAGCAGATGATTTTGCTAAACTAACACAATACAACAAGAGGGCGTCAGCTAACATAACATAAAAAGTTACCATAGTAAAAGTAAAAACACTAAAAAAGTAGCATAGTTCAATCGTGTAATATTAAGTTAATACATCTAAAAAGCTAACCAACACATTCTCACCTGTGAAAGGTTATCCCATTTCTTATGGAATTGAAATCTTGGCAGTTTCACAACAAAGCTATTTTTTGTAGGCTGGTCATTTTTGACGGGAACACCACAAGTGTGACTTTGTACCATTTTGTACAAAATAAAACCATTTCAAAACTTTTCCTGGTTAATCTTTAACTATTGTGATAAACAGTGCATTTTTTCTTTTTCTTTTTTTTAAATGTAAAATTAACAAAATTATCCACAAGTAATGCTTTTTTTTTTTTTTTTTACTCAAAAACTGAGGTACATAAACTCAGATAAACAAGGCCTACGATCGATCAGTTCCAAAAATAAATACAAAACCTGTCATAACTGAAAGAAAATAAGCTGACAAAAAGATTTAATCTAATATTTGGTGAGATATAACGAGAGATTTATAAGCAATTTTTTGACCGGGAACATCACAAGTGTTATAGGGTTTTCAACACAGCACAAGGGTTAACAGGATTAATGATTTGTTTTCTAAAATGGGGATTTTGTAATAATGGAATCTTCTCCCCTGTTCTGGCCAGCTCTGTCAGTAAATGTGGTCATGTTTACCAAAGCATTACAGCTCACACTCCAACATTCAACGCATCCACCCACTGAGAGCACCACTATAAAGGCCCGGTGTAGTCCCTACTTCAGTGCCTTTTCAGCTAACCTGGACAGCTCACCATGACAGCGCTGTTTCTTTCCCTGTGTGTATGCTTGGCTCTAGCTCTGAGCAACGCCGCTCCAGCGTGAGTATCTGATACAATATCACATTCTATCTAGAAAAGACTGCAAATAGATCCAAAACAGCCTTTAGTTTTCTAAAGATCATCAAATGCATTGGAACAAATAAGTATTAGTTTAATCACAGCACTCTGTCTTACATACAGTAAAACACTTGTATATACTTAGCTTTCTGCAGAATAAATGTGATGAGTAAAAGCTATTTTTTAGGACATATTTGACCAGTATATTTCCATCAACCTCTGTTTGCTTGTAAGCTTAAATTTGGGCTATCGTTGTTTGTGTTGTTGCAGAAAAATCAATAACACAGATACTGACTGATTAAAGTCCACATCAGCATTTGTATTTATGTGGCTGCCTTCCAGAAATACCTTAATATTTCATCAGTAGGCAGCAGTTTGCTAAAACATGCACTTTAGCTACAAATTGTCCTTGCTTAATTCATGTTAGTTTTATGGGTTATACACTCATATAGCCTATAGTTATAGCTTAAAAGCTTAAATCACGGAAACGGCTTTCTTTATTTCAGGCCTCATGATGTCATGATAAAAGGTAAGCATAAAAATCTATCATATTTTGATGATAAATTCACTAAATTCTTCTTGCCACACTGGAGGCTTTTACTATTAACATATTATTATACTGATGTTATGTTAAGGGTTAAATGTGCTATGTTTGACTACAGACTGGATGTGCAATGGCAGTATACTTAAGGTCCTTGCACACTATGTCTGAAATTTTCGTATGCGTTTCTTTGTATTTGTCATCCCAGAAATACACCATGCTCAGAAACCTTGCACACTGAGTTCCATGTGTATTAATTATATTAGTTATAAAAAAATAAAAGAAAATCACAAAACCATACAAAATGGAGTCCTCATGCAGTGAGGATGATTTTCTTGTCCTCTCTCTTCTGAAAAAAAAATAAATAAAATTGGGTCCATTCAATCCTGAGATTGCGTAAAGAGGAAGGAGAGTTCCAACTCTTCATCAAGGTTCCCTTGTACGGTGGCTCTGAATTGTCAAAACACCTCTCAAAATGCTTGCTATGGATGCGAAAAATGTGGAAAATTTAACCCGATCCGAATTTTTTTATGACGGATGAAAGTTTCGAATGCAGTGTGGAAGACCTTAAAGGTGGAGTCAGAACATTTTTTACATGTTAAAAAATAAATACTCAGACTCAGTGTGCAAGGACTACTGCATGCTCTAGATGTCATGAATGATACATTCATTTAATCATATCATCATAGATGCCCCTGAGGAACATCCTAAAGGGGAGGAGCACCATGATGCCAAACCTGACCGGTGTAAAGGCATTGAGTTTGATGCCATCACTCCCGATGAAAAAGGAAACACTTTCTTTTTCAAAGGTCTACTTTGATCATTCATCTTTTATTATTCCACACCATGTATTAGAAATGTCCTTATATGGCCATGCCAGGTCGAGTTAAATTTAATATAGCTTTCTTGATTTTAATTATTCATATTCAGGTGACCATTTATGGAAAGGTTTCTTTGGATCAGCTGAGCTCTCAAGCAGCATCTTCAAAGAATTGGATGACTATCATGTTGATGCAGCCTTCCGCATGCACCATCAAGATGATGCCAGTGTTCATGACCACATCTACTTTTTTCTGGTGCTTTTTATGAGTTACATCTAGTACCTCACCAGCTGTCTCATTAATGTTTCCATACAGAAAGTACCTTTATCAAAACAATTTGAAATCAACTTTAATTGTTCTTTGCACAACTAGGAACTTATTCAAATATTTGTGTTCACACTGTGCAAACCCAAGCCTACAGTCTATAATATAACAACCATAGACATGCAGTTTGATGCTGATGAGTATTTTCTATTTTTCTATTAAGGATGACAAAGTCTTTAGCTTTTACAACCACACCCTTGAGAAAGGCTACCCTGTGGAGATACAGCAGGAGTTTCCTGGTATCCCCAGCCACTTAGATGCTGCTGTTGAGTGTCCCAAAGGAGAATGCATTACTGATTCAGTGCTGTTCTTCAAAGGTTATTAAATCACATATGCTCTACATACATATCAACAATTACAATTTAATTATTTAAAGATTGGGTGGCTTTATAAAGCTATTATATACTGAGATTTTGTGGGTTCACTTTATTTTGATGGCCCATTCTGTTGACTATAAGTAACGTTACACCTACAAGTCTTCTAACTGTCATTAGAGTGTTACTAGAGTATTAGTAGACTGGTAGGGTTAGGGTTAGAATAAGATGATATGTAGTTGCAAAGTTAGTCAGTATAATGTCTGTTGGAGGACCATCATAAAGAGTTAGCAGATATTAAGCAAAAAGTCTACTAATACTGTAATATGAGTTAGTTGGCATGTAGTTGAAAAGTTACTTATAGTCACCAAAATGTTCAAAAGGGACCATCAAAATAAAGTGTTTCCGAATTTGGTGTTTTGCTTATAGTATAGAGTGTGATTTGCACATTAATATATAACACAATAAACCTCTGCAGGAAACGAAACTTACAGCTATGACATCAAGACGAAGACATTTAAGAAGAAGATGTGGACACACTTGCCAAACTGCACATCTGCCTTTCGCTGGTTAGAGCATTATTACTGTTTCCATGGTTACAACTTCACTAGATTCCATCCTGTTTCTGGGGAGGTGACAGGAACATATCCTAAGGATGCCCGAAACTACTTCATGAGGTGCGGTGCAGGATTTGGTGAGTCAATTAGTTCTGTTTTCATGTCCATTCTGAGCTTTTCTGTTAGTATATCTCTATTATATCTCATTTTACCTTGAATTTTTGACTTAATGTCTTGTGGAAATCGTTCCTTAGGTCATGGAGGTGGTGCAAAAAGGCTACGCTGCAGTGAGGTCAAGCTGCATGCTATCACCACAGATGATAAAGGGAGATCATATGCATTCCATGGTAAATACACTATCATTGCAATCTATGTTTTCTTCTTTTAATAGGTGAAACTTCTACTTAACAATTCTCACTATGAACTGGTTCCTTATTAGCATGCATATTACTAGTATATTGGCTGTATTATTAGTACTTCTAAAGCACATACAGTATTAATGGCTTATTCTGCATGACCAAATTCTACATTCCTTAATCCTACCCAATACCTAAACTTAACAACTACCTTACTAACTATTAAAAAGCAGTAATTGAGTTTACCGAGGCAAAACTTGTAGTTAATAGTTAGAATAAGACCATAATCTAAAGTTTGAGCACAATATAACTATACTATACTTACAGATGCAATGTACTTGCGTTTGGACACACACCGAGATGGCAGTCACCATTTCCGTATTTCAAGGTTATGGAAGGAAATCTCTGGTGGAGTGGATGCTGTTTTTTCTTATGGTGATAATATGTACATCATCCAGGTAAAATAAATACTTAAAGAACCTAAGGTTTAAATAGATTTCCATTGCTATTATTTTATCCTGACATTTCAAAGCCTTTTCTTTCATTTTTACAATTTTAAAGAGGCAGTGTGGTGACAGGCATGTGGTGACAGATTATTTTGTTTTGCACAAATAGGGTGGTCAAGTCTATATCTACAAGTCGGCAGCCCATTATACTCTCATAGAGGGCTACCCTAAACCTCTGAAGGAAGAACTAGGCATCGATGGTCCTGTGGATGCAGCATTTCTGTGTCCAAAACAGGACACTGTACACTTTATACAAGGTAGGAATAATATGTGATTTTCATCAGATTATTCATCACCATTTACCTATACAGTATTTAGATGTTGTGAGGACAAGATGAGCGAAGGATGTAATACTAATAAGCATTTAAATTGAATGTCCTCTTCACTTCCTAGCGTGATTCCTAACTAGATCTTTACTGTCATGCAATAATGCTGTAACATTCTCAGAGATGAGACAGAGGATCCAAATGCATTTAAATAATCAAATAACAAAACAAGGAGAAAACAAAGAAAACAGAACTATGTACCTCTAAATGGTAATGAAATTGACAAGACCATACAATGAATACAGGAAACAATTGCTTGCATACAAAAAGGGTAATTGACTAACAAGACATTCCTGGAAACAATCAAGGATTAACAAGGGAGAAATAGGAACAAGAAACAAACAAATTTTTTTTGAAACAACAGCAAACATAGGCAGAATATGACGTGGAGGTAGCAAAGCACGGGACCACGGAGGGGGGTGCCGGTAGGGCTGAAGATCATGTTGAGGCAGAGCAGCTTGGACAGGCCACAACTCTTCATTTTTAGTGTGTGTGTTTTTCCATTATTGAGATAGAATAGGATAGGATAGTATGAAGTGGGAAAGAGAAGAGGACTGGATCGGGAAAGGTCCACATGCCGGGACTCGAACTTGGGCCGCCTGAAGCGCAACCATGATACATGTCGGAGTGGCTCTGACAGGCCATGACGTTTTAGTAATGACAGGGATCTTGGGAAAGTCAGAGATGGCACTCCTAGCCATGACAATATAGGCAGGGAACACAGGGAACTCAAAGAAGGTCTTAGCAACACTTCCTCAGCTGTGTATTAGAAACACTCAAGCAGCAGGGTTAATTCGTTTTTTTATAATTTACTGCCAAGGTAATATAACACAAAGTATAGCATTATAAATGTAAATTAATTGAAAATATGACAAACTTAAAAAAATTTGCGATGGTGATAACTGGAAACTCATCATCACAGTAAAAAGGGTCCATTGTGTGCACCTGTGTCTTGTTAGACAATTACCCTTGTGTGTATATAAGCCCTTGTGTTTTCAATGTTCCTTGTCAGGCCATGTCCATTCGTGGTTGTCTCTTTGGTGAGCACGGTTCTGTTTTCCTTGTGTTTCCTATTTCCTTGCTCCTGGTATTTTTGTCATTAAAAAATATAAAATTATTGCATTTGGTTCTCTTTCAAATATACGTATGATATCTTACTATGGGAAACGCCTCAGACGTGACCAATCCTGGAAGCACCAATTACACCACGTCTGTCAGCTGACAGGCCAATCACCACAGTGATGTGAGAGGCCCGCCTCCCTAATATATATCGCAGCTAGTGGTCCCTACTTCATTCTCGTTCTCTTCCCTGTGAAGATCCTATCTGGAAGCTATCCTCAGCAGATCCTCATAAGGGTGGCTGCTAAACTATTCAACCCGTTATTCTAGGTACGTTGCTGAACGTTAATGGATGAGATTTCTTCTGAACTTTGTGGGTGATTGCTCATCTCTTGGAAGAGGATTTGGAGGATGAGGAAGAGAATACCATGAGAATAAAACTTGAGGGTTACGGGTTTGCCTTCAAGGGTGATTGAGACTATTCTGAATGCGAGAGTGGCTTCAACACACACTGCATATGATCGGAAATGGAATGTTTTTGAGCGATGGTGCGCACACAGACACATTGTCTTTTTCCTCTGTTCAGATATGTTGTTTTCTGCAGGAACTGTTGGATAAGGGCAGAACCTTTTCAACAGTTAAGGTTTATCTTGCCACAATTTCTGCGTGCCATCTGGGCATTGACAGGAAAACCACTGGTCAACATCTACTCATATCTAGGTTGATGCGCTGCATTTGAACAGGGTTTCAAAGTTACTGATTACGCTGTGGGATCTGTCTGTGGTCCTTAATGCACTATCTCAGTCCCCTTTTGACACTTCCACACTTCCCTTCTTGTAGTTGCAAGGAGAAGAGATATGCTGAGAATAAATTGGTCTGTCAACTGACAGACATAGCGCTTCCAGGATTGCTCACGCTCAAGGCATTTCCCATAGCGAGATACCTCACATCTGTTATCAAAGAACTGTGGTTATGTAAGTAAGTGTCTCGGAGTTCCCAACATGACAATTGTCTGATTTTTCTCCTCAGGTCAAAAGATGTATGAAGTTGATCTTGCGGCCACACCCCGAGTTGTTAAAAAGGAGATGCCTATTCCCTTCCTTAAAATTGATGCTGGCTTCTGTGATGCTGATGGTGTGAAGGTGTTTATTGGACCAGAATACTATTCATATGGAAGCCCAATGATTCTAGCTATGAGCAAAATCAGTCCTCAACCACAAAAGATTTCTCCAGAAAAATTTGGCTGTGTAGAATAAAGACAAGGCAAGACAACAGCTTCTGATAAGTCATTTTTATAAGCTAATGATTTAGCTGCATCTATTATTGTGCTAATAAAAATGACACTTGTCTGGCATATCTTTGAATCATTGTCCACTCAGGTTGTTAGTATGGTAAAAAAAAAAATTAAAAACAACTTTCATATTTGTAGCAAATTAGCTTAAAATCGACAAATCTGTTCGTCCACCGAACCGACAGTACGATCTTCTTATCAACTCTCAAGAAAGAGTCTTCTTCTTGTCATGAAGACTAACTTTGCTGTTCTGTTAGATTACTAACTAAAGTGCTCAACAGTATAAAAGCTTGTTTCTAAAGATCAAAACATTAAGTGACTATGATCGGTGAGCAGCAACAGAGACAATCAAGCGTATAATGGTGTTTAATAAATGAAACTACAAATACATATGACTACACTTAAACAAGGAATACATAAAAACAGAATAATGAAAAGTAAAGAAAGAAAGAAAGAGAGATAAATATTTGTGGCAAATATCACAAACAGTTAACCTTTGAGAGCCAGCATAGAATCAAATCACCTTAAGGCAGGGGCAGACAATCCTAATATTGATAGAAATTTAATTCAATTCACATTTATTTGTATAGCGCTTTTCACAATACAATTCATTTCAAAGCAGCTTTACAGAAAGTGCATGAGTCCCTATTACAATTTAGAGTGATCTGTTATCAGAGTTATGTATTTCAGAAATGTACAGTTAGCTAAGTGTATTAATTTAAACAATGTAATAATTTAATGCAGATACAATGAGCTCATTGAAGTAATGAATACTTGTTTGTTAACAAATGATTATGACATTTAGAAAATATAGCATTGGTGCATGTTGATTCAAAGTTTGCGTCATCTGAAGTCTTCGCAGGAGTTGGCACTGTCTCTTCACAGGTGTTGGGCATCTGAAGTCTTCATAATAGGAGCTGACGTACACTCTAGTTACCTCAGGATAGGCACCCCGAGATAAAACAGAGAAGCAAATATAAAATAATTAGTGTAGCTGCTGTTCATAACACTAAGTAAAGATAATCATGTATATTTGATCTGCTATAACTGTATAAGGTTAGGAGATGCATTATATGAATGTTAGGCTAAAGAGATGCATCTTTAGTCTAGATTTAAACTGGGAGAGTGAGTGAGTCTGAGCCCCGAACATTAAATCAAACCGTACTATCAAAAGCCCAGAGTTTAAAGAGCGTGATGGATTGTAAGGTGATAGAAGATTAGTTAAATACACAGGAGCTAAACCATTTAGGGCCTTATAGGTCAGTAGCAATACTTTGTAAATCATACGGAACTTAATGGGTAACCAGTGTAGAGATAATAGAATTGGTGTTATATGATCATGTTTTCTTGACCTAGTAATAAATCTAGCAGCTGCATTTTGGACTAATTGTAGCTTTTTTATTGAGGATGCAGGAAACCAGCTAGTAATGCATTACAGTAATCTAGTCTAGAGGTCTTTTCTGCATCAGAAACCGATAGCATATTTCAGAGCTTAGCAATGTTTCTGAGGTGGAAAAAGGCTGTTTTTGTAACATGTAATATGATTTTCAAAAGACAAGTTGCTGTCTAATATAACTCCCAGGTCTTTAACTGTAGAGGGTGAAGTTACAGTACATCCTTCTAGATGCAGATTGTATTCTAAGAGATTCTGTGTACAGGTTTTTGGTCTAATATGTAATACCTCAGTCTTAGCTGAATTTAATAGAAGAAAATTATAGGTCATCCAGTATTTTGTATCTTTAACACATTCTGTCAACTTAGATAATTTAGAGAATTCATCTGGTCGTGATGAAATGTATAACTGAGTATCATCAGCATAACAGTGGAAATTAATTCCATGTTTTCTTATAATATTACCAAGTGGCAGCATATATATTGAAAATAGCAGAGGGCCTACAGATCCTTGAGGCACTCCATAATTTACTGACATTATCTTCGATTATTCCACAAAATGGTAACGGTCTGATAGATATGATCTAAACCACCTGTCCCTGAAAGGGTGATTCTCACGAAACCGTTAAAACACCACGGCGCTAATCATTTTAAATATTAAACATGTTATTAAGTAATATAAAAAAGCATCACAATAAAGACAATACTGTTCTCTACCTTGCACAATGTGTAATTTCAACATGGGAATCAATTAGTAATTTTACTGCATTTTCTGTGAAAATTCTCATTACCGTAATGTATGTTATGTTTTAATTTCAACAAATTAAAATAAAATAAATTCAGAAGGAAAATAAATGGATGTTCTACTAGATTTAAGATGACAAAAAAATAATTTACTGAATATTCATGTTTAATAATAATATGTCCATGACTGATGTTCTCATCCTCCGCAAACATTTTTGAGGACTATACAGAATTTAAATAAAGTTTGATTTTGATCCAGTATGTATATTTTAATATATTTTATTGTACATTTATATGTATATTTTAATATACATACATTTTGTATTTAATGTTATTTATTCCATATCTAAATTATTACTAGATTATATGAAACATCATTGTAATGTAAAGACAACCAAAAAAAAAAAAAGAAAAAAAAAGAAAGGTTAATTACTTTTGGAGGCTGGCTCCATTTATTTATAAAAAAAATAAAAAAATAATTTTACCTTGTATACAAACATGGAAAACCTGTAATTTTGAAAAGGTTAGTGACTTAGTGGACCTGACAGCCTGGGACGAGGCTGACAACCTAAAAAAAAAAAAAAAAAAAACTAAATATTATAATGGAGGAAAACTGTTTTTAGAAAGACATGCTATTTATAGGTTTGTGGGTGGCTCTTAAAAGAGCCGTTGTGGGGAAGTCATGAGGAGGACTTCAAATGCTACTCCGTCGGCTGCCATGGTACTGCTCCCTCCGCCGAGAAGTGTTCCATGAAAACCTCCCTCACCTGGACTGCCTCTCTGGAGGAGTTGTTGGCTGCAACCTGACCCAGACCTGGCAGTGGCTCCTCTCCAGCATGCCCCGCGCCCCTCACAGCAGGTGCCTCTCTCCCTTCCGAATACCTCATGAAGTTGTGGAGAACACACGTCACCTTCACACACTTCTCCGCAACTTCAGGGTGGACCTCGATGAGGCGGCGGTACATCCTCCATTGTGAGGAGAAGATGCCAAAGGCGTTCTCCTCTACCAGCCTGGCTCTGGAGAGGCGGTAATTGAAGACACGCCTCTCTGGGGGAAGGGTGCCTCCAGGGAAGGGCCGCATGAGGTTCCTCTGCAGCGGGAACGCCTCATCACCCACGAAGACATGGGGCTGGGGTCCTCTGTCTTCAGCACCAGGTAGAGGGTGGTCAGGAGGCAGATGAAGTGTGCCAGCCCGGAGAGCCTGTCCAAAGGCGGAGTTTGACAGAATCCCACCGTTACTTGTCCTGCCATACCCCCCAACATCGATCACCCGGAAGCGATACTTCGCATCCACGACTGCAAGCAGAACGATGGAGAACGTTCCCTTGTAGTTGTGGAACTGGGATCCTGAGTTGGGGGGTGCCTTCAGCACCACATGCTTCCCATCCACCGCTCCAACGCACAGAAGGAAGTTCCACCGCTCCTGAAATCCCTCTGCGATGGACCTCCAGTCATCGGTGGTGGGCACAGCCATGTAGCCCTCCACAAGGCAGTCCCAGATGGCAGATAGATCACTGTGTTTATACAGAGAAACATGACAGTATCACGTCTGGCAAGAGAATATTTTAAAGGGCACTTATTATGCAAAAATCACTTTTACATGGTGTTTGTACATAAATGTGTGTTGGCAGTGTGTGAGCAAAACAACCCTAGAATGATAAAAATCCACCCAGTGTTTTTTTTACAATCTCAATAAATCATAAGCACTGTCTCAGAATGAGCTGTTCTCAGATTCAGCGCAATGTGACGTAGAATTGCGCAGGCCCCTCCCACGACTGTTGAGTGACACTTCAGTTTGAGCATAGACCCGCCCTGAGTGAGCTGGACACAGTCCGCCATTGTTCGACGCTTGATCTGCTGTAGACAAGAATGTCTCCTAAGCGATTGAGGTGTTTTGTTGTTGGATGTCAGAATGAACATATCAGTGTTCATTTACTCAAGTTCTTACTCCACGATGGATCTGTACCAACTGTTCGTGATCCAGATTACACTCTGCGGAGCGACAGGACTAACGTTACTGATCACGGCAGAAATGAAAGTGAGAGCGCGCACTTTATGACAGCTCATCGAATAGTTTTACGGATTTACAGTGTACCAGTTTATTAAGCACAGACTAAAAAGGTGTGTATATATTTGTTTGCTGTTAGTTGTAACGAGTGTTTTGTGTACTTCGCTGTGTATATTCCATGATAATGAAAGCGAGAAAGAGAGAGTTTATGGATAAGACTTTAATGCTCACATCTTATACTGTGTTTATTTAGCTGTTCTTACAGTGATTCTCTGGAGTAAAACTAACACTTCATCTTTTGTGTGATGTACAATAAACTTCATTGAACTCATCAGTATATTTTGGTCATCATTCGGACGAGGTCTGCTACAGCAGGCTTGTATTAATAGTGGATAAAAGCAGATGACAAATAAGTTATAACCATAATTAAGCTAAACTATACCTGTTTAATCTCCATACAGTATATATTCTCTGGCGCTGTGGGCATTATTGTCCGACTCCGAGTCAAAAAGGAACACGCTACTGAGAGTTTCTGTTTTGATATTATCAGATGAGATTGTCCTGACTGAAGCGTGAGCTCGTGAGGCTCCGCCCCCTTGGCCGGCAGCAGCAGTTAATTTGCATTTAAAGGGATACACACTAAAACAGCGCGTTTTTCTGAGCCCCAAAAAATGACAATTTAAACATGCTGTAAAAAAATATCTGTTGGGTATTTTGAGCTAAAACTTCACATACATACTCTGGGGACATCAGAGACTTATTTTACATCTTGTGAAAAGGGTCATAATAGGTGCCCTTTAATGTCTAGGTTATAGCAGTTAACTCAGTATCACTAGAAAGATCACTGTGTTTATACAGAGAAACATGACAGTATCACGTCTGCCAAGAGAATATTTTAATGTCTAGGTTATAGCAGTTAACTCAGTATCACTAAAAAGATCACTGTATTACAGAGAGACATGACAGTATCATGTCTGCCAAGAGAATATTTTAATTTCTAGGTTGTCTAACGTTAGGTTATAGCAGTTAACTGAGTATCACTAGAAAGAGCACCAACAGTGGTATCCGTACCACAGTTTAAAAAAACATTGATAGCATAGCATATGTTAGCATATTGAATATACTGTATTTAAAATATCATATACATTTACTAACCGAAGACAGATGGACAGGCGCTCCGCAGCTGGGATAGAGTGCCTGTAGTTGGTGTCCTGGAGGGTGATCCTCACTCCGATGCGGGACAGCAGGTCATCAAACTGGGTGCGGGACAGGCGGAAGTACCGCTGAAAGCGCCCGTCATCCAGGCGCAGTTCCTGGAGCAAATGGTGAAACTCGCCAAACTGGGTTCGCCTCCGAAGGGTCTGGTGGACCCAAATACGGCGACGATGATCCCTACGCCGCTGTTCTGCTCTCCAGAGCAAATACAGAGCGGTGACTCTCTCGATAAATGATCGATCAACATCAGACATCTTGTAAAAAGATGGCCGCCAACGGGTTTCGAAACTTTTGCCTCTTACGCGCGTAAATTTCGCTTCAAACTTTACTTTTTACGCACGTCAATTTCGCTCTTGACGCGCGAATGGACACAAAGTGGTCAAACGTATAACTAGACGCGGCAGGCGCGAATTTGACGCGCAATTCGCGTCCGGTGTGAACGCACAGTTAGAGGAACTAAAGGTGTTTGAATAAACATGAAACACACGTGATCGTTGTCATGCGGTTAATCCGGACAATCGTGGAACAGCTATGTCATCATCAGAGCTCCTGCAGCCCAGTGCAGCCGCTCTGGCTGAGTTCTCCAGCTACTCTCGAATCGCTCTCGCGGTACGTTGATGGCACACGTCACAGTCAAGTGGCGTCGGCGCTGTATCAAGTCGGACAACATTTCTAACCGGCATGCACTGCTTCGAGTGCCTATTCACCGCCTATTGTTTTCCCTCCCTCCCCGCGCGAGTCAGGGTTGTGTTTAGACCGAACACGTTCGGTGTTGGTAAAATGGATGAGGGAAATGTGTTGGTCAAGGAAGAAGCCTCTCCACCGTTACTGGAAGCCTTTTCTTTGTTCAAAACGTCCAGTGCCTGTCTCAACAAAGATGCTAGCTCTGGCTTTGCCATTGTTAATATGGCGGCCAACGTGGATGACAGAGCACGATAACTTTCACTTTGAAAAGGACGCTCTGCCAGCTGTATTATCTTGTATTACCTCACTTGTCTTTAATAATGTTTGAACTTTATTATTTATTATAAACCATGAGTTGTGTGATTGCTACACCACTAATTAACAGTTACTTATCACTGAATTGGCAGTATACCTGATCCATAATGTCATAATTCAGGGCATTCTCTGTCCAAGGATGGACAATTATTTGCAAACAATCAAATTGATTTATGAAGAACTCAACTCTAAAGAATAACCTCTGTTTGCACATTAATATGTAAAACAGTGAGTAAACATACCATATACAACCTCAAACAGTTTGAGCCCCCGAAACTCTCGCTTTCCATGGCGGCCAACATAATTGTACTATCTTGATAGGGAGTGGTCTAAAAGGAAGGCCATCATTCTTCTTGTGGCTTCATCCACAGTTCTCCCTCCAATTTCTGCCACCACGCCAACCTAAGGAAAAACAAGATTATCATAATGGGGGAGACAACACAAAAATTAACCTTTTTCAATTACATTTTCCCCAAAATCGTGCAGCCATAGGTTAATCAATGGTATGCTGCTATTTTACATCGGAAATAGTAATATTTTTCTCTAGATGTGCTCAATGCAAAGAGAGATTACACAAAATACTGACTTTTGCCTGAAGAAGCCTTTTTGTTCTTATTTTGTGTACAAATTTCCTGTACCTTCTGTTTATATCTTAATAAAGACACCGAAAAATAAATATGGATGGTAATTAAAACTTTGCTAAAACAACAAAGCTGGTGGTGGCCTAAGACTTTTGTACAGTACTGTACGCGCACATTTTTTTAAAGATCAGCCCTGTGAATCTGCTAAATGGTCATATTAGAACATACCACTTGTTTGTGGAAGGTGGGGTCTGCCAATTTTTGCTCCATTGCATCAACATCCGAGACCGTCCTCAGGGGGAAAACAATATCTTCGGGAAGTGCTGCAACTGTACTTGCATCCCGTTGTGTGAGGAGTGATTGTATCATCCTCCCATGAACCCTCTGCGTCTCCTTGATTTCCTCCACGATGGTTAGGAGACGTGCAAACATGCCATCTCTAAATGAAGTAGTAAAGGCCGTTAAAGGAATTGAAGGTGGAGGGGGCTGAATAAATGGACGGGTCTTGCGTGAGTGGGGATCCTGCGGTTGGAGGTTCTCTGGAACTGGGGGAGGTAAAGGCTCACTGGATAGATGATCATGCCCAGCACCATCGAGTTCCTCATCAGAGCTTGACAGACACACTGGCCTTGAAATGCATAAAATGTAGAGCATAATTAATTAGTTGGTACAAGTTTCACATTAGAGCTGTATATGTGCAATGTAGGATAATAGGATAATGAATAATTATGAATAATGAAATAAACGGTGCTTTAATTTTTTGAGCTACAGTATGTGTATTTAACAGTGGAATTAAAGAAGCACTACATTGACTTCACTGTATGAATTAAATATACTGTACATTGATTCTTATTAAAGCTACTTAAGTTATTCAGTCGAGCAGAAAGTTACATTCTCTTTGACTTGTTTGATTATCATGATACATGATTTAATGATACAAGCGACAGTATCACTGATGCTAATACTGATAATGCTACTGATGTCTCTATGAAACTGATTTATTTTTAAACATTGATTATAGATATTCAACATTACAGTGTAATTGAAAGCTATCAATGTAAGACAACTTAAAACAATCTTCACATAAACCCATTATAATAAATGTCATATTTACCTGCGGCCTTCCAGTCTAATAGGAAATATACAGAAATAGAATAAAGTTATCAAACACTTTAAAGTCTTAACTGCATAAATTATAAATTAAATATATTTGTCCTTATTAAAGCTAAAATTGCCTGTTACCTTTGTTTTTTGATTAGCATTAATGGCAGACATCACAGCAACTTGATTACTAGGCTGCAGTCACTTTAAGATCTGCCGCTGCCGCTGCCGCAGGTGATGGGCGGATGGACAGCCCAAGGTTTTGTGCCTAGTATTGCACATATTCTATTACCGCTGCATGTGAATTCTGCTTCCTCTTGTTTTAACCGCATCGTTACAGAAGAACACACCAACCATGAATCAAGCAGCAGGGATTATGTGTCTCCGTCAAGGAGATCGACCCATCGAGGATTACGTAAGAGACTTTATCGATCTGGCAAATGTAACTTCTATGGACTCTCTGTGCCTCATGATTTTTTTTAGAGGGGGATTATCAGAGCCAATTGGGTCAGCCATGCCACTGCACAATCCCAATTGGACTTTAGAATTTTATATTTACTTGGCCCTGCAACTGAGTGGTTCTGTATATGCTGTGGGGATCACGGAGGAGAAACGTGGTGCTCCCACATTAGTCCCTCGTCCCGTCACGTCTGCCGATCCAGAGACTGTTCACGTCACGTCTGCCGATCCAGAGACTGTTCACGTCATGTCTGCCGATCCAGAGACTGTTCATGTCACGTCTGCCAATCCAGAGACTGTTCATATCACGTCCGCCGATCCAGAGTCTGTTCACGCCACGTCCGCCGATCCAGAGTCTGTTCACGCCACGTCCGCTGAGCCAGTGTCTCCGGACAAGATGGCCACCGCCGAGCCAGTGTCTCTGGATAAGATTGCCGCCGCCAAGCCAGTGTCTCCGGACAAGATAGCCGCCGCCGATCCAGAGACTGTTCACGTCACGTCTGCCGATCCAGAGACTGTTCACGTCACGTCCGCCTAGCCAGTGTCTCTGGACAAGATAGCCATCTCCGGACAAGATGGTTGCCGCCGAGCCAGTGTCTCCGGACAAGATGGCCGTCGCAACGTCGCCTGAGCCCTCAGCAGATATGGTCGCCGCCACGCCTGAACCTGAGCCCTCAGCAGAGATGGCCGCCGCCAAGCCTGAACCTGAGCCCTCAGCAGAGATGGCCGCCGCCACGCCTGAACCTGAGCCCTCAGCAGAGATAGCCGCCGACACGCCTGAACCTGAGCCATCAGCAGAGATGGCCGCTGCCACGGTGTCTGTTCCTGTTCCTGAGCCGGTGTCTGTTCCTGTGCCATGGTCGCCTGCAGGGTCGTCTCCGCCCTGGCCGCCTGAAGGGTTGGCTCCGCCCTGCTCGCCTGCACTGCCTGCTCCACCCTGGTCGCCTGCACTGCCTGCTCCGCCCTGGCCTCCCATCCTGCTGTAGTCTCCAGGCCCTTTTCCGCTCCATGGGAATTCTTCACATAGTAGCACAATAAACTTAAATTACTCCATCATTTGTGGTCACACAGAAAAAAGAAATATGAAAAAAGAATCTGTGATATGTCTACTTTTATATGTGTCCACTTACAATCAAATCAAAACATTGTGCTTTTGTAAAATAAAGAAAATAAACGGTGTGCTTTTTGCCTCTCCGTCGCGGTGAACTTTTTTTTTTCTGGAGCACGTCTATAAACTGAAACAAAACTCAGCGAATAATTGTCACACATTTATGAGCCATATATCTTTATAAACATTTAAGTGTCTTTTAAACTTTTAAATGATCGGATTCAAACTGAAAACAAATATTCTGTTTAAGTAATTTGTATAAAACCAACAAGATGTCCAGCTTCTTAAACCCTTGCTCATTATTTTTTTAATTGACCATGCCCACGTGCGCAAAAGATGCGTAAAAACTTACGCATTATCCATGAGTGGTGCAGAGACATATGTAACCATTTTTGGCACTGCTGTATGAAGGCTTGGGATTATGATGAATTCTTTGTAAGTACATATTTGAAAATTTTAAACATAAATTAGCAGCAGTCAGGTAGCTTATTTTGTGATATTTGCTGATTTGTGCAATGCATTCACATGCTACAATGATGTATATCTGTGCATTTATGTACTTTTCAGGACATGTGGGCTGGCCTGCTCCATCATGTCACTGGGGTGCACCCGTGGGCTCTTGGTTGCTGCCATCATGGTCCTTTAGTGGAACAAAGGGAGAAGCGGTGGATTGAGCCTAATTTAGTTGCCCATCAGAAGCTGTCCTGACCTTGAGTCCTTCCACAATCATATTCTCATGTATGCGAGCAAGAGGTTCAACTTTTCCAAAGCTGGGTACAGTGCACGCATTCATCTCGCCGCACTGGATTACAATCACCACGCCAACCAGGAAGCAAGGAAAAAGAAAGATGGGTCTCTTCAGTAAGTATTCTATACATGGTGATAGGATGGATCACAATCGTAGGGTAATTGACAGTGCAGACTAACTGGGATACAAAGGTCAGTACCTTTGGCTATTGGTCAAAACATTTGTGCTATGCCTTCATCACACACAACTGTAACCACTTTAGAACAAATGTGTATTGGCATAGGCCATAATTGGCTCTAAGGTTATCTGTGCCTTATGAGGTCATGAGTGTGGATCACAGTGAGAAAGTATGGTTGTAAACGTTGGACCCCCCCACCACCCCGTTTCCACAGGTCACTCTGCAACACATCAATGAAAGAAAAAAAAATTAAAGAAGAGGACAAAGAAGAAGAAAAAAAGAAGAAAGAATTGCCCAAAGTGCCTTGGGTGTTTTCAACATTGTGTTGCAACTAGGCTACAGTCCTAATTCAGAATCCAGATAGCCTAAGAATAAATTTCATGACCACACTTGTTTGTTTGTTTTTTTTGGTCAAAATAACATTTATTTTAACATTTATTGTCAAAATATCTGAACATAAAAAGGAACTATTACAATTATGTATAAATAAAACATTGAAATCAGAAAATTCAAAAGTATTTACATTATTTATTATAATACAGTAATTACACTATTTACACCCTACTTGGAATGTAACCCGTGTATTGCCCGTGTGGGTCTGGGTAGCGGTCCCTAATCCTCCAGACACAGCAACTTGGGATCACCACCCTGTGTCCCTGGCCAAGTGCTCCATACTGCCACACCACAAACTGCCGGTAGGCAGCATAATGGAATTGTTTCAAGCTCTCACCGGGGTCTGGAAGGTCCTGGGTAGCCCTGACATCATTCCAGATCATTCCTAGAGAGCCTTAGCACCCCTTCATCAATTATGTAAAGGTCCATGTGAGGCAGGTTTGAGATACAGTACTCTGGAGGCTGCCCACAGCACTTCCGCTCCAGGTCAGTTGGCATCTCCCTGCAGGCGTCACAGACACACCAGGGAGGCTGTCCAGCTACAGGAGGGGGAGCTGCAGCAGGGTTGCCCTTAAATGATGGAAGAAGGTAGAAAATTAGACTTGCATCCCTAGCCAGACAGCGCTGTAGCAGCTGACGACTTTCGTTCAAGTTCATATCCTGAATTCTGTCCTGTAACGAGTACAAATTAATTATGTAGCAAAACAGCTCAAATGAGGGGAATGTATAATTAATAATCAATAATTAATTATTAACAATTAATCATACTGGTTATGAGCCATATAACCTACACCAGGGTTCCTCAAACTCGGTCCTGGAGGGCCGCTGTCCTGCAGAGTTTAGCTCCAACCCTGATCAAACACACCTGAGCTAATCAATGTCTTCAGGATCACTAGAAACTCACAGCTAGGTGTGTTTGATCAGGGTTGGAGCTAAACTGTGCAGGACAGTGGCCCTTCAGGACCGAGTTTGAGGAACCCTGACCTACACAATTTAAATCGCCCAAAAAGGGAATACAAAGCCCATATATTGGTATCTCTATATATAAACAATTTACCACAACGAATTACAATTCATTATGAATATACAAATGGGCTATATATCAAATTTGTGAATGCCTACAAAATTAATGTCACATCGAATAATTCGTTTGTCCGCCACGAATCATGCGATTTTCTTATCTTATCTTATTTAATAAATGAAACTATAAACATACAACAACATCTAACACAGAATACATATATGAGTAGTATTATGAAAGTAAAGAAAGAAAGAAAGAGCAGATTATAGAATGGCAAACATATCACAAACAATGAACCTTTGAGAACCAGTAAAGAAAATCAAAACCACCTTAAGCAGGGGTATATAACCTTAACGCATTTAAACCTTGAAAAATAATAATACTTGCATTGATCTTTTGTTGCTGAGGAATGCGTGTGTAAGTGTCCGTTCTCGGTGTGTCCGTTAGTTTGACGTGTTGTTTCGGTTCTTCCGGAGCTCGTGTAGTTCGAGGGAAGTTCAAACGGATTACTTGTAAGAGTTGCCAGAAACTTAGCTTAAATGCAGTTGTCGGTGACTTTAAGTCTGTGCTGCGTGCAATGGCACCACTGAATATGGATCGGCCATCAATGCTGAAGGCCAATGTCCATGATCTGTCACGCTTTAATGTCCTTGACGGTGACCAAGGTTTTGTGTTCATGCTGTTGCAAAAGAGCATTACTAAGGTCACTGAAGGGCTGAACATTGAGGTGATGTTGACAGGTAGCATGTTTGGCCAGAAAAGTGATGACATCATTGATGTCAGTGGATTTGTGGATACTGACTACATTGTGTCTGTGTCTTTACACACAGCATGCAATGTTCATGGTAAAGACCCCAGGATCCACTTAATGTGGTCCAGATATGGTGTCCAAGAGGTGGTGGGCAACAGAGGGAGTCTGTTTTCAGCTCTTTCTATAAATGAGACAGCCAACTTATCCTCCAATCTTGACCACAGAGATCTTGACATCTCCAGGGCACTTCAGGGGGTGTTCAAGGAGGCGGAGCTTGGTTACACATTAACCTTTGTACAAATGTACACTAATACACCAGATAACAGATTAGCAAAGAATAGTGTGCACCCAGTTAGTGGGTGCTTGGTGACTTGTGGATCGTGTCACCCAAGGCACCTAAGAAGTATGTGGTCTAGGGCAGACACGTATCTGACGTACATGTCAGATCGCTGTCTGAAGGTCGGCCCAACAGTAAAGGCTCGAATTGAGCAGGTTGCTCTTTTTGAGGAAGGCATTCACCATGCCATGGACAGTGAGTCCACTTTTGATGAGGAAGTGTTGGGCAATCTGATTAGGAACAAGCCTTTGCTTGTTCCTTTTAGTGATGTTGATGCTGATGCTGGGGTAATGTATGTTGTTCAGAACGTGGCCAAGCAAATGGTGGGTAAGCTCAGGTCCCTTTTTGAAAATCATATGGGAAAAGGAGGCTATGATCAGACATGGGCGGCATTTCAATGTGAGCTTGGTCTGGAAGAGTTATTCTTTGGCCAGATCTATCTATCTATCTATCTATCTATCTATCTATCTATCTATCTATCTATCTATCTATCTATCTATCTATCTATCTATCTATCTCAAGAGTTCACTGTGATGCAAAAATTATGCATTGTATTATGTCACTTTCTCTCTCTAATACAGCTCTTACAGTGGGGTTCGAAATCATCAAATACGACAATTTTTTGGCCATAACTTCATCATTTTGGACGTGTAAATGCGTATTAATTTCTCTTGCTTATTTGACTGTTGTAGGCTACTTACCGTGGGAGAATCGCACTGGGCAATGGTTTCTGCGATCGTCGCACACAGTGACAGTCTTAATATTTTATTTCCTTGCTCAAAATTATAAAGGGATCAGCATAAATGTCTGAGTGAAGGAAACACGGGTATATGTAGCCATTACATTTAAACACATCACTTCCCAGAATGTATCCATCTCTTTGCCAAAGAACGTTATTTCACCGGGACAGGCTGAGGATGTCCATATTAAGCAATATAAACATTTCTGCAGTAGGCTATTTAATTTATCACAACTTCATAATCAGTATTGAGATGAAAGAACTATAAAAGTAGGCTATTCTTTTTTTTCTCTGGACCAGACAATACAGAATTCTATGACAGGGTCCTGGTGTTGTTTACCCATAGCAACGGTTGCTATGTGTCGCTGGTTGAAATGGATGAGAGTCACAACCAAATGAAAATAAAAAATGAAACAAAAAAAATATTACAATTATAAATTATCCCACCTAAATTAAGGCATGTTTTAAGCCTCCAGCAAATATGCAGCCCTGTAACTCCTGTAATTACGTCATTTTAAAGAGAGAGAGAGAGAGAGAGAGAGAGAGAGAGAGAGAGAGAGAGAGAGAGAGAGAGAGAGAGAGAGAGAGAGAGAGAAGAAAAAAAAGAGTTGTGGTACCGATTCAGACAATGGTTTCTGCCCCACGAAAATGTATGGTCAGCGCACCAATGATTGTAACAGTCTATGCGCGGCACGCTACTGGAAAATACACATTTGCAGCATAAAATCAATCGCCTGGAACCATACTTTCCAGCGCAGGCAAACCGCTGGATGGCTAACCCTCTTTCGTCAAAAACCAAAGATGAGGGATTTGCATTCAAATCTATTGGACGACCCTCTACGGTGTCAAGCGACGAAGAGGGGGTACGTGAGGGGGAAATGACCAAATGGCAGTATGTGACGAATAGGGGTGAGACCGTGTTGATAAAACAAATCAATGCTATATTGGTCAACATGATGAAATGTTAGAATATGATTGTTATTCTAATGTTGATCTAGCTTACTGCTAGTCTAATATAGCCAACAAACTAACACATAGAATAACATTATAACTTTCAACACACTAAATGCAGTTTAGTGTGATAGTGTAACGTTAGACCAAGTGAAACAGCGCTGCATTACCTCACAAGTTTAATTGAACCAATCCTTCAAAATAAAGGTACTGCAACTTATAATAAATAAATCATATATAAATGTATAAATAACAAACAACTTAAATTCGAAATTATCAAAGTGATTATAGAAAAAATAAACAAATTATATATAAATTATATCAACAATATTATGGCAGCATTTACACCTTGTTTTGCTCTTATCAGATTTGGCAAAGTATCAGATCTGTAAATTCAGTCCTGTTCAGGAGGAGGTTTATTTCAGGTAAACTGGATTAGATTAGAATAATTGTGCTCATACTTTCACTGATCAAGGGTTTACAGTATGATCAGATATTCTGGGTTTATATATTTTACATTTATTAACCCTTTAAAACCGGATGTGTCGTCGACGACACAGCCAACCAAGCTGTATTCATGTCACTGTAACTCTTCAACCGTTTGCACTATCAAAATAATTCAAATAGTTTCTGAAAGTAGACATTGTGCGCTTTTCGCCAATATACGGTAATGTCATGCTTTCCATCAGCAAATGACAGGCTGACAGCGGCTTTCGGGGAGAGTGGGAAGGAAGGATTTGAACAGATATACGGAGCGCGGCAGGTTAGAGAGTTTGAGTTTTAAGCCCTATTCGCACAGGATTAGTATTACCCCTGGACCTCTGTAATTAAGAAATTACCCCCTGACGTCTGTGTTTTTGGTGGCTCATTCACACGGGCAAATAAATGTCCGTAATTCCCTCGATTTTACGGACTTTAGTCAGGATATGACATCACAGCTGCGTAACATCCGTTGCTGGCTTTACTTAAGTTAATATGGTTAGGTTGCTTTTAGCTAACGTTAGCTACTATAACGTTACAGTAAAAAACTTTCCTTACTGCATGCTGCAACGCATGTCATCCATTTGATCATCTTTCGAGATTTAGCTCTTCTTGGTAGCTGCCCATCTCTTTTAAGTCGTCTCCGTCCACTGTAATACGACCCTCTTGGCCCAACACTACCACAAAAAGCGTCCAAAGTTTCCAAAAGAGCTTCCATGTTGCGCCAAAATGCTTAGTTTAACGTTTCCATGACAACGGTCCGAGTTGAGCATCCGGGTCACGTATTTACTGTAGTTTGTTTTCTCTTGTGCAGCACTTCATAGTTTTTATTCGAGAACAACTATAATCGGATTGGAGTAGGGCATATCGAGAGATGTTATTGTTAATATAGTTTTAATACAGACGTAAAATGGACTGTTAAATGGCCCATAATGGTTATTACGTTCTTTAGGAAACGATAGGCTGATTAAAAAAAACAGCCCAAAATCACAGACATGGGGATTCGCACGGGACTGGTATTATCAGAGGACCCCTGTGTTGGTCGAAATACGGTAGGTAATTTTCGGGGGAATTTTTACAGACATTTTTACAGACATGGCAGATTCGCACGGGATAAAAATCACAGACGACCTCTGCGATAATTACAAATTACCGGAGGTCCCTAGGGCTTTAGACGATTTTTAGATTACAAAACAATTAAAAATGGACAAAAACATGGCGAAGACAGGGTATACAAGAGAGGAGGCGAATGAGTTTATTTTTGATGACGATTGGAAGGAGGCTGAGCAGGACTCTTCAGACCCGGAGTCTGTATATTCAGATGCTGAGGAGGCAAAATTGTTCGTTTACATGTACCTGATATGACTGCCTAAGTGAAGTGAGTACCTTTCCCTTTAATTGATGTGATGTCATTAGTCAATACAATTTCCTGTTCTGTTCCCTC
Organism: Leuciscus leuciscus; assembly: GCF_965113295.1. Lineage (NCBI taxonomy): Eukaryota > Metazoa > Chordata > Actinopteri > Cypriniformes > Leuciscidae > Leuciscus > Leuciscus leuciscus. The sequence goes on along the minus strand of NC_138728.1, from coordinate 33,805,103 downwards.
CTTTTCCTCTTTGCATTGGTGATGCAGTGGAGAGGTGAGGTTATTTTGGCCTCTTGATAATCTTTTTTAATCCTAATTTTAATTGTTGCTTTTATGTCTATATTTTCACTCAAAATTATGTATATAATATTATTTTACCTATCTGTGTGGTTATTTTTGTCGGTTCATCCCGTTTAAGTTATATTTTTGCATCTGGGCCTAAATGTGAAATGAGAGCACATGTGACGTTTACATCACATTTGTTTTATAGAGTTAACGAGGGCGAATCTCACTAATAGGCTGATTACATTTGTTTGTATATCAGGTATGTTTTCTGTTATATGCATTTTATTGTTCTATGTGATTTATTCCTCTTTGCAATGGTGATGCAGTGGAGAGATAAAGCGAGGGCGAATCTCACTAAGAGGCTGATTACATTTTGTTAGTATATCAGGAATTAAAGATCAGTGAAACTGCCGAATGCTGTCCTGTCCTTCTCATACGCAACCAAAAACACAACACAGACAACAGACCAGTTACACGTGTGCATGTGTGTGTGTTCATGTGTTTGCATGCATGTGTATGGCGCTCGCTTTGTGTCATTTCTTTCCTAACCAAGCTTAAAGACGTGTTAACGTGCGTGTGGAGAACGTCTGCCCGTCTTAAGCTGAGTTCACACTATAAGCGACTTTGTCGCTGCATGTCGCCAGTGGCTGGCGGTGCGGTCGCTAGTAGGCGTTCCCACTACTGGTTGCCTAGTACTGTTTGTGTGTGACATTCACGGATGTTACTCCATGTTGTAGAACAATCCGTTTTCTTCCCGCAACAAACAAACATTTTGGAAGGAAAAGTCTAAATATAAATGGAATCAGTACATAAAATTAAAGATGAACGAGAAACAGCGAGCTCTCTTTGCCATCGCGGCTATTTAACTGCAGCAAACGGGCAAATTCCGGTCTATCTGGGTTCACGAAAGCATTCAGACTCGGAGTCAGTACGGCAAGTACCACCGTATGTACACAGAGACATATCATACATTATACTTATAGGACAGTTTCTGACTACTAAAATGAGGTTCTCATTCTTCTTGCCTTGGTCGGACTCGGCACTGAAGAGTGACGGATCACGCGCGCCTCACTGACTTCACTCGTATTGGTTGTAGCTTCCGAAAGTCGCTCTTCATTTGCATAAAGTTAAACAGATCTCAAGCTGCGTTCACACTACACGCGACTTTGTCGCTGCAAGTCGCCAGTCGCTGGCGATGAGGTCGCTAGTGGCCGTTCCCACTACTGGTTGCCTAGTAATGTTTATGAATGACATCCAAAAGACAGCGAATCAGCTTTCTTGCCGCTAAAAAACAAACTTTCTGGAGGGAAAATACTAAATATAAATATACTCCGTACATAAAAACGTCTGAAGTGAAGCATGAAGATGAACGAGACACAAAAGTCGATTTTTGTCATTGCGGCCGTTTATCTACGACATAAGCGCAAACGCCAGTCTATCTGGGTTCACGAGACCATTCGGGCTCGGAGTCGGCACGGCGAGTACCACCGGCTGGTGCATGAGCTGCGGCTGGATGAAGTCCGGTTCCAGCAGTACTTCAGGCTGGACAGGACCCAGTTTGATGTGCTGCTGCGGAGGGTGGGTCCCCTGATTTGCAAGGACAATACACGTTTCCGACGAGCCATTTCCCCCGGTGAACGGCTGGCAATTTGTTTACGGTAAGTAAGCCTATTTAAATGCGTAACTGAACCAGGTTGATTAAAATATTTAATCGATTTAGATGCTTTTATATAGACTAAGACTATCACGTTTAATTTAATCAGTATATAAATACACACATGTTTCAACATTTAATCAATGTCACCTTGCTATCTGGGATAGGCCTATACATACATATATGTAGCGGCACAAGGATGGGATGGAATGATTTTAAGCATAAATGATCTCTGCTAGCGACTACGCCACCCTGGAATCTTGCCAGGGAAAATAAAATATAGTTTACTTAAGGAAACACAGGTTCGTCCACAGTAAGGCGGCAGGAGACGTGGGTACAAAAAAATATAAATTTGTTTTATTAAAGATATAATCAATATAAAAATGCACAAACATCAACAGCACTCAATGTAGACAATTTTGTGGTTCAACAAACACACATGGAGCGACCTGAGTCAGCGGGACAGGAGCCGAGGCAGAGCAGTGGATAAGGGCACATAAGGCCTCCACGACAAGTCACCTTTTCCGTACACCTGTGCATATACACTCACACCAATACACACACTCACACCACTCAGCACACAACACTCGTGAGGGAGACCACCACCAGCAATCCGCCCCTGCTTTGTGCACTCAGCTCCTGGAACAGAAATGTCACTGTTGAGACACACTCAGAATTGTCACTCCAGGAGACAGAAATTGGAGTAGAAATAGTCACAGTTTCACGTTAAACGGATTACAAAATTCTGAGTCAAAATACAAAATAAAAGCCAATACAAACGAAAAGGAAATTTTCCCCCCAAAATAAAGGGCTCACATGGAGGCACACACACTAAAATAAACACAAAGGACAGTGTTTTCAGTCCTTTGTCCACAGCGGAGCAAAGCAACCGCAAAAGGAGTAACGCAGCAAAGCCATGAAGCAGCAAAGCCATAAAGCAGCAAAGCAACAGCGCCTCCAGAAGTAGTCCCACGCAGTCAACCGCACGGAAACTAATCGGTGGTGCAGATGCGACCCATTGGTCCGTACTACATCTATAAATTTACAAATAAACAATCAGACAAACTCTGTGATTTAACTGCTAACCATTAATAAAAACTGTTTCTCTCAACAGATTGCCATTTAACCTAGGCGCAAATTTAAAACTACATACCTTTTAGGTGCGATCTCTGGGGACCAACTCAGTCAGGCAGACAACATGCATGTGGGCTCATCCCATCTATCAGGTGGACAGCGTGCGCGTCGGCAATAACTAAGCATTCTGGGCATGAAGTATAAACAACCATACTCTGACCATCAAGAGTACAACCTCAGCCGAATGCCAGCCGCGAAAGCTTGCATGTCGCCCTGGAAATAAGCTAATGTTAGCTACAGTATGCCATTGATCGACCAGCTCACAACACCCAACATACCTGAATGACGACAGAAAATGACGACACGGGAAGGGGCGGTGCCTCATGGCACCATACACTCTAACCAGCTTGTTTATATGCGCTACTACAGCTCACTGATAGGACGAGCTCAAATGAATTAATCAGCCACCTGCAGGCAGGATATATTTCATTAGACCTGCCACATATATATGTGTATATGTGTATGTATAGGCCTATATGTGTGTGTGTGTGTTTATATTTATACTTGTTTATACTTATAAAGTGTGTGTATATATTATATCTTTGTGTGCACCAAAGAAGAATCATATATAACATGTTGAAACATATATAATCTTATTTAATGTGTCGGTTAAGTTATTATAAAAATAAACAAATATAAATATATAATGTATTTTTTTAACTGCAAAATTGTGGATTAATATGCTTTCTTTTCATATAAATGTATACTTTAATTCTTAATACATATTTACAAAGATTCCTTGCAACAGGGGATTCATACCGCAGTATCCGATTGTTAAGTCTGACGTCACACGTGACGTTTAGCCTTTTCCGGGTCCAAGCGCTCCTCTCGTCCAGACATAACAATGGTGGAACCTGAACATTTATTTACGATCACGTCCTTCTTAGTGAGGCACCCTTGGCGGTCAAAAAGTGTTTAAATTCCTTTAACACTAACTGAGTGGTTAGTGTAGCTCATCACTCAGGTGGCATAATTAAGGGTAGAGTCCAGGCATCAATGAAAAAGAAGATTTAAGAGGTTGAAGTGAGTTAGCTCGGGACACGGGACACAGCACTGCGGCATTGTAAAAACACTCAATAATAACCAAAACACTAGCGAAAGCGGTAGGTAGGTAGAGAGGACCTGGACTTTGGACCCGGAAAGAGTATTATCGGAGAGTGGTTACGTCACGACTTAACAACCGAATTGCCTTCAGCTACAGGGTTGGGCACAGCACTGTAGCTGGTATCGTGGCAGAGGTGTCAAAGGCCATTTGGGACTCCATGGTTGAGGACTACATGCCGGTTCCTTCCACAGAAGATTGGAGGGACATTGCAGCAGAGTTCTACCATCGCTGGAATTTCCCAAACTGTCTTGGTTCTATTGATGGGAAACATGTAGTGATCCAGGCTCCCAACAACTCTGGATCATTATTCTATAACTACAAGGGGACATTCTCTATTGTCCTCTTGGCAGTTGTAGATGCCAGGTACTGTTTCCGCATCATAGATGTTGGCAGTTATGGGAAGTCCAGTGATGGTGGGACTCTGGCTAATTGTCCCTTTGGTAACGGTCTTCGAAGTGGAACCCTTGGCCTACCGGAGGACACGCTGCTACCAGGAGCAGAACACCTGGGACCCCAGCCTCACGTCTTTGTGGCAGATGAGGCCTTCCCTCTCCGCAGAAATCTAATGCGACCCTTCCCAGGTACCACCACCCTTCCCAGTAGACACAGGGTGTTTAACTACAGGCTTTCACGGGCAAGGCTGACAGTTGAGAATGCGTTCGGTATACTCGCAGCACAGTGGCGAATGTATCGGCGTGTGATTGGTGTCAGCCCAGACCATGTGGAAGCCTGTGTGAAGGCAACCTGTGTTCTACACAACTTTCTGCGGAGGACAACAGGGAGTGTGCGGAACCCACCAACCCTGGCTGTGGAAGGAGAAGCCTCTGCACTGCAGAACATCAGCAGAGCAGGGAGCAACAACGCTTCCCGCGATGCCATGCGTGTGAGGGAGACCCTTGTCGATTACTTCTGTGCTGAGGGTGCAGTTCTCTGGCAGCCACAGGTGTGACAGGCATGAAAGATTCTTTTCAGAACTAAACCAAAGGCTCTTTTAAGAGCCACCCACATTATAATAAAAGAGCAATGTTTCCATGTGTTTCCATCATCTCTTATCAATACTAAATTATATCCTGGCTATACTATAAGATATGCTCAATAAACATATCTTTCCAAAATACATAACAGCATAACATATGAATAATAAGTGACTGCACTATGGTAATCACACTATAAAAGGCTACAAAGTTTAATATATATATATACTTAATAATTTCATGAAATCAGTATTGGATCCAACTGACTTACTACATGGACAAAATTCTTCTAAATATTATTTGTGTTGTGCTGAAGAAATTTACCCTTAAAAATCTTCTCTTTTTTTTTTAAGAAACATTGAACATTCTGGAATAAATGTATTTTTATTTGAAGAATGACCTAAAAGTTATTGTTATTTTGATTGGTTTCTTTTTAAACAAGAAACCAGAAACCAATCAAAATAACAATAACTTTTAGGTCATTAGGTCACTTTTTCTGTTTTTGGTTTTATTTAATTCCCTCCTGTATACATCACGGAGGTTTTTCAAATTTTTTTTTGCATTCTTCAACTAAAAAAAAAAAAAAAAAAGATGTATGAGCACACACACAAATATTACTTTTATGAAAATGTATAACAAAGTATGATCAGATGCAATGAGTAAGCGTAGTATAGGCCTATAGTTTATTCTGTAATATATTGCAATACAATATTAATATCTGTATACAGATATAAGATATACTAAATATTTCATAGAATACATATAATATTAATATACTGTATCCATCAGTATACAGTACATTAATTTAATAGGTTATTAATATCTAGTATACATTGATTTCAATAGTATACATTATACAGTACATTATATACACGTGCAAATGGAGAGTGTAAACAGCACTAAAATATTAGAAAGGCCACTATAGTACGTTTAGGTTTTGTTTACTGTCTCTGTCCAAAAAAAATTATAGTTAATTGTACAGGCTATTCAATCATTTAAACCTACTTGGAATCCCCGCAATCTCTGAAACTCCTTTCCACGCATCATTCTTTTTATATATGTCCTTGTACGTGGGCAGAGACATGTCAACTAAAATCGGAAAATTGCTAACTGCAAGGATCAATTTTTCATCCATCTTTACGTGCACTGCAGGCCCAGGGGCTGTGGAGAAGGATCACGTGCGCTCCACTCCTATTGGTTGTCGCTCGCGAAAGTCGCTCTTCATTTGCATAAAGTTTAAAATTTCTCAACTTTGTCGCGTCGCCAGACACGCCCCATCCAGTCGCCAACGGTCGCCGGAAATCGCCCGCTCCCCATTGAAATGAATGGTATCGTGTCGCTTGTAGTGTGAACAGGGCTTTAACGTCTGCCCGTTTGAACGCAATACGTAACGTGCCTTGGCTAATTTCAAAATAGCGCACATACTTTTATGCAGCTACTTGTATGATGGACTTGGCTAGAAGATTTGATCATTTAAGCTATTATTAAATTAGATTAAATATTGATATATTATTAAGTAGCGAATATTACATTAACCCTTAAAGACCTAGAACATTTTTGGGGCGCCTGACTCACCTGTACTTTTCTTTGTTTTTCTAACCCATTCTAGCAGCAAGCATCAAGTGCCATATATCATTTTAAACAGGAGAACCTAAAGTTTCCAGCTAGCTCATTTAAAGTCCCAATTTTACATTTCTTTTGTCAGAGAATTTATGAAATTAACAGGATTTTAAGAAAAACGGCAGCAAAAAATGTGGTGTTTTCAGTGTGAACTCAAACAGAACTTCCTGAAGTTTTGTTTTTTTCTTTTAGAAAGTTAGACTTGGTTGTTTTAGACTTCCAGATGAAATTTTGTCTACATGAGTCATTCTACGAAACGGGTGCCATTTGGGTCCGCAACGTTTGATGAGATGCATAAGGCACAAACTTGTCCCAAAATGTGTTTACAAATTTTAAAGTTATTCATTCAAGTGTTCTTGTTAACATGATATATGATAAATATATATTTTTTTAAAGAACAACATACTATTTTAATAATTTTTCATTAGTTCATAGCCAATTTCACATGTCCGTGTTGACCAACATGACATTTGCATCTTAAATATCATCAAATAAGTTATGTATTTTTTTAAAACTTTTTATTATTTTCATGAATATATGTGTGTCCCTTTTCACAAAAGATGTATTTTATTCAAAATAAACCTTATTTTTTGTAAATATTTTGTTATTTATGTGCGTCCCTCAGTTTGACTTACCACCCCGTCACACTAACTTGTTTTATTTATAAATAATGTACTGTTGCTTTAAATGACATCACAAAGCAGAAGTGACATCATTGGAGCCTTTTACCCACCAAGAACAAAAGCAGGCAAGTACTGACATTCCTCTACATTCTTTATTTGTTGATTTTTCATGTTAGGCAGGCTCCGTCAAGCTTAAACCAACCACCCAGTCACGCAAAATAGAGAGGGAAAACTGATTTTTATTTATTATTTTACATTATTAATGCAAATATATATATATTTAAGATAGAATGCATGTATGCTAGGTGAGGAACTTGACCGCATGGGAGATCGGCAGCCATTTTGGGCTGAAATTTACCACCCCGTCACATACCACCCCGTCACATATTTTATTGTGACGTGGTGGTAAGGGATGTGACGGGGTGGTTCTGCTTCCCATTTGAATGTAAGGATAAGTGAAATCAAGGATTATAATATAGGCTAATATTTTTTTTCTGTTAACTTAACCCTGTTTTGTTCATTCACTCACACACATACTTATTACACACTTATTACTCATTTATTACTCACTATCTCTTTCACTCTCCATGTCACTCAATCACTGTCACTCACTCACTCACTCACTCACTCACTGTCACTCACTATCTCACTCACTCACTCACTCACTCACTCACTCACTCACTCACTATCTCACTCACTCACTCACTCACTCAATCACTGTCACTCAATCACTATCTCTTCCATTCACTCACTATCTCACTGACTCACTATCTTTCACTTACTATCTCACTCACTCACTATCTCTTTCACTCACTATCTCACTCACTCACTCACTCACTCACTCACTATCTGTGTTTAATGAAGGATGTTACATTTTATAACATTTGCAGATAGATCTGTCTCCATCATGGCTCCATTAACCGGTGTTGAGAGACAACGGCGATGCCGTGCACGTCGGGATGCTGATACTGAGAGGAAGCAAAAATATCTAGAGAGTGAACGTCAGAGATGGAGACGGGATGTAGAGCAAGGAAAAAAGAAGAAGATTAGTGATCTAAGTGAGCGAGGGAAGCGTCAGCTGCGTAAAAAGTGGAGGAAGCAGGACAAGAAGAGAAAAGAGAAAGCAGAGGCTAGGAAGCACAGTCAGGACACCTTTCCTTTGAGTCCAGATCCTGTCCAACAGTCAAAGCAGCAGTTAGGATCTTCAAGGTCAGGGTTGTGTGCAGTTAGGATTATAAATAAATGGATACATGCAGAGAATAAGAAGCAGGAATATCACTGATGATTAATTGTTTTTATATATGGTGTACATGATTTAAACCCCTAAGTTACCAGTAGATTTTTGTTTTGTTTCAGGCAACATAAAGAAGGAAAGCGAATTTCCAGGAAGAACAGGGATACACTACACAAAGAAATTGAAAAACTAAAGAAATCGCTAGAGAAGGAAAGAAAACGTGCTGACAAATACAGAAAAAGATATAAGCGCTTAAATAAGAATGACTCCCCTCGTTCAAAAATAAATGAATTAACTAAGACAGGAAGAGTAAGCTCCAAAATCAGAAAAACACTACTCTATCATGAAGCCTTGATTGAAGACATAAAGAATAAGTACTGTAAAGCAAGAAAAGAAAAAGAAAAACAACTTATAGCAAAGGTAACAGCGGGGAGGATTGTGAAGAAGTACAGGCTACAAGGTTTTGCCGAAAATGCCCTTGGATTTTCAAAGAAGCGTCGCAGTGTTCAGAGTGAAGACCTCTGTTCCACCAACAGAAATCCCACAAACAGGTTCACTGCTGCTTTCAAGTCCAAAGTCAAAACCTTCTTCACTCGAGATGACAACAGTCGGATAACGACTGGACGAAAACAAACAATTACCAAGAACAAGGTGAAGAAGCAGAAAAGGTTTCTGGCTGACACAATGAAAAATCTTCACAAAAAATTTCTTACTGAAAACACAAACAACATATCATACTCCCTTTTCTGTAAGCTTCGCCCATTTTGGGTTGTACATCCCACTCTCTCTGACCGGAACACGTGTCTGTGCAAGATCCATGAAAATCTCAGATTTGTCATTGAGAAGTTGCATAATTTGAGGCTCATAGATACTTCAGATCTCGAGAGTTTGACTAAAATGATAACCTGTGACACCTCCAGGAAAATGTGCATGTATGATGAGTGCGAGGAATGCAAAGACAAGACTGTTCAGCTCTCCAGATTTGATGGCTCAGCAAAGGTTGCATTCACTCAATGGGCCACAGCAGAGAAAGCAAGGGAAGATGTGAGGGAGGGTCCAACCACTGTCAAGATCACAGTGAAGAAAACAATGGAGGACACACAAGACAATCTTGTGGAGTTATTCCACACTCTTCTCCATAAATTCAAGAGACACACATTCAACATAAATCAACAGTATTCCTACTGCAGAGAGTTGAAGAAGAACCTGTCAAAAGAGGAGGCAGTGATCCACATTGACTTCTCTGAAAACTATACATGCAAATACAGCTCAGAGATCCAAGCTGTCCACTTTGGCTCCTCGCACCAACAAGCTACTCTGCACACTGGTGTTTTTTACATAGGTGGTGAAAAAGAGCCCATCTGTTTTAGCACAGTGTCACCCTCCAAACACAAAAGCCCCCCAGCTATATGGGCACACATGAATCCGGTGCTGAATTATCTACAAGCCACATACCCAGATGTATCTGTTCTACACTTTCTGAGTGATGGACCTTGTACCCAATACAGACAGAAAGGGAATTTCTTCCTTTTCAGCACAGAGCTTGCAAGACGAGGCCTGAAAGGTGGAACATGGAACTTTTTTGAGGCAAGCCATGGCAAGGGGGCCCCTGACGGTGTTGGGGGAACCTTGAAAAGAACAGCGGACAAGATGGTGACCAACGGCCACGACATACACGATGCCCATGAGCTATATAAGGCCCTCACTGAAACATCTACAACTGTTAAGTTGTTTTATGTAGCATCTGAAGCAGTGGAGCAGGCAATGGAAAAGATGCCAGGCCAGATTCCACCAGTGCCATCCACAATGAAAACACACCAAGTGGTCACATTCACTCCAGGAGAAATCCTTTACCGAGAAATTAGTTGCATGTGCTCCACGCAAAAGCAGCTAAGATGTCAGTGCTTCACCACACAGCATTTCACTTTTAACAAAACAGCCCAAAATGTGCCAACAGAAGCAATTGCTTGGGAAAGTGGAGATCTCATTGGGAAGTGGTGCGTGCTTAAATATGACAGCGACCTTTATCCTGGGATCATCATGGAAACAGATGAAACACATGCCCTTGTAAAGTGTATGCACCGTGTTGGTGCCAATAGGTTCTTCTGGCCTCCAAGAGATGACTTCCTGTGGTATCTCTTCGATGATGTGCTCGAAATCATTCAAGCACCACAGCATGTGACATCCCGCCACATGGAAATACAGAGGGATGTGTGGATGCGACTCTCCCTGTCACTGAAATGATGCTCTTTTTTTTAGTTTTTCAGAGCATTACCAATGTTTTCCATTAACTCTCAAATTGTAATGTTTCCCTCCGCCAGTTGTATAAAGTTTAAAACAAGCATTTCATATAGATCCATACCACCCTGTCACAGTCAACCAATCCGTGACATCAGTTACCACCCCGTCACGGGGGTCTTTTTGTTAAAAATGTATGTAAAAGAATAGAAATTTTACATAAATTAATGTTGAATGATGTTCTTGTTGTGTGAACTAATCAAATAAATGTAACTTTATTTGTATTTTTTAAGTGTATTTGTTTTTTCAGTACAAACAATGAGGCCATTGAAATGTCAAATTCATATTTCAAGATTAAAAAACTAAGAATAATTTTTTTTATATAAATTACAGACTTTCTATTGATGGTATACAAAAAAGGGACAATTTACTATTAGGAAAACATTAGATTTTAACAATATATTTCTTGTTTTACTACTCTAATGGCATACATATTGTCCGTGACGGGGTGGTACAAGAAAGACTCCCATGCCTGAATAAAAAGGATACTATTATTAAGGATTTTGTGCCTGAGGTGGGAAAATATATTTTTTGGGATGATTAAAATATCTTTAAAGTTGTAAGTTTTTCAAAAATAAGTTTGTTCTTAATTAAAATTTGGAAAATTGCAAAGTGGAAATGGCACCCGTTTCGTAGAATGACTCACATGTAACAATCCCTCAGCAAGTTATAGCCATTTATTATAATATTATTCTAGGCGTTTTTGAGTAAAAACAGGTGTATTACATTTACTGACAATGTAGATGTGTCCAAATAAGTTCAGGAAGTAAAGTAAATAGAAAAGTTGTTATATTACAACAGAACACTGAAGCAAACATTTTTCTTCAGACAATTATATTATAATTTGAACATGAACAACAAATGCAAACAATATAACAAAGTAGTGACAACTGTGCAATATAAATACTAACAATACAATATACAGAGTGTAAATGAACAAATGGTTCAAATAATCTTCACAAACTAAATACCAAAAAGAAATAAACAGTGCAAATGAAGAAATGGTTCATTGAGGGTAATATACTGAGTGCTAATGAACAAATAGTGCAAATAATCTTCACAAACTAAATATAAATAAACAGTGCAAATGATTCAAACAATCTTCTGAATCGGAAGGTTCCACCAGGTCTAACGACTCGTTTAAAAAAAAAAATTCTAACACATCCTCCGATTTGTACTGCTGTTTTTTTTTTACATACAAATGCTCTTTCGTGTTTTATGCTCTTTCATGTTTTGCGCTCTTTCGTGTTTCGCGCTATGGTCAAAAACTTTGCATCCGTTAGTTTTCATGCGTATAGTTTTCAATGCATTGCGTTTGTTAAAAATGTATAAAGAAATGTGATTAGTTGTTAAAATCACCAATCACTATGTTTGTTGGTTGAGTTGATGACCGTTTGGACGAATCTGGGCATGGGGGTGGGACTAAGCATCAACAATCGTTCCTGTTTGGCTCAGAGAAAGAAACCACATGTGTTTCCTTGACGAATCACTGCTGCAGATTTTCATGACGCAATCACCGGCACTACGAAGCCACTGAATGACCAATAGAGACACCCGTGATAACACAGGAAAGCTGAGAATCTCATCTTTACGGTGCATTTTAAAGCATACAGATTGGATTAGCGACTCAAAAGTTATTAAACATTTTAGAACGATTGTTATTTTATGCCGCGGGCGGCCGTATCGGTCTTTAAGGGTTAATAGCTATTTAACATAGGCCTAGCCTTTAACATCCTCCAAGGATATTAATAAAATAATATTTAGGTTTGGATACATAACAAAAAAATAAAAATAACAAAAAAAGAATCTCAACAGTAAAAAGCTTTGAATGTATTTTACAATATAATTTATGCACGGGCATGCATGGGAATAGGAAATAGGCTATAGGGTACAATAATAATAAAAAAGCTCTATAGTAGAGTGGATGCATTACTTAATTATATTCAGAATTTCTATGTTATAAAAAATCGTTCTATGAACTTCTAGCAAGCTCATTTAAACCGAGTTGTAAATGGCGAAATGAAAGGAGGCTAAATAAATATTAAACTACTAAATATCAATATAAAATTGCCAGTAGATGGCGCCAAGGCCCTGTTCTCTTGAGATTACTGGTTGACGTTCAACCTATTCTTTCAAAAACACAAATATATATTTAACACCCACACAACTACTCCTTTTAGACAATTGCAGTTGTTCTGCTGTGGTGCTGTCTGGAACTGTATTTTCATCGACTATTGTGTGAAATGCATTAATATATTGTTTATTTACAGGCATTCTGGTTTTCTAAAAACTGCTCATTACAGAAACATTCAAACAAATATTTACAAATTTGTGTTTTACTTGGTATTTTTCCAACTTGTCTCAGTTGGCAATTCATTTTCATTATATTTAAATAAATAAATATATATATTTCTGTTACTCAGAAGTGAAACATTATGTGAATTTAAAGTGGCTGCGTTATAAATAGAAATATGGGTAGCCTAAATGTATGTGCTGTTGTTGGTTCCCATGACATGCTACATTTTAACGTTTTAATGACAGTGTCTTGGCTATACATTTTGCAGTTCACTAATGAAGGGGAATGTAAAGCATTAAATCAACCAGGTCTCTGAAATAGTTTAGAGGTGCATCTCATGAAGCTTCATTTGACAAGCATATATTGACAGAGCACAACTCAGTGTCACACATTTAGATAATGGAAGAACAACACAGAAACAAGAAACAAACAGGGTCAACAGTCTGGAAGAAGAGGAGTAATGATGTGTGGTGGAAGAAGGGTACAGAGGCAAAACAATGGAAGAGGTCAAGATTGTGGACATGTTCCTTATGAAATAAGGACACTATTGCAGACAATGTTATCAATCATGACCTTACAATGACTGATGTGGGTCAAAAGGTAAAGCCGAATGTTGGGAGAACAACAGTGTCTTCAATCATTCAAACGTTTGTAGACCGGACAGGTGTGTAATCAGACATTATTTTCAGTACTGTAATACGTACTCCACTTGCATTTTACATAATACAGTAAATATACTTTATAGAGACAATGTAACACACAAACACACACATATATACAGTGTGTGTGTGTGTGTGTGTGTGTGTGTGTGTGTGTGTGTGTGTGTGTGTGTGTGTGTGTGTGTGTGTATGCACTGTATGTGTGTATATATATATATATATATATATATATATATATATATTCTGAAAATACTGAACACTGTTATATTGTATAATATGTACTTCATTAACTGCGAAATTGTTAAGTGAATGCTTTTTACTGTAATTCGTATTTATGTAACAAACTTTATTTCCCAGGATTTAAAGATTTAGTGTAGCATTTATGATTATTGTGTGTGCTTAAGAGCAGAGTAAAGCTATGGGTATCTCATGTATAAGACAGGAATAGGACCAGCATGCAGACAATACCATAGAATAAAGCAGTCATACTCTGACCATTTAAATCTATTATTCTGTTATTAAAAGATGCTAATGACATTACAAACTCTTCGTTTTGACATAAAAATAAATGTAATCTAAATATGCTCTTAACATAGTAGAATTTTTTAATTTTTTTGCTGTATGACTAGGCTACATTTAATAGAGTGCTAGGCTTTATAACAACTTTAGTGTAGCTCTATTACATAGTATATTTATGTTAAACAATTTTAAATTGGATGATTAATTACCTGTTCAGAATAAGTATAGCAGTAACCGGCAAAATACATTTTAGTTTAAAATCCAATAAGCTTTAAAGTGGTTTCTGAATGGTTAATTAATACTAAATGCAGCATCTTGAACTTGAGGCATGCAGACCGGCTGGTGCAGGGCTTTAACAAATCTTAAACAAACAAATAATGATATGAACCACTTTTTCTGAATTTTACTAGCCCATTTTATTTGTCTCTCATAAGATCGTATATACATGACAATATACTTTTATCTATCATTGGGATACCAAATGTATGTACTTAATGTATAGACATTAAGCATTATAGAAATAAATAAATCAAATGTAGTCCGAAGTAAACTGCCAAAATAAGATTATCTATGATAATGTCTATAACAGTAAATGTATGAGAAAATAAGGAAAATTAGGTGGGCAGACGTAATCCACATAAACTTCTAACGTGATGCCGCCGTCACGTCTGTAAAGATCAACAGCTACACGTTATTGACGTGTCTACGTGACGTGATATTTGCGTGTATGTCTCCATATAAAACAAATGGAGACGTACACGCACGTATACACGTGTGTTTGTTACGAACTGCTCCGAGACTTGAAGGTTGGGATCCAAATGCAGCTTTTAATAAACAGAGTAATCCAAAGAACAGGCAAGGGTCATACACAGGCAGGCAGTCAAAACAAAGAAACAAACAAAACAGGCAGGGACCAGAGGCAAGAGAGTAATCCAGGGACCAGAGGCAAGAGAGTAATCCAGGGAACAGGGCAAGATATCCAAAACCAAAATACAAGAAACCAGGGAAAACGCTCAGAGATGCAGTGAAACACTTAACAAAACTTCGCAGTGAGTGATGGGGTGAACCAGGCTTATATGGGGTGAACTAAACAAGAAGATGAGATACAGGTGAATGTGATAATGAGTGCTGATGAGTCCAGGCAGAGAATGATGGGAGATGTAGTCTGTGAGTGAACATGAGAGTCAAGTGTGGAGTGCCCTCTGGTGGCTCTCGAGGGCACTCCAGCTGGTTATCGTTACATAGCCCCTCCCCAAAGAGCGGCTTCCAGACGCTCCAAAACTGTCCAGGTGGGAGGTGGCCCGGAGGCGGATCCAGGGGCGGGATGGAGGGCCAGGTCCGTGGAGCGGAAGAGGACCTTGAGACTGCGGTAATACGGGAGGCCAGGACGGAGCAGGCAGTGCAGGCGACCAGGGCGGAGCAGGCGGCCAGGGCGGAGCAGGCTGTGCAGGCGGCCAGGGAGGCGACCATGGCACAGGAACAGACACCGGCTCAGGAACAGGAACAGACACCGGCTCAGGAACAGGAACAGACACCGGCTCAGGAACAGGAACAGACACCGGCTCAGGAACAGGAACAGACACCGGCTCAGGAACAGACACCGGCTCAGGAGCGGCCATCTTGTCCGAAGACACTGGCTCGGCGGAGACCATCTTGTCCTGAGACACTGGCTCGGCGGAGACCATCTTGTCCTGAGACACTGGCTCAGCGGAGACCATCTTGTCCTGAGACACTGGCTCGGCGGTGGCCATCTTGTCCGAAGACACAGGCGTGGTTTCAGCCATCTTGTCCGAAGACACAGGCGTGGAGTCGGCCATCTTGTCCGAAAACACAGGCGTGGAGTCGGCCATCTTGTCCGAAGACACAGGCGTGGAGTCGGCCATCTTGTCCGAAGACACAGGCGTGGAGTCGGCCATCTTGTCCGAAGACACAGGCGTGGAGTCGGCCATCTTGTCCGAAGACACAGGCGAGGATTCGGCCATCTTGTCCGAAGACACAGGCGTGGAGTCGGCCATCTTGTCCGAAGACACAGGCGCAGAAAGAGGAAGAGGAACAGATTCAGGCTCAGTATCAGGATCAGATTCAGGCTCAGGAACTGATTCAGTCTCAGCGGGACGAGACTCTTGACGGGCGGACGTGACGTGAAGCTCAGTCTCTGGATCGGCAGAAGTGACGTGAAGCTCAGTCTCTGGATCGGCAGAAGTGACGTGAACAGTCTCTGGCTCGGCAGAAGTGACGTGAACAGTCTCTGGATCAGGATCAGCGTGCTCTGAGCTTGACGGGACCAGCAGCAGCGAGGGCTTTGAGCTGGGTAGGACCAGCGGCGAAGAGGACTCTGAGCTGGTTAGGACCAGCGATGAAGAGGGCTCTGAACTGGACGGAACCAGCGGCGAAGAGGGCTCTGAGCTGGGCAGGACCAGCGGCGAAGAGGGCTCTGAGCTGGGCAGGACCAGCGGCGAAGAGGGCTCTGAGCTGGACGGAACCAGCGATGAAGAGGGCTCTGTGCTGGGCAGGACCAGCGGCGAAGAGGGCTCTGTGCTGGATGGAACCAGCGATGAAGAGGGCTCTGTGCTGGATGGGACCAGCAGTGAAGGCTCTGTGCTGGACGGGACCAGCGGTGAAGAAGGCTCTGTGCTGGACGGGACCAGCGGTGAAGACTCTAGCTTGGCGGGCATGTCGCTTGCTGTCTCAGGCGCGGCGGGCATGATGCTCTCAGTCTCAGGGGCGGCGGGCATGACGCATACTGCCTTGGCTTCGGCAGATCTGGCGTGAAGTGCGGGCTCGGCTCGACTGGCGTGAAGTGCAGGCTCGGCTGGACTGGCGTGAAGTGCAGGCTCGGCTGGACTGGCGTGAAGCGCAGGCTCGGCAGGGCTGACGAGGAGAAGCTCAGGCTGAGGGGATACTGCGGGCTCACGGAGCTCCTCCTCTACCCCACCCACAGTAAACGATGATCCGCTTAACAAAAGGGCCAGATCAATATAGTGCTCCAAAGTCTCGTGAGGATCATGCAAGGGCATGAATGAACTGAGCGGTTCAGATAGCCCTCCCCGAAAAAAGATCTTAAGGCATTCTGTGTTCATTGAGGTGAGATTTGCCAGTTCAATAAACTCCTCGACATACCTCTCAATCGGCCGATTCCCCTGACGGAGACGCAGGATTTGTACTGCTATATCTGATGGCATCGCTGCTGGATCTAGGTATGGCGAAGTTTTCTGTTACGAACTGCTCCGAGACTTGAAGGTTGGGATCCAAATGCAGCTTTTAATAAACAGAGTAATCCAAAGAACAGGCAAGGGTCATACACAGGCAGGCAGTCAAAACAAAGAAACAAACAAAACAGGCAGGGACCAGAGGCAAGAGAGTAATCCAGGGACCAGAGGCAAGAGAGTAATCCAGGGAACAGGGCAAGATATCCAAAACCAAAATACAAGAAACCAGGGAAAACGCTCAGAGATGCAGTGAAACACTTAACAAAACTTCGCAGTGAGTGATGGGGTGAACCAGGCTTATATGGGGTGAACTAAACAAGAAGATGAGATACAGGTGAATGTGATAATGAGTGCTGATGAGTCCAGGCAGAGAATGATGGGAGATGTAGTCTGTGAGTGAACATGAGAGTCAAGTGTGGAGTGCCCTCTGGTGGCTCTCGAGGGCACTCCAGCTGGTTATCGTTACAGTGTTATCTGTCGTGCTAGTTTAAGGAAAATTTTTTTTTACTGTGCAACGAGTGGCTTTACATCAAGTCAGTTTGAGAATTTTCGTGTGAATACATACATAGATCCGCCTAGGGGGAGCGCGGGGCACAACGTAACGCGGGGCTTGTTGTAACACACTTGTTTTAAATACTTCCACACATGCTAGCATGACGAAACTTGGTGTATTTACTAGTTGCCATATCAACACTATATAGAGAAAAAATTGCGCCAAAATAAAATTTATTTTGGAAGATATCCATTGACATTTGTTAAACCATAGCACAAGTAAATTTCATCTCTATTTTTTGTGTTTATTTAAAATGAGACAAATCTGAGATTATTTTAATCTCCAATATGTTATTTAACAGTTGAGATAGTTCTTTTATGCTTCGCTAACTAGCAGAAGACACTAGCCGGGTTTAAATCCCAGTTGTGCAGGTGGGGCATGTTGTCACACTGTGTTACAATGTGCCCCTATTAGAAATATGCTATTATATTCTATACTTTTATTAATTCTATTGAGAAAACATGAGAAAAAGGTGAATAAAGACTAAGGGCAATCTGAAACGCAAGTATCAAGCGCAAAACGCAAGTAACTTTGTGGGCGGGTCTCGGCGCTGTTGCTATTTTCCCGGCGGGATAAATGACTCTTGCGCCCGGCGCAAATCTAAAAGGGGTTGGTCTGAAGTAGATTCATTATTCATAGGTGTGGTTTGGGCGTAATGTGAAATAAACCAATCAGAGCGACATCTCACATTCCCTTTAAGAGCAGGCGCGCTTGTTCTAAAGCGGATTCCTATTATAACGGCGGATTTGCCAGACGCGTGCCGGCAGCGGTTCACAGCCGAGGAGACCGACGTTCTCGTCAGGGCCGTAAAACACAGAGAAGTGACATTTGGGATGGAGAAACCCACCCAAATTAACTTAGGTTAAACAGGCGTATGATCATTTGGGTAAATGTGTAAGCTAGATGTATGCTTTTGTAATAAACTATCTATCAATCTATCGTAATAATGTATGATTTGCAAAAATTTAAACGGCTGCTTCTGTGTGAGAGAATCAAAGTGTATGCACGTTGTGCACACGCTACATTGATTATGGCCAAGCATGCGCCCTTAAAATAGCATATGAATAACATGCGCAACGCGCCACTGACTTTAAACTAGTTTTTTTCGGTTAATGGCGGAATTGTTTTCTAAACCTGCAAAATAGCATGAGGGAACGTTTGCGCCGGGACACGCCTCCTCTTTGCGCTGAACCGCCCCCGGGACCGCAAGTGTATTTCTTAGTTAACCGGCGTGCTTCTGTGGAGGGAAAAGGCCGCTGTGCGCGGGTGCAAAATAGGAATGATACATGCGTCGGTGTACAAAGTCAATTGCGCTGGGTGCAAGATAGGGCCCTAAGAGTCAATGTTCAGAAATTACTAATTATTTATTTGTTTTGAACTGTTGTATAGCTGTGTTTTCCTGTGTTCGTAGTCAAAACTCAAAAATGAGTTTACCGTAAATCCTCTAATATTGGCCTGTATTCCATTAGCGGCCGGGTCTCTAACATTGGCCGGTCTCGCTGTCGGCGGAGGTAAATAAAGGCTGGTCTCTAATAGTGGCCGGGGCTATTATTAGAACCAACGTTTTTCTGGGCAGGCCACAACATTATGCTTGTGATAGTAACATGCAAATACCACAGGGGGGCAATGTTTGCTAATGAATCCAAGCCATAGCTACGGTAGCCTGGTCATGTCAATCACTTCGCTCTTGACTCGCACGTGAGACTTCAGTCACCGGTAGGCTAATGTTGTTTACCATGGCAGCTGCGGAGCCAAAGAGGATTTTTGGCGAAAATCAATTTTTTAACCCCCTGGGATCGACAATCGCGCTGGCGCTATAGGCTCGCTTTTTTGCGAGATTCAAAATACTCTGTTGACTTTGATCTTAATTACGGAGAGCGCGCGCTATTCAAATGCAAATAATCTGAGGCGATCCACGCAAACCTGTGAACGCCCACAATCAGCTGGATAACACACATCTATCTAAGTAATAATAATCCTGGAAAATGTACCTCAGAAGTGCTTGGAAGTATTATTTCGAGGAACGGATCCAGCTGAGAAATAGGTCAGTTCTATATTTGCTTTGTTCTAATCGCAATAGTGTCTGTAAGTTACACGCAAAAAGACTTTTTAAATATGAATCGCATTTCTGTGTGTGTGTGAATGAATGAATGAATGAATGAATGCACAGATGCGCGCTGTTGTGGAGCTAAGCTGGAACAAATACTGTTTCAAAATGAATCATTGCTTTTCACAAAAAAACATAATTTATATTATATTTATTTGTTGTTAATGCTCTGTATGCATGCCATAATGTTATATGGTAACTGTACGTTTTCAATAAATTAACCTAGTATTTTATAGGTTCAAATAGACACAAAATCTCGTTTTTATTCATTCTACTGGTAGTCCGTTTTGCTCAAATAGAAATAAAGGCCTGTCTCTAATTCTGGCCTCCTTCCAATAAAGGCCTGGGCCGCAATGCGCTTGAGTAAAATAAAGGCCCGGGCCTATATTAGAGGATTTACGGTATATTTAATTATAAAAAAATGCCATTATTTTATATGAAAAGGTTAATAATTTTATTTTATTTAGAAAATATTTTAGTTTGTCTTGTATATATTTTTTATTAGATCAGATAAAATATTAAGCTGTCATATGGTCATGTTACAATGTACCCCACCTATGGGGCATGTTGTCACATTTCACTTCCATTCTTTCGGGGTATATCAAGAAAAAAGTATATACTGTATTAATAAAACAAAAACACATAATTGTACTAGACATGTGGGAAATGAATGTGGGAAAAAATAAATACTCTGAACCATAAGTAGATTTACACAAACTAAGAAAGTCAAAAAGCGTTACTTTGTGCCCCGCTCTCCCCTACTTATTCAACGTGTATCTTTATGTTCGAGTGGTAGAACTTTCGCCAAGCGTGTCAGAGGCTATGGGTTCTAATCCGCACTCTTTTAGTTTTTTTTCTCATATAGTTATTTTTTTTCTCATCAAAACCGATTATGTTCACCAGTGGTTGTATATCAAGCAGGGACACTTTGTGTGCATTATGTTTTGTGATTTCACAAGAACGAATAGAGTATCCGCAACGGATTGAAGCGCGCGTCCGAGTGAAGACAGTGCGGCTTGTGCGCGAGCCACACAAGAGAACACTGTATCCGCGCCTCTGATCGCAGCGGCAACGAGCACTTTGATCACTTGATTTAAAAAACACATTTCAGCGCTAGATCGTCTCTTATTTAAAAACCGAATGAAATGAATGCTCTGCCAGTTAACTGGAGATATTTTATTTATTTGTAGAATTGTTATATGTTTTAACAAGTGGTGGGGACAAAAAAAACAAAAACAGCAGGATTGCGAGGCTTATGAATCATGCGGTTGCACAGTTCGCACAGTCTATGCGACCGCTCTGGATGTGTATATATAAATGTGCTGGCATACCTGTGTGTAAGTAACTGCAGGTTTTATTTTTATTATTATTTCATTGTTATTGTGTTGTTGTATTTATAACATTTATTATTTATTTTTTACAATTTTGCTTTTACTGATGTATTGTTTCATAATGGAAAACACATTTATAAATACAGTGAGTTTGTAACACAAGCTTGTTGTGGTGAGCAGGACGAGGCCGAGGGCCGTGAGAGACCGGCGCTAGGCCGGTGGCGTGATTACTGATGAGCGACACCTGCACGACGCACCGGTCTCGTATCTCTCACGGAGGAGCGGAAGCATAAAAGGAGAAGCGACGACAGTGGAGATTGAAAGAGGAATATGCCTGGATTTATGTTGTGTTTTGTTTTATAATATGTGACAGCAGTCATCCGTAAGGGGCTGCTGTTTTTTACTTTCGTTTTGTATTTGTTTTATTTTTGGAATTAAAATGTGTGTTAACCTTCACCGGTTCCCGCCTTTTTTTTTTTTCAGTGTGGCTTCTACTTCCGAGGAAGCAAAGGTAGCGTGGTCACAGCCGTAGCCGTGGCCGCAGTCGTAGTCGTGGCAGCGACTGTATGACTGTCTCCACAGAGTGCAACCACTCTTGGACATTATAAGGAACAGGTGTAAGTCTATTTACCAACCTAAACAGCACATTTCTGTTGATGAAAGGATGGTTATACCCCTAAGTGGGGTATAAAACTTCTTGTGATGGCAGATGTCAACGGTTACACCAAAATTTTCATCTGGGAAAGGCCTGTCTTTTGATGTTGTTGCATCACTGGTAAACCGAGACTACCTGGGATCAGGCTATGTAGTTTACTGCTACAATTTCTACACAAGCCCTCTCCTCTTTCGACACCTGCACCAGCAGGGATTTGGTGCATGTGGGACTTATCGAGAAGGAAGAGTTGGTGTTCCTTTCACTAAACAAAATGCCTTAACAAAAGGTCACCAAGAGGCTGCATTCGCTGGATCAGAGATGATGACCTTTTGTTTGTGAAGTGGATGGACACAAGAGAGGTCTCCATGTGCACAACTGTCCACACAGTGTACAGTGGGGAGACAGTGCTGAGGTGGCAGAATACAGATGGTGGTGGTTACAGGTGGTGGTTGAGGAGAGATCCCCTGATATGATTGTAAAGCGCTTTGGGTGTACAGTAGTACATATGAAAGCGCTATATAAATGCCTCATTCATTCATTCATTCATTCATACATACAGAGGATGGGCAAAAACAGAGGGTCCCTGTTCCCAGGCCAACAGCAGTTCAACAGTACAATAAGTACATGGGGGGAGTTGACACCTCTGACCAGATGCTGGGAACACAGTCAGTGCACCGTAAAACACGGAAGTGGTACATGACCATTTTTCAGCACTTCCTGGATATTGCAGCGACCAACAGCTTCATTTTACACAAAGAGCTGTGTGCCATTTCCCAAGACGAGCCCATGACACGGCAAAACTTTCAAGGAGCTTCTGGCTGCTCAGCTCATAGGCGTTCCCCTAGATGGCAGCCCCAAAGAGATATGCGATCATCTGCCTGTTTCTGTGAGTGACATTCAGGACCAATCACAGAGGGCCAGCATGGGTCGGCGTCGTTGCATACGATGCAGAAAGAGCACCCCGTGGAAGTGGCAGGAGTGTGATGTGGGCCTATGCTTGCAACTTGAAAGGAACTGTTTTAGAGAGCACCACATTTGAAAAACTGAGTGAAGGATCAAAAACGCCTGGAGAACTGGGGTAACGAAAAAGGCTCCTGAGTGAAAACTCTGCAACCCAGTGTCACAAAAAAACTTGTATATATGTATCATAGTTTATTCATCAAGTTTAAAATGTTAGATTCTTTCGTTCAGGGGTCTTCTGATTTTTCCTAAATAAAAAGCAGTAAAATGTATTCCCATTTAAAAAAAAATTGTGTATTTAAACTCTATTTTCAAACTCAGCACACACCGTAAGGGGCAATTACTGTAATTTATTGAAAGACAGATGTTTTCTGAAAAAAAAAAGGACACCTTGCATTTAAGGATAGCACATTGTCTTATAATTCTACAGTTAAAAAAACTAAATATGTGAAAACGCCCCCTTTTAGCTTCAGGTTCTATTAATTAATACATTGACATTTATCAATTTCACAACACATCACTTTTTTTATTGAATGATAAATTTAAAGAAAGGTCATTTTTAATAGTAATAATAATTAATGAATAGAACTGAATGACTGAAATAGATCTTGAGAAAAGCACAGACACACACCGTCACTCATCATGACTCACAAACACACACTGATCTGACTGTCTATATGAGGATTCATTACACACATTTATTCTGACGTGTTATTTCACTGACAGAAGTTCAGCTGAAGTATTAATGTAATGAAGAGAAAATAAGAGACTAACATCTCACTGTTACTGATTTATCATGCAGCTCAAAGCATTATGGGTAGAATCTCTCTACAGTCTGTTCCCATTCATCAACAGAGTTTCACTGATGATCTATAACCAACACTAAACCCAGGATAGAGCGGTTGAGTGAATGTGGTCTGGACTGTCTGGATGAGGCTCATTGTGTCAGAGACGCTGTAGAAGGACAGAGTTCCTGCACTGTGATCCACATACACTCCCATTCTCCTGTTGATGGACTTTACAGGGAGTTTAGTCTTTATCTTATTGTGTCTGAATGAGTAACTGGAGGAAGAGCAGAACAAACTCCAGGACTGATCATTATATCCAAACAAACACTCATGACCCCATCCCTTCCTGCTGATGCTCTTATATGACACTGATATTTCCACACCACCACCACTCCAC
Source organism: Leuciscus leuciscus (assembly GCF_965113295.1). Lineage (NCBI taxonomy): Eukaryota > Metazoa > Chordata > Actinopteri > Cypriniformes > Leuciscidae > Leuciscus > Leuciscus leuciscus. The sequence goes on along the minus strand of NC_138728.1, from coordinate 33,780,942 downwards.
TCAATCTCCCAGTAACAGCGTCCACACACACTCTCTCTACACAACACCTGACGATAACTATCAAATCTGTCGGGATGATCAGGATACCGCTGGACTGTGTCAGTGTCAGTAATCACTCTGTTCCTCTCAGACAGACGGAGGAGTTTATTCACTGTGTTCAGATCCAGAGTGAACTGATGGGAATCTGATGGAGAGAAAACACATCAGAATCAGGAATTATGAATCTGTCTGATCTTTTATTATAGCTGATCTCTTCATGTTCAATATATCAGCAGTGTCTCAGTAGTCAAGTCACCTTTATTTATTTAGCGCTTTGATCAATACAGATTGTTTCAAAGCAGTTTTACAGTGATAACAGGAAAATAATGCAACAAAGTTTGTTTCGTCTGTACAGCAGATCTAGAGGAAAATAGTGTCATTGTCCAGCTTAAGTAAGTTCAGTGATGATTCATTTCTGATGTAATTAAGTTATTAATTTAGTTCATTTATCTATACAGCCGCTCTGGAGAAAGCAGTGACATCATCGTCCAGTTCAGTTCTCATATAATGGTGTCAATGCAGGAAGAGCAATAATATGGTTTACTAGTTTACCAGATATCCTGTGCAAATCATCATTTACATCAGTGTATCATTTACTGTATATTAATGGTTATTATTCTGTGTTTATTATAATTATGCTTAATATATACACCACTCAAATATTTGGGGATCAGTATGATTTTTTTTATAATAATTTGATCTACAATGTTTAGGTATTCTAGGCCTATTGTTGGTGATTTTCAGTGCTGTAGACTTTGGCAATCTTGAGCTTTCTTTAAATTTCTATCCATTTCCTCAAACGTTAAAGAGATTTGTTACAAAATCCTGTTTAGGATAAATCCATAGAGGAATATTTACAGAAGAGATTTCAGTTTCTCTTACTTTCCTGAAGCTTTTTTACTACTGTGATTTTACCTCTAAATCTTGGATGAATGTTTTTAATTGGCTTTCAGTGAAAAATAATTATAGTTATTCATTAGTTTTAGAAGACATTAGGGCTGCAACTAACGATTATTTTGATAATCGATTAATCGGACGATTATTTTTACGATTAATCGATTAATCGGAATATGTACTTATATTTTAGTTTTGCCCATTTTTTCCCAAGTAAATTATTAACAAAGGGTCTTTATCCTTCAACATAGACTTTTTAGAGATTTTAACCATTTTGCAATGTCATATCCTCATCAAAAACATACCTGGAGTTGTGTTTTATTATGTGTTAGTAATCCTTTGTCGAACTCTTCTGCAATCAAAACACTGACCCATACGTACTCTAGCAAATTTCACAAGGAGATTTCAAATAATGTTTTCACCATGGCAGTCCTTTGGGCTCCTAAAGTAGTTTAACATCCCGAACAAAGCTTATTAAGGAATCTTGCAGAACATATTTTCACGAAGAATAAGAATAAAACAGAATACAGTTGCAGTAAATTGCATTTTATTAAATTTTTTCCTGTAAACACACAGCTTATACCTGGGAAACAGCTTTATAGCTTATGCTGTGAAATCAATCAGAAAGTTGAAAGTAGCTCAACTTTATGGTAATGAGCTATGACGCGGTTCAGCGGCAAACGCCAGCATCAACCAATCGGAATATAGACGTCCTTCGCGCTGGCTGATTCCGGAGAAACATACTATGTAAACTTTCGCTCCTACCAAAACATTAGTTCCGAGAAAAAATTATTAATTGCAGAGTTTAACCATCATAGAGTGAAAGTGTATCATTTGCATGTGTTTTTAAGTCCTGTCAGTTTAACAGGGCGCGCTTGACAGGGCATATATAAGAACGAGCAGAGAGAGAGCCCCGGCCGCGCGCGCGCACTCACCCGAGCGTTGTCTTGCTCTCTCTCTCCCTCGCGCATATTAATCAAAATCGATGGTGTCGAAAAATAAACTCTCCAGTGATGAAATGTTTTCTTTGTTGACAAAATCTTGTGCGATATCCTAAACTGCCGAATGCTGCTTCGTTCGATTAGTTTTATCTTCCGCTTTTTTCTTTTTCTTTCCCGAGCTTACTCCACTGCGGCCTCCGCCATCTCGCTGAATGCTGCAGAGAGACGCTGTGCGGGAAGCACGTGACATAAAACGAGGCCAGCTATTGGCTATTCGCTACTTCTCCTGCTGTACTGGCTGAGTAAAACCTCCGGTGGCTCATTACTGCCACACTTTGGTCACCGCAGATTTAAAATATGCACGAAATGAGCCGCTTACAGCAAATAAAAGTTATTTAGCAACTAATCGATGACTAAATTAGTTGACAACTATTTTAATAATCGATTTTAATCGATTAAATCGATTAGTTGTTTCAGCTCTAGAAGACATCCTGTTTTTGAAGAATATGTTGAATCCCCTGATTTACATCTTTGTTAAAGTCACGAGTCAATTTGCTTTTGCTTCCAGCGCCCCTCGATGTTCTCTCCGTTGAGAAACACTAATTTACATGATCAACAATAAAACTCTTCTGTCATGTTTTCTTTCACTTTCTACAGGAAGAACATGAAGACACTCTGTGAGTTTCTCTGCTTGTTTTCTTAGTGACTTACATTGTAGGAAGTCGTTCCTGGTTCTGGGAACAATGTTGGTGAAAGTGACTGTGGAAAACAACAGACATGAAGAGTGTGATTATCATGTCGAGAGAAAATGATCCCTGCATCCGTTCCTAAGACATTTCTAATATGATCTTCTACATGATATGAGATGATGGAGGATCATGTCTGAGAGCTGATGAATCTCCAGGACTTTACCTCTGTCAGAGATCTTCTTCAGCTCCTCTTGGCAGAAATCCTCCAGTTTGTCTCTCAGCTGACGGACAGATTCTCTCACTCCATCAAAAGAGGAGAGAGAACTGAAGGGATTGTCATTTACGTCTGTAGATTCAGGAGGAGCTGAGAGAGACGGGAAACTCTACAGAAAATAGAAATCAAAGCTCATCACCTCCACACTTCATCAATAACCTGCACTACTGTCAGATTTGAACGGCTCTTGTTGATCTCGACATTTTTAGTAACTGAACTATAAATCCTAGCCTGGTAATACCAAACTCTGCTACTTCGCTTTGCTTCGTAGACAGAGTCTGGCATGGCATAATTGAAAAGCGTTTTCTTTCTCGCGGGGGGGCGCTTGTCTGAAGTTTAAAATCATTGGTTACCCGTAAGCCAATCACATAACGTTTGGTTATGGTGTGTGTTATGCGCTGGCTCAGCCGCATCTAACTTCCACTGTAAACACATGTATGATGCGAAAACAAAACCATCGAGCGAAATACCGGAGTGAACATGGCTGTGAACGACTTTTGCAGATTATGTGAAGTAAATCTACGCATCCACGGTACAATCAGCGTCTACGTCACGGCTCTCAGCCCGCCCTCTGTTCGTTGATTGGCCGGCTGTTTTCAGGCCGGAGGAAAACGGAAAGCTATGACGCAGTTTCAGACTGAGTACAGAAGCGAAATGAAATTGAGCGGAAGTACGAAGTCTGACGTAGTCAGGCTATATAAATCCAGCTCTTTCACAGCATCAGATACATTTTTCTTCATATTCATTATATGACATTAGAGCAACAAATTATATTCTTTCAGTAGAAGATGATAAGTTGAGAGCCTGACTGATGATGATATAATAACCGAACACTTGCTCAAGTCCACTATGACCCTGTTCTTCTAGATCTCTGTTACCTGCAGGAAATGGATGTGATCCTGTGTGTGTGAAAGCTGCTCCAGCTCAGCGTCTCTCCTCCTCAGATCATTGATCTCCTGCTCCAGTCGCTCCAGTCGTCCTTCAGCTCGACTCACTGCAGTCTTTTCCTGATCTCTGATCCGCTGTGTCGCCTCAGAGCGGCTTCTCTCAATGGAGCGGATGAGCTCAGTGAAGATCCTCTCACTGTCCTCCACTGCTGTCTGTGCAGAGCGCTGTTAGGACACACATCACAATCACACAGTGGCTTCAGTGAGTCCTGACTGAGACGTCTCAAACTTCTCTTCTTCTCCAGACTTTCATTTCATCAACCATTTTTTATAATATACATCATTGACATTTGCAGAGTATCAAACATTCTAAACTTTATTTGCTGATGATACAAATATTTTATTTTCTTCTGACAATTTACAGCAGCGTATGGAGGTGATCACAACAGAAATAAAAAAATGAAAACTGTGGTTTGATGTAAACAAATTATCATTAAAAATAAACAAAACAACGATTATGTTATTTGGAAAACATAAATCAAACCCTCAAGTAAAATTGAAAATTGACAACATAAGTATAGAAAGAGTATATGAAAATACATTTCTTGGTGTGATTTTAGCAACGCATTCTCATCCCAAGTCATCATATACTGACGCTTTTGACATTTCGTCTACATCGAACGCACATGGCACCCTTTAGCGCCAATATGAGACGCACAGAGCTTTGTTCGGTTATGGGTAGGTTTAGGTCTGGGGTAGGGTTAGGGTTAGACCGCTAGGAGGCGCTTTCTGGCCCATATCTATCTGCGTCTCATATTGACGCTAAAGGGTACCAGATGAAATGTCAAAAGCGTCAGTATATGACGACTTGGGATGAGATCGGGCTGGATTTTAGACCACAAAATCTGCTGGAAAACGCACATAAAACACGTTAAAGCTAAATTGATAAAGACCATAGCAATATTGAATAAATCATTATATATTCTGGATAATAAATCAATGCATCTTCTGTATAATACTGTCATGATTCTAGTGTTGTGTTCCACTTGTCTTGTGTCGACTTTTGTCATTTCCTGTTCTGTGCCATGTTTTGTAGTCCTTTGTAGTTTTTCATGTTGATCTCGGTGGTCGGTGTATCGAAGGTGTATCTTGTTTCCTCATTACCTAGTTAGGTTGTTTGCCCCTGTGTATTTATAGCCCTTGTGTTTCACTTGTTACTTTCTCAGTTGTTGTACATGTAATGGTTGCTTTTGTTTCTGTGATCCTCGTGGTTTTGTTCCTTGAGTTCTGTTTGATCTGTTTATGTGTTACTTATTAAAAATCCTGCATTTACATCCTCACCTTCACCTGCTTTCCCCAGCATGTTATATGATAACATATAAATGTTATAGTATAAATACACTTATACTACCATATTTGAGTTACTGTGTGGAAATCTGGGGAAACAACTACAAAGCCAACCTACAGTCGTTATTTACATTACAAAAGAGAGCAATCAGAATCATTAATAACGTTGGATATCAGGAGCAGTCAAATTTATTATTCTGTCACATTAGGTTATATAAGGGGTGGGAAAAATAATAAGCTTCTGCTTCATCCCGCTCCTTTTTCGAACATTATTGTTATAATACTTTATAGATAATTTCTTTCAGGTTGTGCCAACATACATATTGTATTTTTATTTGTATCTTTTTGTTGTTCGAAATAAAAATAAAAAAATAAAAAGAAAGAAAATATAGAAAGACTCACCTTATGAGACGCCACAGCCTCTCTCAGCTGCTGAAGATCTTTCTCTCTCTGCTGGATCCTCTGCTGGAACGACCTCTGCGTCTCCTTCAGCTGGTGCTAAAGGACAAACCAATGACAGGAGAAACATTACATTAATCATCAACTAAACAGATATGAATCCAGTATCAGTGAAGAGGTGAGAATTAGGGGTTAAAGGTCTTGCATGATAAGTATATAGGTTCAATCATAAGTGCCAACAATATTTCATCAAGTTTTATTGCCTAGCTTGATATAGATTCACCCAGAAATGTAAGTTCTTCATTGTTTACTCATCATCATGTCTTTCCAAACTTGTATGATTTCTCTTGCTGGACACAAAAGAAGAGAAGACTTGGGGTGCTTCTCAATATCCCTCCTCATTTCCTCGCTCCTCCGTCCTCAATGCTATGACCCGGAAACCGATCGAGCTCAGCCATCTTGAAGGACATCTCAATTCTCTAATTGCACCGCGAGGAGACGAGGATTGAGGAGTGAGGAGGCTTCCATAGGAGTTATGAGCGAGGATACACGAGTGTATCCTTTGCGGAAGTGTTTTATCGACTAAACGTGACGCACTTATCATTTCTCCTCCCCCTTCAAATCGGTCACAATCATTTTAATTTATACTTTACCTTTAGCCTGGCAAGCCAGACCCACATCAAGGTCTGGTAACTCACCATTGGCACGGCTCAATCCGAGGGGCGGGATAAACGGTTGTCTTTCAGATTCCCTCTGCACGCAATAGGATAGCGCTACAACCAACCAGATCGTTTTCCCACCAGCGGAGCTAGATTAAGTTGATAGATTAAACTTTTGCCGTATCTGGTGGGCAAAACTATGACCACATCTTCCTTTTTTTAAGAATGACTTAAGTGCCGTTCTTTGTTCTTTTCTCAAAGAAAAGCTTAACTCCAAGTCCTCCAGAGTCGCGGCCAAAGCCGACTCGAAAGATCACTGTTCGCCAGCAGCAGCCGCCATTCTTTGTTTTCAAGTAGTAGGGAATTCACGCAGAACTGTCACAACTCTGCCGTCATTATGTTAAGTCCGCCCACCGACTCTATACACGATTTGATTGGCCTGACTAGAGTTTGGTTTTTCCAGCTCGAAAGCCAACGGAGAGTTGCTAGACTACACTGGCTGCACAATTTGCGGCCGCTAGGGTGCGTCTAGATTTCTAGGCTACTTTACCTTTGCCGTTTATATAAATCACACATATTTCAACAGGGTATCTTGCTTTATTATTATTCATTATGAATTTCTTGAATAACCAAACTTCAACAACATAGGGGCAGATCTTTTGAGTGCTAATGATAATGCTGTAGAGTGACGCTCGAGTGATCAAGTATTCCAATGTATAAAAAAGCTTTCATTCGATTCCTCCGTCCTCCAGTCTTCTCTCGCACCATGAAGGGGGTGGAGCTGAGACGCGAGGAAAGGTAACGAGGAAAGGTAACGAGGATACACAAATAAGAAATGAGAAGCACCCTCTGATCACTCCCATTGGAGTTGTATGGATTTCTTTAATTATACTTTCAAAATACAGACAGATGAGAAATTGCTTAAAATACCTTCTTTTGTGTTACTCAGAAAAAGTGAGTCATGCCAGTTTGGAATAACATGAGTAAATGATGAATGTAAATTTTTTGGGGTGAAATACTCGGAATATCGGTCATACGCGGAAAAATCTAAGGAAAAACTTCTCTGTTTTCTGCATATCATTGTTGTGTAAACGTACCCTAAAACAGTGTTCAGACAGAGGGTGAAAACAGACATTAAATGTAAATGTAGTCTAGTAGACCCCATAAACAATATTATGAGCCTGTAAATGATCATAATGGGATCTCTGTAAGTTCATACCTGATTCTCTGTCCTCTGTGCTGCCGCTGATACAGTGTCGTGGTTTTTATGTTCATCCATACACAGCACACATATACACTTCTGATCAGTGCGGCAGAAAACCTCGAGGAGCTTGTCGTGTTTCTGGCAGATCATCTCCTGCAGTCGTCCAGTGGCATCAGTCAGATTGTGTCTCTTTCCTTTAAACAAACTCTCATGTTGTTCAAGGTGATTCTGACAGTAAGAGTTCAGACACACCAGACAGGACTTGACGGCTTTGTGTTTTCTTCCAGTACAGACGTCACACTGCACATCTCCAGCTCCAGCGTAACAGTCAGCAGCAAGTTTAGTCTTCTTCAGTTTCTCCACCATTTCAGCCAGAATGGTGTTTTTAGCTAAAGCAGGTCTTGGCCTGAAGGTCTGTCTGCACTGAGGACAGCTGTAGACTCTCTTCTCATCCTCCTGATCCCAGCAGTCTGTAATACAGATCTTACAGTAACTGTGTCCACAGTGGATAGTCACAGGATCCTTCAGGAGATCCAGACACACTGAACACATGAACTCATCCTGAGATATTCTGGCTTCTGCCATTTTACTGCATGAATACAGAGACACAAACACACAACAGCTCAACTGCACTTCAGTTTCACTTTCCCTGAACTCTCGTGATTCCTGTTTCCTGGTTCTGTGTTTGAGTGCCGTGTGCAAAACAGGCGTGTCTGTAAAGCAGCTTCCTCATTCCTGATCCTGAAGAGCCTCATTCCTGCTAAGTTTTTAGTTTCCATGTGTTCACAAACACACATTTTGTCTAATAAGTCTCAGACATGCACTCAAAAATATAAGGTAGAGAGAAGCAAGACAACAACCTCAAAAGTTATTATCTATCCTTAAAAAGTAATTCTCTATCCTAAATACTACACTGTTACTGGAGGACTGAAAACGGTCCAGAAGAGTCACCATGAAGTCAAAATTGCCAAGTCTTTAATTTAATATTGCAGTATTTATTATACATTATTTACCTGTGCACATAGGACTGGGCAATACAACAATATTTATCAAAATATAATTTTCCTCAATAAAATTAGAACAAAAGTTCATAAAATGTTCCATATAAGAGGAACAAAACAGCGTTAACGGCCACACAGTCCATTTATCAGCTCGGCTTAAACGACACTGCAGCGCTCTAGATGCGTTCACTCGCTGATTGGTTTTGATCACGTGACCACTGACCCGTTTTTGGGGATAAGCATTGTTCCCTTTCGAAAGGGAACTCGCACTGCTAGTAGTGACGTCATAGGCTGTCGCCGGTCAATATTGATTACCGAGTTTGGATAGCTTTTCAGACACCAGTTCATGTGGAGTACGGTTACAGTCATAACCCGAGACGGCTTTTTGCTTGCATATTTTTATAATTCGCACACTCCACCAGAGACAAGAGAAGTCAAAAAGCCAGATAAAAAAATTATGTTTTAACAATGTTTAAACAATGTTTTATAAAAAAAAATATTTCTGTTTAGTGGTGCGAGTACCTAGACGTGTTTTTGTGAGACATATATTAAAAAAGTAAAAGAGTTTGTTTTTGAAGGACAAGACAGTGGCATAAATTCTTTGCTGGTCTTTTCGCCGTGAATCACGTTTTGCATTCACAGTTCTCAATTTTCGCTAGTCAATGTTCTCCAACAAACAGATGTTGAATTTTTTGCTTGGTTAAAGAGGTAATACATAAATTATTAATACATTTCAAAATAAATGATTATATATTTTCACTTGATATACATGTATTTCTGAGACAGTACACAACGCTAATCTTAGGTGAGTTTCACGACATGTACTGTATACTTGCAGACTTTGTGCACACACATGCAGTACAATCTGTGCATTTGTAAGACACATGCAAATTCAAAGGCATATTTCCAATTAAACACTTCGATTTTTTTGCTCTGCCTGGTTGCTACAAACCCTTTCTAAAGTTTGAAGCATTTTAGTCTCACAGCTATAGACATGGAGAGGGCAATGACCGTGCAGAAAGTGTTGATAAGGTAAGTTTTTGAGACGTCTTGCTTTATTTTATCTCAAATTACAATCTAAATCAATTGTAATTCAAACAATTGTAAGTCACTTTCAAGAAAGTCATGACATGAGTAAGGAACACCTGCTTTAGACAAATTAGCTGCATTACAGCTTGCTGAAAGGGATATATGTGCTATCATCAAGTCACCATATCCCTCTTGTGAACACTCTTATGACAGTAGATTGGAAGCAATGATTATAGTTAATGTAGTATTTTTAGGTTTTTTTTACACAAAGAGTTAAAATAATTAAAAATAATTGTATTTTTCTTACACACACCTATCGTTTTGCTCCAGAAGACATTGATTGAGTTCGTATGAATTCAACAGACTCACAGAGATGGATTATTTTGCAAAAAATCCTGCTTTGTTGAGTCATGCAATGGCATGAGGGTGAGTAAATGGGAATTTTTGGGGTGAACTATCACTCTAATGACATTGTGTTTTGTCTATACTTGATCAGATCAGATGACATTTTATGACCAATCAATGCAGAAAACCTACCAATTCCAAAGGGCTTTTCTTCCCACTAGTGCTTATGTACTTATTCTGCTTTAAACCTTTGTTCATGCACATATAAACTTAACAGATCTCTATACATATACACACCTATAATATACAGACACACACTCAATCACTTAAAGGGGTCATGAACTGCAGTTTTATTATGTTTTCTGGGGTGCACTTATAATGTTAGTATGCTTTTTACATCAAAAATGGTCATAACTTAGAAATTAAAGGCATTTTTCCTACCCTGATTTTAAAGCTCTGTTTGAGGGGGAATGTCTGCTGTGAGACTTCCAACTGCTTGTGATTGGCCAACATCTTTGCATTTGAAATGCAGTAGCTGCAAATCCATTTAATGACTTGATGCTTTTTAATGCCCCCGCGGAAACCTTGCAGAATTTTCATTTTTCGGTGAACTAACCCTTTAAGTTACGTTGAACTTACAGAAAATATTAGTTTTTTTTAAAAGCCCTGTAAATGCAAATTTAATTAGTGTTAAAACAACGAGTGTTTGTACAGAGCCCTTAAAGAGACATGGTGGTGGGGAAAAAATATGAGATGTGACCTTTGCGTTCCCTCGGAGAAAAAAAACGAGATCCTTTCAGAAACCAGTGAAAATTGCAGGTTAGTATAAAACCGCTGGTATTCAGGTTTTTTTTTTAAAACGATTAAACAACTTGTTGTCAAAGTTAGTATTGTGTATACTTTATGTACAGTCAGACACTTGGATGTGTCATTATATTTTTAGTGTTTAACAAAAATCAAGCTCAAATGGAGGTTTTTCACCAGTCGGAGATATGTATTTTGTCCGTCATCAGAAATGGTTTAAACATGATGCGAGTTCTGTCAGTGAAGTTCATTCTGAAACGTGTCCGAAAATGAACTGTAATTCAGTGAATGTCTGCCACACTTTCACAAGAGATATGTCTTTAGAAAGCTTGGAATGTGTACTTTTAAATTAAGTAATTCATGTCAAAAACAAATATTCTCAGTTTATGTAATCCGTTTGAAACCAAGAAGAGGTACAGTGTTTTCGTTCACTCTTCATTATACACCCCCGGCGCTATTCACGTGGTATATAGTTAAGATGATCTATATGCATCGTACACGCCCCCCGATCAATGCCACAAAAACACGAAGTTCCTTCATCAGATTCACTGATAGTTCATCGCGTTTTGAGGATGGCATGGCGGGCACGCTACTCTGGTAAAGAGGCTCTTCAGATGATTCTGGACAGCGAGGAAGAATTCCCTTTTCCTCTGAGGAAGATTGAAACTCAGACAACGAACGGTTGTATTTTGAAGAGAGAGTTGATCCTGCCAAGGATACGGAGTAAGTTGTTTACTGTTATATAATTCTTCTTTGATAATATAGTTCTCAAATAAATTTCAGACTATATTTTGCCTAGTTTTGGCTAGATTTTGACATCTTATGGGAAATATTGCCTTACAATGTCCCTTACTTTCATGCAGGCTATATATATGCTCAGATGTAAACATTTGATGGGTACACGGCCCATCAATAGATATTTCTCCGTCCTATGGCCCATCATCAACAGATATATACATACATTGTGCGTCCATACCCATTAATCAGTTTACTTTGGATAATGTATGCTAACAGTTTTTTAGGAATGTGGCTGGATCACGCTCGCCTTCACCAGCACCTCAGAGGGGCACACAGGTGTCGTTCAGTTCTCAGTGCGATCGAGAATCATCCTGAGTAAGTGCACAGACGTAATATTTTACAGATGAAATGTAATTGTGTTTACATCGTCATAATATAAAAGTACATGTTCTTGTATGAAATTACAAAAACTGTTGTTTTCTTTTATCCAAGGCCATTAGTGATTGATAATGACAATAATACCAACAGTTTATTTGATTGTGTTATCAGCATGCTCAAGTTTTTTTTTTTCAGATGTGACAATGAACATTTCCAAGCACCTGTTCCGGAGAGTGCAAAGACAAACAAGCAGTCCACTCTCTCATGGAAAACAAAGACTGATGTCCACAACTGAGCTCTGTTAAGTATCAAATCAGGATATTAGAAGGATTTCTGAAGGATCATGTGACACTGAAGACTCGAGTAATGATGCTGAAAATTCAGCTTTGATCAAAGAAATTAATTATGTAAAAAAATATAATATAACTGAATATAAATATAACTGATTTAATTTTTAAGCCCCAGTGGGAATGCAAAAAAAAGTTTCACGGGGAGCACAGCACATATTTCCGAAAGTTGACATCATTGTTGACATCATTTTTCCCATCACAGTGTCTCTTTCTGGGCTGTTTATGACAGGCTCAAATACAGGAGGTTTCTATATTTGCAGTCTATGGTTCAGTCATACGTTTAAACAGACCAATTAATAAACTTACTCATAATTGCTTTGACCTTCCCTGGATCCAGGCCATCTCTTGCCTCTTCACCACATGTGGTCTTGAATTTTCCAACTTAATATCAAAAAGTGATACTTGTCCCACATGGAAAGAATCTATATGAGGATATATGCGCATATATGAAACCTATATGCAGTTTATATGCACATATATGCTGCATATATACAGCATATATGCACATATATGATAATATATATGCTGCATATATGCGTATATATGCCACATATAGGCATAATTGAGGTGCATATATGTGCATATACAGGCCATATAGGTCTCCTGTATTGCTTCTTTATATATACATATAAGCCCTATATGTACATACAAGATATGTCTCCTATAGCTCATGGCAGGATGGTCATTTTGTAGCTCATATCTCACTTTGGAAACTGTCATACATGATGCCTAGCTCAGATAGGCACATCTATCAATTCGATCAAAAAGATAAAAAAAAAAAAAAAAAATTCTGTTCAGTTTTTTGTCTTATTTTTGTTCTTGTACTATTTGATTGTTCTTAAGTAAATAAATAATGTAAATTTCTACATTTTGGGGTTTTATTTATGTTGCCTACACTGTAAAAAAAAGTGTACTTTTAAAGGTAATGGTCTGTATTTTTTTTACAGAATTTTACCGTTTTGTCATTATAGTGAATGCCTGTTATTTTACAGATATTTGCTGTAATTTAAAGGTCCACTATTAAATTTACAGGTAATTGCTTGTATTTTGGTTTTACATCAATTTACGTTTTTTAAGGAACTTGTCTGTATTTTTACAAAGTAATATTTTACAGATTTTTTTCTGTGAAATTAGAAAACAAAGAAAAGAAGGTATAACTGCAGAAATCTGCATCTATTCAATATGTTGTCCTTACAGATTATTAAGCATGTGGGGGTTAAAGTGAGGTTTTTTTTAAGGTTAAATAATAGTATTTGTACATACAGCCTACCCTACATAGGCTACAGTAGACCTGTATTGAATTGTTTTTAGGCTATAGTCTTTTAATCTTGTCTTGCAAATAGATGCTCATTTTGATCATTATTTCATTGTCTTATTCTCCCATAATTTCATGTATATTTTATTAATATTTTTCTAAATCTCCGTTGCTGCACATTCAGGGCTTTGTGTGTGTGTGTGTGTGTGTGTGTGTGTGTGTGTGTGTGTGTGTGTGCGCGCGCACGCACGCGATGACGCAGATTCAAATTCGCCGCCATTACGTTTCCGCTGTTTAGTCCCGCCCACAACGGTCAGCTGATCAGTCGACTTTGGATCTGTATCAAGTCAAGTGCAAGTGGGAGATTTGAATTCAGTCTACTCTCCTGAAGTGGATTGTGAGATTAACGGGGGTTCAATATGACACCTCATAATTCAAAGCAATCGTGTTCGTCGAGAGCAGCCGTGAGCAGGAGCCCTAGCTGTTGTCAGTTTGGATTCTTCGGAAATAGCACCCTTTTCAGTGAGCCTGGTTCGTCACAGCGGACATCATGCCAACCGATCACCAGCTGAGGTAAGAGTCTGCATGTGAACGATATTTTATATTACATTTGTGTTTGGTTTACGTTACAGTTTTCAAGCTAACATTAGCATTTTAAATGATGTTCAGTTAACTGGCGAGAGCTGGAGGCAAAACACTGAAAATGTAGCATGCATCTTTACATTTTCCATCTGTTTTAAGAAAGATCAGTTGAACCCACACCTCAAAAAATACCTAAAACAAGCTTTCGTAGACTTGTTATACATAAAGTCCGTTTAATTGTGTATAAAATCTTTGTTAATACGCGATAGTATCTGTCAGTAAATCAATCTCTTAAATGGCGGGACATTTTTAAACACTGTCTGGAAGCTGAAAACTCTTCTCTTAAAAAATAGTAACCACGTTTTTGGCGGATTTTTATTACCATTTTTAATAACCACAGTTATACTACAAATAGGCCTAACGTTACCAAGGTTTTTTTTTTTTTTGGTTAAACCATAGTTAATTTTCATAAGGGTTAATGTGGTTATCAAGACCGTTAAGAAAACGAATTCAGCAAATACTGTACTTGTTGTTGATACAGGAAAACACATGAGGCTAGAATATGAACACCACATGATAAATTCCATATTCTGGCTGCATGCTTGCCAACACGTCAGTTGAGGTTTTGCATTGTCCCAGTGGAACATATTCTGACATATGCAAATGTAATACTGAGTTGTAAAAAAAAAAAATATATATATATATATTTGTGATTTCAGGTCAAGTGGAAAGCAGAATGATCATGGCAAACAAGGTATGGGAAGAAGTAATTTAAAATATTGTAATGGCCGAGTCTTCTGATTCCATATGATTGCACTAAAAGTGGCAGAAAATTTAATTTGTTTTATACTATATTTTCCCATGTGAATATTCATTTGATCCTTGTGAGGCCACTGGAGCTGCACAAGGTTTGGTTTTGCTTCAGTAAGACCACGATTGTGTTAGATTCCACCCATCTATTATTATTATTTTTTTTGTATTGTAACTAGGCTCTGTCATTTAGAAACATGGGTTTTCCTATCACTTATAATGACATATATCTCTACCTTTCATTCCAGCCAGAGGATCTGACGGTTGCTGCTCGCATCTCAGCCTACCTGATGGAACATTCTTGCTGGATGAATGACCTTCACCTTCAATTCAACCTTGCCAAGACAAAACTGCTTATGGTTTCACTTTCAGCCAAACCATGCGATCCTGCTGATTTGCCTTATACAACACCAGAAAGATCCGGCCCTTCCTATCGGAGCCACACAACTCCTTGTCTAAGCTCTTGTTCTATCCAGACTGGACTATTGTAATGCTCTCCTGGCAGGCCTTCCAGCATCAGTCAAACCTCTGCAACTGATCCAGATGCTGCAGCAAGACCTAAACTCATGTGTCTCCAGAAGCTTGTGTTCTGCAAGTGAACGGCGCCTTGTGGTGCCATCATCCCAAAGAGACACAAAACCACTTTCACTGACCTTTCCCTGGACTGTTCCCTGCTGGTGGGATGACCTGCCCAACTTAACACATTTTCAAGAAACTGCTAAAGATCCATCTTTTCATAAACACTTGACCCAATAATACTAAATCTTTGTTTTAATAATAAATAAATAAACTTGTATACTGTGCTACACTAACTGGGACTTGTCACTGCACTTGTTGCTTCTATTGTTCTCTTAATTTTTAAGTCACTTTGGATAAAATGTAATTGTAAATGTGTAAAATAAGTTATATTAGAGTATAAAGGCATACAGCAATTGCCTTTTAATGTAGATATTTTTACATGTTCTAAATTATATACTAAGATTGTATTTCCTATCATTCACATATCTTGATGTTCAGTGTTTGTTTAATGAGTAATACTGTAAATGTGCAGGTATTTTGTACTTATACGTTTAATTAATTTAACAGAAATTGACTGTACATTTGCTATTATTAAGTACTTAATTAGAGATTGGTCAAAGTTGTGAAATTGGAAATGCCTTAACTGTAAATATACAAACTTTGAATTTGAATTTATGTATTTAATGCATTTTTATACATAACTTCATAGTTATTATACACAGGAAAAACTATATATTAAAAGATAATTACTGTAGATAGCATTATTATAAAATAACTTTATAAAACCCTAAATTTACAGTTTAACTTGAAAGTTAAATGTTTTTTTTTAAATGTAATTTGACATCATTTATCCGTTTTTCCACGGTTTAATAAGCCATTATCAACAGTAATGTACTGTAATTTAATAAATTTTGACTGTAAAGTCAATTCTGTATTTTCACTGTTTTTGCCTGTAATTTTGTGAAATGGTTATTTGCTGTAATTTAACGGAATCCGTCTGGAAACTTTGCTGCCAGAGATTTACCGTTTGTATACGGGATTTTTTTTTTTTTACAGTGTAGGCCTAGTAGCTATGGATTTTAATAATTTGACTAATATATAGTAGGTAAACATATAGGTGCATATATAGGTGAACATATAGGTGCATATATATGTGAACATATAGGTGAGCATATATAGGTGAACATGTAGGTGCATATATGTGCATATATGTACATATAATATAGGAAAACGGCCAATTTTATATATGTCACATATATTAAAAACATATATCAAAACATATATTAAAACATATATGAAGAGTTCAGATGCAAAAGCCTCTAAGTGCCATCTGAAATTTTCTTCTAGAATGATCATTTGTATCAAGCTTGTACATTTAAGTTCAGTAATTTCACTTAAATGCCAATGAAAATTACCTATTAATTGTCATTTAAGTGAAATTACTGAACTTAAATAAACGAGCTTGATAAAAATGATCATTTTAGAAGAAAATTTCAGATGGCACTTAGAGGCTTTTGCATCTGAACTCTTCATATGTTTATATAGGTTCTTTCCATGTGGGGTAGGAAGAAAGATTTGAAGTATTATAGTATATTACTACTGGTACTTGCAAATGTACCTCTAAGCTTTCTTCGAAGAAGAGTCTCCATGTCAAAAACACTCAGGAGGAGACACCGGACCATAAAAGTGGACGTATTAGCATATGATGCTGATCCAGGACACCCCTGATCCAGGATGGATTTCAACCTAAGGGTACAACAACAAAAAAGACAAGATAACAAAAGAAAAAGGAACGACAGACCACCTCAAAGGCCAAAGTAGGGGTGGGCAATATGGCCAAAATCGTATTATTATTTTATATTTGTCTTTAAAAAATAAGAACAAAGATGCCAATTACAAGTAGGGATGGGCATTTTTCAAAAATATTGCATTTGAATATTCGGGCTCATAAAAAAATAAAAATAATCGAATGGCGTTTGGTGTCATTATCATACTTTTTATAATACAATAGAGATGCACAATTCTGGATAAATTGAGAATCACAAAATTTTTTTTTTTTTTTTATTCAATCGAATCGAGAATCGAAATCTTGCGAATCGGAATCAAAGTGAATCTGGACGTCTGTATCGATCCCCAGCACTAGTGTGTGTCTGTATATTGTTTAAAAACACTCACTGGGGTTAGGCTTATTCTTAGAAAACTGGAAAAGTATTAGAATGGTTTGAATAATTAAAAACAAGTTTTTTTGGTCAAAGAAAAATAAATATCAAATGAAAGAATTTAAGTGACTTGGATTTGGTGTCTGAGAAACTTACACTAGTGTTGGCTGGATTATCTTGAGATGGTACTGGGTATTGGCCAGGTGTTGTTACCATGTTTTTAAGCTCTTCAACAGACTGTTGAATAACACAAAGTGACTTTTCCATGTTTCCCATTCCTAAAATGCAAAAGCAACAATATACTTCGCATTGAGGAATTTGTAAGGAATTTGCAAAAGAAATATAAAATATTCCTTTTTTTTGTTGCCTTACATCTTAAGAGACGTAACAGTAAATAAGGCACATGTTGTGCAGATCTTACTCTCTACAACAAATTCTCGTAGCTCCCATATGTCCTCGTATGGTTGTGGGAAGTCTTTTTGCTCACTGCTGTGAGACTTTCAATGTCTTCATCTTGGTGTATAAATACACAATAAATAAATGTCTGAATAACATGCGCCTCACAAAATTTTAATTTTTTTTTAAATGTAATGGCCTCCGCATGGACAATAAGGAAACAATATGAAAATAATAGGAGAGCAATAAAAGTGCTAGTTATTAATAATAATGCATCAATGTTTTTGCAAAAAAATCAAAAATATTTTGATATTACAGTAATAGTTAACATCTTTAAAAAAAAAATACTATATATATATATAGTGAGGAAAATAAGTATTTGAACACCCTGCTATTTTGCATGTTCTCCCACTTAGAAATCATGGAGGGGTCTGAAATGGTCATCGTAGGTGCATGTCCACTGTGAGAGACATAATCTAAAAAAAAATCCAGAAATCACAATGTATGATTTTTTAACTATTTATTTGTATGATACAGCTGCAAATAGGTATTTGAACATACTGAGAATGCTCTAACTGAGGGAAGGAGGTTGTTCCCCAAAATCTTGCAATACATGGCCCCGGTCATCCTCTCCTTAATACAGTGCAGTCGCCCTGTCCCATGTGCAGAAAAACACCCCCACAGCATGATGCTACCACCCCCATGCTTCACAGTAGGGATGGTGTTCTTGGGATGGTACTCATAATTTTTCTTCCTCTAAAACACGGTTAGTGGAATTATGACCAAAAAGTTCTCCTCTGGATCATCCAAATGGTCATTGGCAAACTTAAGACGGGCCTTGACATGTGCTGGTTTAAGCAGGGGAACCTTCCGTGCCATGCATGATTTCAAACCATGACGTCTTAGTGTATTACCAACAGTAACCTTGGAAACGGTGGTCCCAGCTCTTTTCAGGTCATTGACCAGCTCCTCCCGTGTAGTTCTGGGCTGATTTCTCACCTTTCTTAGGATCATTGAGACCCCACGAGGTGAGATCTTGCATGGAGCCCCAGTCCGAGGGAGATTGACAGTCATGTTTAGCTTCTTCCATTTTCTAATGATTGCTCCAACAGTGGACCTTTTTTCACCAAGCTGCTTGGCAATTTCCCCGTAGCCCTTTCCAGCCTTGTGGAGGTGTACAATTTTGTCTCTAGTGTCTTTGGACAGCTCTTTGGTCTTGGCCATGTTAGTAGTTGGATTCTTACTGATTGTATGGGGTGGACAGGTGTCTTTATGCAGCTAACGACCTCAAACAGGTGCATCTAATTTAGGATAATAAATGGAGTGGAGGTGGACATTTTAAAGGCAGACTAACAGGTCTTTGAGGGTCAGAATTCTAGCTGATAGACAGGTGTTCAAATACTTATTTGCAGCTGTATCATACAAATAAATAGTTAAAAAATCATACATTGTGATTTCTGGATTTTTTTTTAGATTATGTCTCTCACAGTGGACATGCACCTACGATGACCATTTCAGACCCCTCCATGATTTCCAAGTGGGAGAACTTGCAAAATAGCAGGGTGTTCAAATACTTATTTTCCTCACTGTATATTAAAAGTATGCTTGTGTTTAGCATATTTCTTAAAAGTATAATTAAGCATATATTTATTACCAATGTACCTTTAGTGCATTTGTTAGAAATATATTAAAAGTATGCTTGTGTTTAGCATATTTATTAAAAGTATAATTAAGCATATATTTATTACCAATGTACTTCTAGTATACTTTTTAGAAATATATTAAAATGCAATTCAATGTATTATTAATGCACTTCAAATAAGCATGTTGGTAATACAAATGTATTATAAACATACTATTTGTATTTCAAGTATATTTTTAATACATTTAATACTACGTCTTTTTCACCTGGGTTTAGTTATCTGGAAATAGTGCTGAGGTCCAACTAAAGATATACTTAAGTATATTTAATTGTGCTACAGAATTATACTATTGCAAGTATACTTTAGGTAGATTTGAAATATCTTACATTTAAAGAGATATTATACAGAGATCATACCATTCTTACTAATAGTAATATTAAAACAAATGTTTTGCTTAATATAAAGAAATGTGCATTGTGCATTAAAGAAGTACTCCAAATAAAGTTGAATTATAATATTTGTATCAGGAAGTTTCAAGCAATATGTCAGTAAATATGTTAATAGTTTTGTAGTATACCTATAAAATAAATGTATTTTAAATACATTTTGTATAGTTTTTTTGGGGGGGGGGGGGTTTATCACTAGGGAAGTAACACAAAACGGTAAACTACAATCAAATCTATCAATTTTTAATTAAATCGTGACCTCAAGAAATTATATGAATCGAATTGTGAGGTACCAAAAGATTCCGACCCCTACCAGAAAATATACTAGAATTGACCGTATTGATTGAGCCTTTTAAAGAAGGGGTTCATGAGTTTTTCAAACACTGTAAAATTTCTCTTTAAAGAAAATTGCACTCGCCTTACCTGTCAGCACTGCAGCTTGTGAGCAAAGTTTTTCTGTCCTTAAGCGCACTAAAACCTACCTAAGAAACACCATGAGTGATGAAAGACTTGAGTAATTTTTAAGGGGTATTGAGTGTAGAGTCACAAAGAGCTTGGGGCACAAAATCCTGGCCGCCATTCTCCTGGAGGATTTTGTTGCTGTATTTGCCGCAACAGGAGAATAAAGTTGTTTTGACCTTGTTGAGCTGTGATGTAGTACAAATATGTGACCAAGTACAGATTACATTTTACATTAACAGTATAATTATAACTAATGTATATATTTTATATTTATATTTTAGTTTTTTTGTGAAACTATGCAATATAATAACTAATGTGAGTTGTTTGTAACCCAGGTTAAAAGAAAAAAAGAAAAAAAAGAATTAACACATGAATGAGCAGAATATTTCTTTTCTTTTCATTTTATTAGTTATTTTTGTGTGTTTTAGAAAAGCCAATTAAAATAATTTTTGTTTGGAAGGACCGACCAATGAGAGTTGGGAATGTTGTGTAGCGCATTTTTTGGAGCTCGATCTCGGGTGTGATTCTTCCGGATAAATCCGGCTTTTCCGACCTGAAAATTATGCTCTCGTAAATCATGCAAATCCGCTTCTTTTTTTTTTTGCGGGTCGACCTCAAAGCACTGTTCGGGTATTGGTAAACATAATGACCGCTCACCGCTGTCAACGTTTTTTGTGCCTCTGATTCATGTCTTCATGTCACTCCGCAAGTAGTCCATTCATTTGTCACGATGGAACTTCATTCAAAGCAGAGCTCCACCAAAGAGCCTGCACTCATCGCGGAAGGTTATCTAAAGTGTGCTAAGAATTTTGGACTTGTGGGGCGAACTATTTCTTTTCTTAGCTGAAGCAAACAACTGGACAAAATAAATGTAAAGAGAGACATAGTGGAGTTCCTATTTTCATTTTGACTAGTATAATAAATTCTGTAGTCTCTTGACATGGTTAGAAAATACTGCCTCTAGAGCCAGCTGCACAACGAGAATATGTCATAGCATGTCATAGCATGATCTGAATACGGAAAAAAAGAAAGAAAGAAATCTGTAAAAAAAGAAAGAAAATCTAGCATTTCGAGAATAAAGTCGAAATAGTACGAGAATACAGTCTTCCGTAGAAGTTGCGTGTGTGCTGGCCGTTGTTTCATGGTCATGGTAGGTGCGCCATATATTTTCCTGCTTTTTTGCCCTTTACCAATCACACCTATGAGCTTGAGAGACTGAGACCGAACTCGTTTTGAAAACTGAGAGGTTAAATCCCTGTGAAGGGAATTTAATGTGAATATTTTTTTTTTATCTGTTTTTTGTTTTGTTTATCTGTTTTTTTCTCTCTTTTTGTATTAACTGTGTTGCTTGATCGAATGTGATTGCTTTTATTTATTTATTTATTTATTTTCTATATTTTGTTTTGAAAATTAGAAGCAAGGTATCAAGTGAGGAATTTAACTTTAATTGATTATATTCTAACTTAAGATTTTCAGACATAAGGTGAATTCAGCGTTACTGGTGGAGACTAAATCTGATTTTTTTTTTTTTTTTTTTCTTCAAAGAAACAATCAAATTCGAGTGAAACCTTGAAGGGAACAAACAAAAGGTTAATGTATTAATTTACATAAACAGTGTTTAAAAGACATGTGATTATACTTACCTTTTGAGTCATTTAGGGTATTTGAAAAAGAGGTGTTTAAAGAATTTATTTTATTTTTTTGAGAAGTACAAATTGTATTTTTTTTCTTTCCTGTATTTTCTTATTTATTTATTTTTTGTCTTATACATTCCAGTTATTGAGTTTTTTAAAATTTTTTATTCAACACAATCATAATACAATCAGTTAAATATCATAACTTGTGTGAGTGGCTCATTATTGTTGTGACATCCTTATTCTCTGCAGGCGAATTTAGTCTTCTGATCGAACTGGTCCAAACTCAGACATTGTGTCTGTACCAAATTGAGTGAAGGGTTACATGTTCCTTTGATGTTAACTGTAAAATTGTGCACCCATGACTTTGTACTATTAATTTTCATTTGAATTGAAGTTGCGTTGCTTGCATCCATTATTTTCTTTGGATGCATACTGGGGGGGATTCAGATCCACGGTGACATGCCCCCATGGAAGAAAATTTAGGCTATAAAGGCTATCATGATCATTTTGCCAACAATGAACCATGGATTTGTTTAGTTTATAATACGTTTTATTTTTTACTTAAACAAATACAACATATAGCCTAACATTCAAAACTCATCGGCTTAGACTGCATTTGAAGAAAAATAAACACAACAGTTTTCTGTAGCCTTGTGCAAACTTATTCAATAGAATTAGACTTCTAGAATGTTCTTTCCAGTGCAAATTTATTTATTTTTTATTTAATTAGACAACATTTTAAGGAAGTGTAGTGCAAATATATTTATATAATTATACTTCCATTATAGTTAACTTTCTTTCCAGTGCAAAACAATAATACATAAAAAAACAGCTAATAAAGAAAATCTAAAATATTGCACTCAAATATTGCATTCAAGCAATACAACACCTGTATGTATGCACATGGAAAATCTCACAGAAATAAATAAACCTCCAGACTAAGCACATTGTGCAGCTATTTTTTCCATGTGTACTTTTTTGATTTCTTTACAATGTTAGGCTAAACCTGTACTCTTTTAATATAATCACTCTCTTATCAATTATATTTGAGTTTAAAAAATCCACATGATTAACGTTACATAGCCTACCATATCAGCCTCTGGAGACGTCTGACGGACAAGGAACCTTGACATCGCTCCCTCCTGTGCCCGGACAATCGGCCTTGTATTCATTGTCCCTCACGCATTCCAGCCACGGGCAGTCATTTTCCCATTCAATTCCCATTCAAAATTCTATATGTTTGTGCTCCTTTCTTTTTCGCTGGCTGCTCGGAGGCGCTCGGAGGTAGTCATTTTTACATTTCCCGCTGTTGTCACTTGTCGTCATCGTTGCTACGATACGTGACTCACAATGACTGAAACGACCAATTAAAAGGGCATTCTCTGATGATGTTCCAAGATTTTAAATTAGAAATTAGTATCTACCGCACCGTCGGTTTTTTTCTTATCATAGCCTACTAATGTCTTCGTTCATAATCTGACATATATTAGAAGCTATGTGTCTGTCATGGATTTGCACTGAATTGATTCTCAAAAATACGGAACAAAGTGCGTTCCGTATCAGTTCAATACGGAACAAGACTTTTATGTGTCAAATACGGAACGATTCCGTATTATACGGAACGGTTGACAACCCTAATGCTAACGTTTCGAATTAGCTCATTAGCTGCTTGTTCTGAACTTCACTCTGTTCACTTGCTGAAAAACACTACGGTTAATTTCTCATTTATGTTCTCTTCTTTTAGATACCAAGACTGGCACTGGCAAATTTGAGAATCCTGAATTTCCTGACAAGTTTACCAAACACTGCTCTGGCAATCAGTTGCCTATTTTGTATTTATCTTTTGTCTTCGATGATAGATGTTTGTAAGAGGAAGTGTTTTTTTTTTTTTTTGAATCCACACTCTGATGCTGTAGAAACCTGGTAACACTTAAAGTCCCCCTGTGGTGAAAATCAAGTTTTTAATGTTGTTTATATGTCTATGTGGTGTTTTTAATATGCTGTAAGACAAACCATGTCCAAATTCATGTCAACACCATTGCTGAGTATTTTCACCTTAAAACTGCAGTGAACCAAAGACAGTCGCAAAAACGCAGTTTGAAATCGCAGGTGTTTCTGACGTCACAAACTACCACCGTCAACGTGTGATCGTCAACAAGTGGAATATTCATAGAACCACGTATACTAAATGAGGCAAGGTTGTAGAGTTACATTCAAGCTATTTTAAGGCATGCAGATTTTCTTTTTTCCAAGGAAAAAATGCTTAAATATGTTATTTTGGTGATCAAAGATGAGTTTTAAGGGATAAAATGATTGACTACAGGGGGGCTTTAATAATAACGTTCAGTAAACGATTGCTGCACTGCTGCTCCTGGAACGTCTTGACGGACTGCATCCGGACTCCAACCTGTTAACATGGGCACGGAAAAACAAACACCGTATACACACTGCAAACAGATTATGTGTGAACCTGGGATTATGTGTGAACTGCACAAGCCACAAGAGAACACTGATGCTTTCTGCCACTGATAACAGCAGTAACCAACACTCAGCGTGATTTCCAAAACAGCACATTCCAGCGCCAGATCGCCTCTTATTTAACAAACTAAATGAATACCCTGCTAGTTAACTGTTGATGTTTTATTTGTATTAGGCGCATCCATGCCGTGAAATGTCTCAAATAGTGGTGGGGACAATATCAACCCCTGCAAAAAGTAGTTGGGACATGTCCCACCTGCATATTACGCCTATGATCTATACAGTTTTCCAATGTCATGAATGAGATGACCTACGGATCCATTGTGATGTTATTTTGCCAGCCATTCGCCATTTAATAACTGCTAGGTGGTCCACCAGTAATTCTTCCACACATTCTCCTCATAGGTTCTCCAGGCCCTCTCTATGTGTTGGGTATGAACTCCAATCTAGGCATCAACAAATGCTACACTGTGGTTTACAGTATAAGGCCTGTAACCTAGCTGGGGCAGAGCACGTCTGTAAGCCCTCCACTCATCACTGATGATGATGATACCTCTTTCCATGTTGAGCTATGACTGGAATCAGTTCTCCTCTGCTCCTCATTTCAACTGGAGAACTGGTTTTGATGATTTGTCTCCTTGGTGTGTCACTCCCAGTTTGCCAAACACCCACTTCCTCCTTTTCCATCCACCATCTATTCTACTGCCACACACATACTGAGAAAAATAAAATAAAAATGTCCAAAGAAAGAAAGAACACGTAATTGAAATAATTTTTAATAGATCATAGTTAAATAGTAATAGCACATACAGATGGTGGACAACCAGAATAAGACTTTTACCGCTGCCGTTCCCGCGGCGGCAAAATTGGGATGTGTATTTGCTGCCTTTTACCGCTGAGTGGCGCTGTAATCACAGACTTTGAAAAGTGTCAGTTTATTCTCTTTATGACGTAATCTGCCGCTGCAGTAATCTGAGCTGAGGTCACAGATAAATTCAAGATAAATATTGTGGTTAAACGAATTCAAATTCATTAAATTTAAACAAAGCAAGTTAACATTGTGTGCCCAGTTTTTCTATAATTTAGAAAGGCTATGTCAATAGGTTACTTGTCATTTACTTCGTGTTATTTTAATGTGTTTGTAGATTTATTAACTGAAACATAACAGTGAAATAAATTAAAATAATTTACCGTAAAATTAAAACATTTTCAGGACAAAAAAATTAGACTGATTGAATATGTAAAAATATAAACAAACAAAGCAGAGAATAAAACAAACTTTCAGGGAAAAAATATAGGCCTACAACATGCTACAACAGAATTGGTTAACATTAACGAAAGCAAAATATGTAAAAATACATTTCAAACAAAATAAAACAAAACAAATTCGTGGCCGAGTGGTAGGCTATAACTTACGGGGGGGGGGGGGGGGGTTCAGACTCACAACCGACCCTACTAACATTAATATTAACGTACACATTCAATGGTGTAAAATGGCGTACCTTGCCTGCAGATCACCAGATCTCAACCCGATCGAACTGGTTTGGCACGCACTAAAAGAGTTCGTCAGACGTGAGGCTAAGCCATGGAACAAAGACGAGCTTCTTCAGGCCATGGTGACTTTCTGGAGAGATCGCCTGACAAAAACAGCGTGCAATAACTACATCGATCACCTTCAGAAGGTTTTGCCGGCGGTGGTACAGCGCAACGGGGGTTCTACTGGAATGTAGAAATGTAAAATAGGCCTATTGAATTGTTTTCAATATTTTTCTATAGAAATGTTTTGTATTTTTATATTTCATTCATTAAAGAAACTTATGCTGACCACAACAACGCGGGACTACTGTATTTCATTCTTAAATATCATACATAACGCAAAATCCAAATGCTGCTTCCTGGCATATGTTAGCTAATAGCAAGTCAATGTTTGAATTAATTTACAATAATTTAGTTTCATTTATTTCAGTGTTAATGTTTGAGTTAAAAAATCCTCTACAAATTAAATTAACACAAAGTCGGCTATAAGAGTCCTTTATAGGCTACGTAAAAAAGCAAAGGGCTTACAGTCTTAACATTTTGGCTACTTTGCTTAAATTTGATACATTTATTTTCAGTAGGGCCTAATAAATTTGTAGGGATGTAATTTCAATATGCTTTACCAACGCTATGTATTCAATTAAAGTTCCAAGAGGTCTGGTCTCTATATTTCCTTCCCAGCTGACACTAATATGCAAGTGCACAGCAAAAATCACAACTTGTGCTGCGAACGCAAGTTATTTAAGGTGTCTCAACTGTACACAGTCTACCCTACAGTGTGAATTCGTTACAAGGTTTCATTTAATTACATTAATGTGCAGCAATTTGTACAAATAGAGTCTATAGGCCTACTATACTGTTGTAGCCATTAAATAATCTCATTTAGTATCATATTTGTAAAAATATTATAATGTTATTTTTTTCCATTTATGTTGAATATGAAAAGTGAACAGCACGAGTAAGATAGGATGCATTATATCGAGAGATGGATATGGAGTGGGTCAGACATGATTTTGACCACTTCAATCATTAAGTTTTGTTTAGTAGAAAACCTTTCTTTAAAGTGAATTTTGTTTTCTATAAATTGTATCTTAATTTTAATCAATTTTTCATCAACCAATTGCCTGGATTTAATAAGTAAGAGAAGCAAATATAACAGACACTAATCATGGAGGCGCCCGCGCGGTCACTTACGTCAGCTGGAGCGCATCTCATCCTCCTAACTTAACGAAACTCAGCGTATGCCTCACACAGACATGATAAATACATCAAATACACAAAGCTTGAAATGTCTTCAAATGAAATAATTCAAAACGAAAAGAAAAAGGCTACTCTCTGATTATGTCTTTATGTGCATTTCTCTCTAGGTGCGTTCACTACAAATATGGCGATCGTCAACTTCATCTTTGCAGTCGACACTGTCAGAAAACACTAGTTTATTGATAAAAATCAATGCACGCATCACCGGATTTACAAATACACATCTTGTTGGTTGCACGCACACATATTATGTCGAAAAAACGAAATATTATGTTGAAATAAACATCTTTTAGAATATTTGATTAAATGCTGATTGTTGCGCTTGTTCAATTTAATAAAATTAAAACTTTAATTGTGATAATTAAAATAATTGAAAATTAAATATTTAGTGGCCAAGTTTTGCTAATTTATTAAATAGGCTATTATATGCCTATTGCCTATATTAAGTAGGTCATATTAAGACAAGGCATATATTAAGTTATTTAGCTGTAATGAGAAAAATAAATCTAACGAAATCTAAAATCTAAATCTAATAAATCAAAAAAAAATTCTAACGCTAATTCAACATGCCAGAATAAAACCTGATTTTTGAACAATGCGTAACGCCACTCGACCTGGTGTGCCAAAACACTACATTTTAAACTTCAATGTTTAATTCAAAACAATCTCAAAACGCATTGTGACTTTTTTTTAAAGCAGTAGCCTAGCCTATATACATTAAGGGCATTGAAACCAGGATCTTAACTAAAACGCGTCCCGCGTAATCTCTCAAAAATTATGCCACACTACTCCATGTATTTTTTTAAGGACTGCTTTTGAAATCACTATAAATTACTATGCAATTGTATCGCTCACAAGAGCTCTTCATTTATCTAATTCCTCAATAGAATAGTAAAAATATCCAGCGTCATTGCTCCTAATATCCTCTCTATTTTTTACTTTTGATTCTATTTTTTCAGTTCTAAAATTGATTCTATCTTTGGTTCTATTCTGTTGTAGCCTAATAGGCCTATTTATATATATGACAAATATGCCTATTAGGCTTAGGGTTTTTTATTTAACCCACTTACATTTAAAAATACGGCAATTGCTGCTGTTTTGCACAATGTCCCTTTGCGCCACCTGTCGGTCATTTCGGGAACGTCTTTGAAATGCAGCTGGTTTATTTTCAGATGGTGGACAACCAGAATGCCTATTACCGCCACGGCGAAATCACCGCGGCGGTAATAGGCATTCTGGTTGTCCACCATCTGTATTTCAATGAGCCGCCAAACGTAAGCCGTCCGCCATATTGGAACAGTCAATGCCGGTCCATGACACTTGAGAGCAAGTTGACTGAGAATCTGCAACCGTAGTTGACACATGTATGAATATTTATATCTGCAATAGACTTCAGCAGATGATTTTGCTAAACGAACAAAAAACAACAAGACGAAGGCGTCAGCTAACATATGACATGAAACAGTTACCATAGTAAAAGTAAAAACATTAAATGTACGCTATGTGCGAAATGCTGTGGCATCATTGATGCTTCCTGTGAGTGACGACACACTGACTGCTCCAAGATGGCGGACCGCAGACGTGTCTGGGGCGGTTGAATGTGCAATCTACAAATACATATCTATGAGTGCAGCCTCATGATGTTACACCACCAGACCGTTCACATGCTGCTGAATTATGTAAATATATATTTTTTATTATATAAGCATTTAAGGGCAAAACTGTAATGTTTGTGTGCAGAAATCATTTATACCAGATATTACAGTATTAATATTCAAAAAGATACATGTTAAAAACAGTGTATGACTTAATAAAGCAGAGTTCATATTATGTATCATTTTGGGGAGGGAGATATGACCAATCTTATTTCAAGATAAAAGACATTTTAATTTCAAGTAACAATAACAATATATCACAATAAAGATATTTTGGTTATTTTATTTTTTTGTTTCTAAAAATAAGAACAAAGAAGCAAATAACAAACAATAGGACAAATACAACAGATCAAAAACAGAAATCATTTTTTTGTTTTACAATAGGTTTCTTTAACGTAGAAATATGGGCTCATCTTTCAGGAAGGTCAAAGGTCATCGTATAGATCACGTGTCGCACATCGATGAATGCTAGATGCAGAAGAACCCTTCTTTCATACCTCATATATTTCTGGATTTAACTGTTGATGATGATTCAACTCAATCCTTGTTGTTTTGATCTTATATCAGATTTGGCAAACTATCAGATCTGTAAATTCAGTTCTGTTCAGGAGGAGGTTTATTTAAAGTAAACTGGATTAGATTAGAATAATTGTGCTCATACTTTCACTGATCAAGGGTTTACAGTTTTATCAGATAATCTGGGGTTATATATTTTACATTTATTAATACATTGACATTTTTCAATTTCACAACATTTTTTTTTTTATTGAATGATAAATTTAAAGAAAGGTCATTTTTAATAGTAATAATGATTAATGAATGGAACTGAATGACTGAAATAGAGTTTGAGAAAAGCACAGACACACCGTCACTCATCATGACTCACAAACACACACTGATCTGACTGTCTATATGAGGATTCATTACACACATTTATTCTGACATGTTATTTCACTGACAGAAGTTCAGCTGTAGTATTAATGTAATAAAGAGACTCTATAACCTCTCACTGTTACTGATTTATCATGCAGCTCTAAGCATTATGGGTAGAATCTCTCTACAGTCTGTTCTGATTCATCAACAGAGTTTCACTGATGATCCATTATAAACTCTAAACCCAGGATAGAGCGGTTGAGTGAATGTGGTCTGGACTGTGTGGATGAGGCTCATTGTGTCAGAGACGCTGTAGAAGGACAGAGTTCCTGCACTGTGATCCACATACACTCCTATTCTCCTGCTGATGGGCTTTACTGGGAGTTCAGTCTTTATGTTATTGTGTATGAATGAGTAACTGGAGGAAGAGCAGAACAAACTCCAGGACTGATCATTATATCCAAACACACTCTCAATACCCCGTCCCTTCCTGCTGATGCTCTTATATGACACTGATATATACACACTAATAGCTCCACTCAACTCAATCTCCCAGTAACAGCGTCCACACACACTCTCTCTACACAACACCTGACAACACACATCATCAAATCTGTCTGGATGATCAGGATACGGCTGAACTGTGTAAGTGTGTGTAATCACTCTGTTCCTCTCAGACAGACGGAGGCGTTTATTCAGTGTGTTCAGATCCAGAGTGAGCTGATGGGAATCTGATGGAGAGAAAACACATCAGAATCAGGAATTATGAATCTGTCTGATCTTTTATTATAACTGAACTCTTCATGTTCAATATATCAGCAGTGTCTCAGTAATGAAGTCACCTTTATTTATTTAGCGCTTTGATCAATACAGATAGTTTCAAAGCAGCTTTACAGTGATAACAGGAAAATAATGTGACCTATTGTTGGTGATTTTCAGTGCTGTAGCTGTAACGGTCACCAGCTGGAGTGCCCTTGAGTGCCACCAGAGGGCACTCCACACCAGACTATCATATTTCACTCACACTACATTTCCCAGAACTCACTGCCCGGACTCATTATCATTGATTTGCATTCACCTGTATCTTATTACCCTGTTAGTCTCAGCCTATTTATACCTTGTACGTTCATTCATTCCCTGCGAAGTCTTGTTTTACTGTTACTACATTTCTGAGCGTTATTTACCTGTGTTTGATTCTTGTTTTGCTGACCTTGGACTGTTTCACCGTTTCCTGATCGTTTCTCTGCCTGGCCTGACTCGGATTGTTTATTGGACTTTGATTATTGCTGCCTGCCCTGACCTCTGCCTGTTATTTGGATATTCTCTGTGTTTCCTCCTTTGATCTGTTCGCTGTTGATGACCCTGCCTGTACGACTACTCTGTAAATAAACTGCATTTGGATCTTCACCTTCGAGTCTCGGAGCCGTTTCGTAACAGTAGCCTTTGGCAATCTTGAGCTTTCTTTAAATTTCTATCCGTTTCCTCAAACGTTAAAGAGATTTGTTACAAAATCCTGTTTAGGATAAATCCATAGAGGAATTTTTACAGAAGAGATTTCAGTTTCTCTTACTTTCCTGAAGCTTTTTTACTACTGTGATTTTACCTCTAAATCTTGGATGAATGTTTTTAATTGGCTTTCAGTGAAAAAGAATTATAGACATTCATTAGTTTTAGAAGACATCCTGTTTTTGAAGAATATGTTGACTCCCCTGATTTACATCTTTGTTAAAGTCACGAGTCTATTTGCTTTTGCTTCCAGCGCCCCTCGATGTTCTCTCTGTTGAGAAACACTAATTTACAAGATCAACTCTAAAACTCTTCTGTCATGTTTTCTTTCACCTTCTACAGGAAGAACATGAAGACACTCAGACAGTATTTCTACTTGTTTTCTTAGTGACTTACATTGTAGGAAGTCGTTCCTGGTTCTGGGAACAATGTTGGTGAAAGTGACTGTGGAAATCAACAGACATGAAGAGTGTGATTATTATGTAGAGAGAAAATGATCCCTGCATCCATTCCTAAGACATTTCTAATATGATCTTCTACATGATATGAGATGATGGAGGATCATTTCTGAGAGCTGATGAATCTCCAGGACTTTACCTCTGTCAGAGATCTTCTTCAGCTCCTCTTTGCAGAAATCCTCCACTTTGTCTCTGAGCTGACGGACAGATTCTCTCACGCCATCAAAAGAGGAGAGAGAACTGAAGGGATTGTCATTTACGTCTGTAGATTCAGGAGGAGCTGAGAGAGACTGGAAACTCTACAGAAAACAGAAATCAAAGCTCATCACCTCCACACTTCATCAATAACCTGCACTACTGTCAGATTTCAGCGGCTCTTGTTGATCTCGACATTTTTAGTAACTGAACTATAAATCCTAGCCTGGTAATACCAAACTCTGCTACTTCGCTTTGCTTCGTAGACAGAGTCTGGCATGGCATAATTGAAAAGCGTTTTCTTTCTCGCGGGGGGCGCTTGTCTGAAGTTTAAAATCATTGGTTACCCGTAAGCCAATCACATAACGTTTGGTTATAGTGCGTGTTATGCGCATGCTCAGCCGCATCTAACTTCCACTGTAAACACAAGTATGATGCGAAAACAAAACCATCGAGCGAAATACCGGAGTGAACATGGCTGTGAACGACTTATGCAGATTATGTGAAGTAAATCTATGCATCCACGGTACAATCAGCGTCTACGTCACGGCTCTCAGCCCGCCCTCTGTTAGTTGATTGGCCGGCTGGTTTCAGGCCGGAGGAAAACGGAAAGCTATGACGCTGTCTCAGACTGAGTACAGAAGCGAAATGAAATTGAGCGGAAGTACGAAGTCTGACGTAGTCAGGCTATATAAATCCAGCTCTTTCACCGCATCAGATACATTTTTCTTCATATTCATTATATGACATTAGAGCAACAAATTATATTCTTTTAGTAGAAGATGATAAGTTGAGAGCCTGACTGATGATAATATAATAACCGAACACACAGATCAACACTTCAGTCAACGGCTCATTCTGCTCTCGTGAAATGTTTCTCTGTGAGTCTCTTGCTCAAGTCCACTATGACCCTGTTCTTCTAGATCTCTGTTACCTGCAGGAAATGGATGTGATCCTGTGTGTGTGAAAGCTGCTCCAGCTCAGTGTCTCTCCTCCTCAGATCATTGATCTCCTGCTCCAGTCGCTCCAGTCGTCCTTCAGCTCGACTCACTGCAGTCTTTTCCTGATCTCTGATCCGCTGTGTCGCCTCAGAGCGGCTTCTCTCAATGGAGCGGATGAGCTCAGTGAAGATCCTCTCACTGTCCTCCACTGCTGTCTGTGCAGAGCGCTGTTAGGACACACATCACAATCACACAGTGGCTTCAGTGAGTCCTGACTGAGACGTCTCAAACTTCTCTTCTTCTCCAGACTCACCTTATGAGACGCCACAGCCTCTCTCAGCTGCTGAAGATCTTTCTCTCTCTGCTGGATCCTTTGCTGGAACGACCTCTGCGTCTCCTTCAGCTGGTGCTAAAGGACAAACCAATGACAGGAGAAACATCACATTAATCATCAACTAAACAGATATGAATCCAGTATCAGTGAAGAGGTGAGAATTAGGGGTTAAAGGTCTTGCATTATAAGTATATAGGTTCAATCATAAGTGGCAACATTATTTCATCAAGTTTTATTGCCTAGCTTTATATAGATTCACCCAGAAAGTTCTTCATTGTTTACTCATCATCATGTCTTTCCAAACTTGTATGATTTCTCTTGCTGGACACAAAAGAAGAGAAGACTTGGGGTGCTTCTCAATATCCCTCCTCATTTCCTCAGCCATCTTTAAGGACATCTCAATTCTCTAATTGCACCGCGAGGAGACGAGGATTGAGGAGTGAGGAGGCTTCCATAGGAGTTATGAGTGAGGATACACGAGTGTATCCTTTGCGGAAGCGTTTTATCGACTAAACGTGACGCACTTATCATTTCTCCTACCCCTTCACATCGGTCACAATCATTTTCATTTATACTTTACCTTTAGCCTGGCAAGCCAGACCCACATCAAGGTCTGGTAACTCACCATTGGCACGGCTCAATCCGAGGGGCGGGATAAACGGTTGTCTTTCAAATTCCCTCTGCACGCAATAGGATAGCGCTACAACCAACCAGAGCGTTTTCCCACCAGCGGAGCTAGATTAAGTTGATAGATTAAACTTTTGCCGTATCTGGTGGGCAAAACTATGAACACATCTTCCTTTTTTTAAGAATGACTTAAGTGCCATTCTTTGTTCTTTTCTCAAAGAAAAGCTTAACTCCAAGTCCTCCAGAGTCGCGGCCAAAGCTGACTGGAAAGACCGCTGTTCGCCAGCAGCAGCCGCCATTCTTTGTTTTCAAGTAGCAGGGAATTCACGCAGAACTGTCACAACTCTGCTGTCATTATGTTAAGCCCGCCCACCGACTCTATACACGATTTGATTGGCCTGACTAGAGTTTGGTTTTTCCAGCTCGAAAGCCAACGGAAAGTTGCTAGACTACCCTGGCAGCAAAATTTGCTGCCGCTAGGGTGTGTCTAGATTTCTAGGCTACTTTACTTTTGCAGTTTATATAAATCACACATATTTCAACAGGGTATCTTGCTTTATTATTATTCATTATGAATTCAGATGAGAAATTGCTTAAAATACCTTCTTTTGTGTTACTCAGAAAAAGTGAGTCATGCCAGTTTGAAATAACATGAGTAAATGATGAATGTAAATTTTTCTGGGTGAAATCCTCGGAATATCGGTCATACGTGGTCATACGCCGAAAAATCTAAGGAAAACTTCTGTTTTCTGCATATCATTGTTGTGTAAACGTACCCTAAAACAGTGTTCAGACAGAGGGTGAAAACAGACATTAAATGATGTAAATGTAGTCTAGTAGACCCCATAAACAGCTTTATGAGTCTGTAAATGATCATAATGGGACCTCTGTAAGTTCATACCTGTTTCTCTGTCCTCTGTGCTGCCGCTGATACAGTGTCGTGGTTTTTATGTTCATCCATCACACACAGCAAACATATACACTTCTGATCAGTGCGGCAGAAAACCTCGAGGATCTTGTCGTGTTTCTGGCAGATCATCTCCTGCAGTCGTCCAGTGGCATCAGTCAGATTGTGTCTCTTTCCTTTAAACCAACTCTCATGTTGTTCAAGGTGATTCTGACAGTAAGAGTTCAGACACACCAGACAGGACTTGACGGCTTTGTGTTTTCTTCCAGTACAGACGTCACACTGCACATCTCCAGCTCCAGCGTAACAGTCAGCAGCAAGTTTAGTCTTCTTCAGTTTCTCCACCATTTCAGCCAGAATGGTGTTTTTAGCTAAAGCAGGTCTTGGCCTGAAGGTCTGTCTGCACTGAGGACAGCTGTAGACTCTCTTCTCATCCTCCTGATCCCAGAAGTCTGTAATACAGATCTTACAGTAACTGTGTCCACAGTGGATAGTCACAGGATCCTTCAGGAGATCCAGACACACTGAACACATGAAATCATTCTGATCCACTGAAATTCTGGCTTCTGCCATTTTACTGCATGAATACAGAGACACAAACACACAACAGCTCAACTACACTTCAGTTTCACTTTCCCTGAACTCTCGTGATTCCTGTTTCCTGGTTCTGTGTTTGAGTTACGTGTGCAAAACAGGCGTGTCTGTAAAGCAGCTTCCTTATTCCTGATCCTGAAGAGCCTCATTCCTGCTAAGTTTTTAGTTTCCATGTTTTCACAAACACACATTTTGTTTAATAAGTCTCAGACATGCACTAAAAAATATAAGGTAGAGAGAAGCAAGACAACAACCTTAAAAGTTATTATCTATCCTTAAAAGTAATTCTCTATCCTAAATACTACACTGTTACTGGAGGACTGAAAACGGTCCAGAAGAGTCACCATGAAGTCAAAATTGCCAAGTCTTTAATTTAATATTGCAGTATTTATTATACATTATTTACCTGTGCACATAGGACTAGGCAATACAACAATATTTATCAATAAAATTAGAACAAAAGTTCATAAAATGTTCCATATAAGAGGACATAAACAGCGTTAACGGCCACACAGTCCATTTATCAGCTCGGCTTAAACAACACTGCCGCGCTCTAGATGCGTTCACTTGCTGATTGGTTTTGATCACGTGACCACTGACCCGTTTTTGGGGATAAGCATTGTTCCCTTTCGAAAGGGAACTCGCACTGCTAGTAGTGACGTCATAGGCTGTCGCCGGTCAATATCGATTACCGTGTTTGGATAGCTTTTCAGACACCAGTTCGTGTGGAGTAGGGTTACAGTCATAACCCGAGACATTTTTGGTTGCATATTTTTATAGTTCGCACACTCCACCAAAGACAACAGAAGTCAAAAAGCCAGATAAAAAAATTCTCCTAAGCAAAAAGATTTTTTATATATTTTTTTATTTCGATTTAGTGGTGCGAGTACCTAGATGTGTTTTTGTGACACATGTACTAAAAAAGTAAAAGAGTTTGTTTTTGAAGGACAAGACAGTGGCAGAAATTCTTGACTGCTCTTTTCGGCGTGAATCACGTTTTGCAGACACAGTTCTCAATTTGAGGCATTTTCGCTAGTCAGTGTTCTCCAACACACAGACGTTGATTTTTTTTTTGCTTGGTTAAAGAGGTAACAAATAATTCATTAATACATTTCGAAATAAATTATTATATATTTTCACTTGATATACAGATGGTGGACAACCAGAATGAGACTTTTACGGCGGCGGCAAAATTGGGATGTGTATTTGCTGCCTTTTACCGCTGAGTGGCGCTGTAATCACAGACTTTGAAAAGTGTCAGTTTATTCTCTTTATGACGTAATCTGCCGCGGCAGTAATCTGAGCTGAGGTCACAGATAAATTCAAGATAAATATTGTGGTTAAACGAATTCAAATTCATTAAATTTAAACAAAGCAAGTTAACATTTTATGACCAGTTTTTCTATAATTTAGAAAGGCTATGTCAATAGGTTACTTGTCATTTACTTCGTGTTATTTTAATGTGTTTGTAGATTTATTAACTGAAACATAACAGTGAAATAAATTAAAATAATTTACCGTAAAATTAAAACATTTTCAGGACTTGCAGTTACTAACCGATGTTAGTCGGTTTAGCATTCTTTGTTATATTCAGAATTAAATAGGCTTACATGTTGTTATGATTATCAATTGAATTCTTTAATAAATA
The DNA here is from genome assembly GCF_965113295.1 of Leuciscus leuciscus. Classification (NCBI taxonomy): domain Eukaryota; kingdom Metazoa; phylum Chordata; class Actinopteri; order Cypriniformes; family Leuciscidae; genus Leuciscus; species Leuciscus leuciscus. The sequence goes on along the minus strand of NC_138728.1, from coordinate 33,744,043 downwards.
ATCAACCACAATGCCTATTACTGCCAAAAATAAACCAGTCGAATTTCAAAGTCGTTCGCGAAATGACTAGGCTATACCGGGTGGCGCAAGTGACAGGGCAAAACAGCAGCAACTGCGGCATTTTAAAAGGTACGTTTCCTATCTGTTTATTTAAAAAAAATAAAAAAATAAACATGGCGCAAGATCTTGTAAAAAAATTAAATAAATTTCATTATTTGAACAAAAATGAGACTAATTGAATATGTAAAAATATAAACAAACAAAGCAGAGAATAAAACAGACTTTTAGGGAAAAAATATAGGCCTATTATGCTTCAACCAATGGCGATTCTAGGGGGTGGCCTGGGGTGGCCGGGGCCACCCCTGAAAGCTCATTGGCCACCCCTGCGGCCACCCCAGATCTGATAGGTAGGTCAAGTTCGTCAACACAAGAAACGAGAAATGTTGTCAATCAGTGATGACAGCTGATGATCAACTGATTTAGGGCCAGTTTCACATTTTTAACTAACACAGGAACGGTCGTACTGAGACTGTCAGAGCTGATTTCTGCTCAGCGGACGTTTGGCCATGCAGGTCAGATGACCCATGAGATAAGAGCACGCGCGCTGCACGGTGCACCTGCTGCTGCTGGTCCGTGAAACAAGAGGACGGTCACACAGTTGCAAGTATACAACAACGATAAAAACGCTGGAATCAGTCCATTGAGAGGTATGGTCGGGACCCAACGCAACAGAGTGCGGCACGGGAATATAGATCTGATGGCCGAGTGCGGGCGCGGGCGGTAATGCACACGTGTGTCGATTCGCGGGAGTCGGGACTCCCGCAAAATAGAATTATCTATAAATTGAACAAATAAAAACGAATAAATTGTCATTCATCTGTTGCACAAAAGCAACAAGAACAACTAAAACAAAATAGAAACTATTTACAGGCCAGAGTCTCTATTTATAACATGTTTGCAGCGTTGAACAATGTAACCAATCACAGACATATGTGTTGATTTCTTGAACGCAATGGCCAATCAGATGCATTTAAGATAGAATCCCCTCACCACTCAAAATGGACTTTTTGTTTAGTGCTGAATTCTGCATACTGGCAAATCATCTATTATATCAAACAAAGTGTAGATAATATGAAAGATTAATTATGCTGCCAGTTTCATTGATAATAACAGAGATTTGTGAGATCACGATGAACTGAGATGTCAGCTTTTTAGGAATTATTAAGTGAGAAATCCGTCCCGCGCAGGTCTCTAATGTAGACTTTAAAAACAAACCACTAACATTATATTTACATTAACAGTAGCCTAGGCTGCAATCTAGTGTATGTAAACCTTTTTGCAGATAAACACAAATGCATTTTCGGACAAGTTAATGGCCAAGTTAATTGAGTAAATAATATCCCCCACTATGGCAATTAATAACAGACTATAGTAAACACATTTCCTAAATAGGCCTGTGACTATATCTTACATTTTATGAAATAGTACCATTATTTAAAAATAAAGTTTGCACTTTGTTACTATTATTAAAATCCTCTATTTCCTCTAATCTAGATCCAACTCCTCCCACCTTACATATAAGAGTTTAAAGGTTTACATAACATTACTTTATAGTATATATGGCCACCCCACTCTAGTTTTGTGTCCCATCTTGGCCACCCCAGTAAAAATGTCCTGGATACGCCACTGGCTTCAACAGAATTGGTTAACATCAACGAAAGCAAAATATGTAAAAATACATTTCAAACAAAAATGGTGTAGCAATATTTTAGAACTCCTATAGCCTATATTAAATATTTTATATTTATAAAATAAAATTACCATTCATTTCCATTTTACATTAGGGACAATTTTTATCCAACAGAATGGCTGAATTTACATCTGCATAATAATAATAAATAAACACAAAAAACAGCACACGGCCTTGTAAAAACACTTTTTTATTTTTTCGACACATAATTTCGTTAGCTACAAAAATAGTAGCTACAATATAATTTGTTAATTTTGACACAAGCAAAATGTAAATATGTACAATTTATTTATTTTTTTAATTTAAAGAATTCTAACTTTAAAATGGAGATGACTACCATATCTAATATTGTAGACGTCGGTGAGCAATAGTATTCCTCGGGGAGCGTAGAAATTCGTTCACCCTGTCCTTGATCCGCTTGCCGTCACAGCTAGCCATGCGGGGGAATCTCTGGGCAACTGAATTAGTTATAAAGTGCCTTACGTTCACAGGCAGTCCACGTTTGCCTCTCGAACCATCCCAGTTTGTTGTGGATGCCCACTCTTTACTACACGATAAACACAATGCGTGCAATCACACACACTTAGAACACGCATTTTACGCCATTGAATGTCACACAATAGGAAAGAAGACTTTGTAAATATGTACGTTAATATTAATGTTAGTAGGGTCGGTTGTGAGTCGGAACCCCCCCCCCCCCCCCCCCCCCCCCCCCCCCCCATCATACTGTTTAGCCTGCCTCATCTCAGGAGCTGGCTTGAGTTGGCTTAAAGTGGGGGAGGGCGCTTATTTTGCATCTGAATGATATGTGACATTCTAAAACATTTAACGCGTGACGCACACAAACACAACTGAGAAATATTTTTTATCTTATCATAAACATTGACTAGTTTATATATATAAACATAAACTTGCCAATGTTTATTATAAGATAAAATGAAAAATGTTTCTCAGTTGTGTTTGTGTGCGTCATTAGTGAAATGTTTTAGAATGTCACACAACATTCAAATGCAAAGTATGCGCCCTCCCCCACTTTAAGCCAACTCAAGCCAGCTCCTGAGATAATGTTAATATTAACATTAATATTAACGTACATATTTCCAAAGTCTTCTTTCCTATTGTGTGACATTCCAACGCGTAAAATGGCGTACCTTGCCCGCAGATCACCAGATCTCAACCCGATCGAACTGGTTTGGCACGCACTAAAAGAGTTCGTCAGACGTGAGGCTAAAGCCATGGAACAAAGACAAGCTTCTTTAGGCCATAGTGACTTTCTGGAGAGATCACCTGACAAAAACAGCGTGCAATAACTACATCGATCACCTTCAGAAGGTTTTACAGCTGTGGTACAGCGCAACGGGGGTTCTACTGGAATGTAGAAATGTAAAATAGGCCTATTGAATTGTTTTCAATATTTTTCTATTGAAATGTTTTGTATTTTTATATTTCATTCATTAAAGAAACCTATGCTGACCACAACAACGCGGGACTACTGTATTTCATTCTTAAATATCATACATAACGCAAAATCCAAATGCTGCTTACTGGCATATGTTAGCTAATAGCAAGTCAATGTTTGAATTAATTTACAATAATTTAGTTTCATTTATTTCAGTGTTAATGTTTGAGTTAAAAAATCCTCTACAAATTAAATTAACACAAAGTCGCCTATAAGAGTCCTTTATAGGCTACGTAAAAAAGCAAAGGGCTTACAGTCTTAACATTTAGGCTACTTTGCTTAAATTCGATACATTTATTTTCAGTAGGGCCTAATAAATTTGTAGGGATGTAATTTCAGTATGCTTTACCAACGCTATGTATTCAATTAAAGTTCCAAGAGGTCTGGTCTCTATATTTCCTTCCCAGCTGACACTAATATGCAAGTGCACAGCAAAAATCACAACTTGTGCTTGCTGCGAACGCAAGTTATTTAAGGTGTCTCAACTGTACACAGTCTACCCTACAGTGTGAATTCGTTACAAGGTTTCATTTAATTAAATTAATGTGCAGCCATTTGTACAAATAGAGTCTATAGGCCTACTATACTGTTGTAGCCATTAAATAATCTCATTTAGTATCATATTTGTTAAAATATTATAATGCTATTTTTTTCCATCTATGTTGAATATGAAAAGTGAACAGCACGAGTAAGATAGGATGCATTATATCGAGAGATGGATATGGAGTGGGTCAGACATGATTTTGGCCACTTCATTAAGTTTTGTTTAGTAGAAAACCTTTCTTTAAAGTGAATTTCGTTTTCTATAAATTGTATCTTAATTTTAATCAATTTTTCATCAACCATTTGCCTGGATTGAATAAGTAAGAGAAGCAAATATAACAGACACTAATCATGGAGGCGCCCGCGCGGTCACTTGCATTGCACGTCAGCTGGAGCGCATCTCATCCTCCTAACTTAACGAAACTCAGCGTATGCCTCACACAGACATGAGAAATACATCAAATACACAAAGCTTGAAATGTCTTCAAACGAAATAATTCAAAACGAAAAGAAAAAGGCTACTCTCTGATTATGTCTTTATGTGCATTTCTCTCTAGGTGCGTTCACTACAAATATGGCGATCGTCAACTTCATCTTTGCAGTCGACACTGTCAGAAAACACTAGTTTATTGATAAAAATCAATGCACGCATCACCGGATTTACAAATACACATCTTGCTTGTTGCACGCACACATATTATGTCGAAAAAACGAAATATTATGTTGAAATAAACATCTTTTAGAATATTTGATTAAATGCTGATTGTTGCGCTTGTTCAATTTAATAAAATTAAAACTTTAATTGTGATAATTAAAATAATTGAAAATTAAATATTTAGTGGCCAAGTTTTGCTAATTTATTATATGGGCTATTATATGCCTATTGCCTATATTAAGTAGGTCATATTAAGACAAGGCATATATTAAGTTATTTTAGCTGTTATGAGAAAAAGAAATCTAACGAAATCTAAATCTAAAAAAAAATTCTAACGCCAATTCAACATGCCAGAATAAAACCTGATTTTTGAACAATGCGTAACGCCACTCCTGGTGTGCCAAAACACTACATTTTAAACTTCAATGTTTAATTCAAAACAATCTCAGAACGTATTGTGACATTTTTTTTAAAGCAGTAGCCTAGCCTATATACATTAAGGGCATTAAAAACCAGGATCTTAACTAAAACGCGTTCCGCGTAATCTCTCAAAAATTATGCCACACTACTCCATGTATTTTTTTTTTAAGGACTGCTTTTGAAATCACTATAAATTACTATGCAATTGTATCGCTCACGAGAGCTCTTCATTTATCTAATTCCTCAATAGAATAGTAAAAATATTCAGCGTCATTGCTCCTAATATCGTCTCTATTTTTAACTTTTGATTCTATTTTTTCAGTTCTAAAATTGATTCCATCTTTGGTTCTATTCTGTTGTAGCATAATAGGCCTATTTATATATATGAAAAATATGCTTATTAGGCTTAGGGTTTTATATTTAACCCACTTACATTTTAAAATACGGCAATTGCTGCTGTTTTGCACAATGTCCCTTTGCGCCACCTGGCGGTCATTTCGGGAACGACTTTGAAATGCGGCTGGTTTATTTTCGCCGCGGTGATTTCGCCGCGGCAGCTGGTGCGGCGGTAATAGGCATTCTGGTTGTCCACCATCTGTACATGTATTTCTGAGACAGTACACAACGCTAATCTTAGGTGAGTTTCACGACATGTATACTTGCAGACTTTGTGCATACACATGCAGTACAATCTGTGCATTTGTAAGACACATGCAAATTCAAAGGCATTTTTCCAATTAAACACTTATTTAAATTGTTTTGCTCTGCCTGGTTGCTACAAACCCTTTCGAAAGTTTAAAGCATTTTAGTCTCACAGCTATAGACATGGAGAGGGCAATGACTGTGAGGAAAGTGTTGATAAGGTAAGTTTTTGAGACACCTTGCTTTATTTGATCTGAAATTACAATCTAAATCAATTGTAATTCAAACAATTGTGTAAGTCACTTTCAAGAAATTCATGACATGGAACACCTGCTTTAGACAAATTAGCTGCATTACAGCTTGCTGAAAGGGATATATGTGCTATCATCACATCACCATATCCCTCTTGTGAACACTCTTGTGCCAGTAGATTGGAAGCAATGATTATAGTTAATTTAGTATGCTTAGTTTTTCTTACACAAAGAGTTAAAATAATTAAAAATATTCGAATTTTTCTTACACACCTATCGTTTCGCTTCAGAAGACATTGATTTTTCCACTGAGTTCGTAGGAATTAGCGTCACGATCGCTGTGTACTTTTTAAGCATCAAATGAGCCGCAGCCATTCATTACCATTGCAGACTCACAGAGATGGATTCTTTTGCAAAAAATTCTGCTTTATGTTTAGTTATGCAATGGCATGAGGATGAGTAAAAAAAAAAGTGAGATGTGACCTTTGCGTTCCCTCGCAAAAAAACGTTTGCATTTCCCCCCCGAGATCCTTTCAGAAACCAATGAAAATTGCAGGTTAGTATAAAACCGCTAGTATTCAGTTTTTTTTAAACGATTAAACAACTTGCTGTCAAAGTTAGTATTGTAGCTTTATGTACAGTCAGACAATTGGATGTGTCATTATATTTTTAGTGTTTTACAAAAATCAAGTTACAAGGTTTTTCACCAGTCGGAGATATGTATTTTGTCCGTCATCAGAAATGGTTTAAACATGATGCGAGTTCTGCCGTCTCTGTCAGTTGTCACGGGGTGACAAACAGCTCCAGATCTGTATGAGTGTTTGTCGTCATGACAACTAAACGGCAGATTGACGACAGGTGTAGGGACTTCACTCTGAGCGTCTGATTGAGGCCACTCCCGCTTTTAGAGAGGATAAAACACACGAGGAGGAGAAGGCTGGGTGTACTGTGCCAGGCTGTGGTGCTGTGTTGTTCTTCTGCCCTGTTGATCTGGATCGTCCTCCCCCCGATCGTTGGTGGTTTCTCTCTCGTGGGGAATTGGTTATGGGCACTGCCGTTGAGGGGTTGTCTTGAAGGAAGAGGAGCGTTGTTTGAGAGGACGCGAGGACGGCCCAGAGGAATGAAACGCGCTGACTGAGCTGGAGAAGAGAGAGATGAGTAGTTAACAAACTGAATCTCATAATTGCATTGTGTTCTCCACTAAATTGGGTATTGGATTGAAGTGTTTGGAGCATGTGTACACCCTTCACCGAGTGAAATACTGATTCTTTGTCGATCTCTCACCTCCTCTCCCCGATTGGAGTTCAGCGAAGTGAAGTCCGTCTGTGACCGCGAGGAAAAATCTCTCGAGTGTTCTGTCCGCCCCTGGCGATCATCAGTGCGGTAGACCAGGACTTGCGGGTGAGTGCTGGCCTTATGCGCACTAGAAGAGTGAAGTTGCAGTGTTTAAATTGACGTTTCCCCTCACGATTGCATGCTTAGAGTTGGATTGCAGTGTGTGTGTGTGGAAGAATATCTTTATTGCTGTGCAACCGCCCATGCGTCCTGGGGGTCTACTATCTACCGTGAGAGCTGAGTGAGATTGCTTACATCTACGTGCGGTGTCTAGAAAGAAGAACCTCTGCGAGATAACATTTGAGAACTGTGTATTGAAGTTGATTCTGTCTGTTCTAGAGAAAGCTCTGCTCTGTCTGTGACTTGGAGTCTGCTGCAGCCTTGAAGCCCAACTGCACGGTGTGAAGTTATCTGTCCCCTGCAACCCACGTGAGAGCTGTGTATTGCTGTTGAAGTTGATTCTGTCTGTTCTAGAGAAAGCTCTGCTCTGTTTGTGACTTGGAGTCTGCTGCAGCCCTGAAGTCCAACTGCACGGTGTGAAGTTATCTGTCCCCTGCAACCCACGTGAGAACTGTGTATTGCTGTTGAAGTTGATTCTGTCTGTTCTAGAGAAACCCCGCTCTGTCTGTGACCTTGAGGCTGCCGCAGCCCTGAAGCCTACCTGCATGGTGTGAAGTTATCCGTCTCTTGCAACCCATGTGAGAACTGTGTATTGCTGTTGAAGCCGATTCTGTCACCTGTGACACTCACCTGTCTACTGCTCTCCCACTGCGAGTCTGGCACCAGTCTGTGGAGGAAGTGAGCCGTGATCCCTCTACTCACCTGTGATACTCACCTGTCTACTGCTCTCCCACTGTGAGTCTGGCCCCAGTCTGTGGAGGAAGTGAGCCGTGATTTCTCTACTCACCTGTGATATTCACCTGTCTAACGTTCTCCCACTGTGAGTCTGGCACCAGTTTGCGAGGAAGTGAGCCGTGATCCCTCTACCCACCTGTGATATCCACCTGTCTAACGCTCTCCCACTGTGAGTCCGGCACCAGTTTGTGAGGAAGTGAGCCGTGATCCCTCTACTCCCCTGTGACACTTACCTGTCGAACGCCCTTCCACTGTAAGTCTGACACTCACCTTTGAAGGAAGTGATCCCCGTTCTCTCTACTCACTTGTGATACGCACCTGTCCAACGCTTTCCCACTGGGAGTCTGACACCAGTTCGTGAAGGAAGTGAGCCTCGATATCCTTACTCACCTGAGATTCTCGCCGGTCCATACCCGCGGCGGTGCTGTTCCGGGTTCCTGGGAAGAAGAAGACAAGGAATTTTAGATTAGGATTTCTTAATTGCTTTTTAATAGAAAATAAAGTTGCCATTCCTTTTACTTCTGCCTCTTGCCTCCTCCTTGATACGCTCCTCTGGGTGACAGTGGTTTAGGGGTGAGCGCAGTCTGGCTTGGCCCACCCCGACCTGTGACAAGTGAAGTCCATTCTGAAACGTGTTCGAAAATGAACTGTAACTCAGCGAATATCTGCCACACTTTCACGAGAGATATGTCTTTAGAAAGCTTGGAATGTCTACTTTTCAATTAAGGAATTCATGTCAAAAACAAATATTCTCAGTTTATGTAATCCGTTTGAAACCAAGAAGAGGTACAGTGTTTTCGTTCACTCTTCATTATACACCCCCGGCGCTATTCACATGGTATATAGTTAAGGTGATCTATATGCATCACACACGCCCTCCCGATCAATGCCACAAAAACACGAAGTTCCTTCATCAGATTCACTGATAGTTCATCGCGTTTTGAGGATGGCATGGCGGGCACGCTACTCCGGTAAAGAGGCTCTTCAGATGATTCTGGACAGCGAGGAAGAATTCCCTTTTCCTCTGAGGAAGATTGAAACTCAGACAATGAACGGTTGTATTTGAAGAGAGAGTTGATCCTGCCAAGGATACGGAGTAAGTTGTTTACTGTTATATAATTCTTCTTTGATAATATAGTTCTCAAATAAATTTCAGACTATATTTTGCCTAGTTTTGGCTAGATTTTGACATCTTATGGGAAATATTGCCTTACAATGTCCCTTACTTTCGTGCAGGCTATATATATGCTCAGGTGTAAACATTTGATGGGTATACGGCCCATCAATAGATATTTCTCCGTCCTATGGCCCATCATCAACAGATATATACTATACATACATCGTGCGTCCATACCCATTAATCAGTTTACTTTGGATAATGTATGCTAACAGTTTTTTAGGAATGTGGCTGGATCACGCTCGCCTTCACCAGCACCTCAGAGGGGCACACAGGTGTCGTTCAGTTCTCAGTGCGATCGAGAATCATCCTGAGTAAGTGCACAGACGTAATATTTTACAGATGAAATGTAATTGTGTTTACATCATCATAATATAAAAGTACATGTTCTTGTATGAAATTACAAAAACTGTTGTTTTCTTTTATCCAAGGCCATTAGTGATTGATAATGACAATAATACCAACAGTTTATTTGATTGTGTTATCAGCATGCTCAAGTTTTTTTTTTTCAGATGTGACAATGAACATTTCCAAGCACCTGTTCCGGAGAGTGCAAAGACAAACAAGCAGTCCACTCTCTCATGGAAAACAAAGACTGATGTCCACAACTGAGCTCTGTTAAGTATCAAATCAGGATATTAGAAGGATTTCTGAAGGATCATGTGACACTGAAGACTCGAGTAATGATGCTGAAAATTCAGCTTTGATCAAAGAAATAAATTATGTTAAAAAATATTATATAACTGAATATAAATATAACTGATTTAATTTTTAAGCCCCAGTGGGAATGCAAAAAAAGTTTCTCGGGGGAGCACAAAATATTTCCGAAAGTTGACATCATTGTTGACATCATTTTTCCTCTCATTTTTCCCATCATAATGTCTCTTTCTGGGCTGTTTATGACAGGCTCAAATACAGGAGGTTTCTATATTTGCAGTCTATGGTTCAGTCATACGTTTAAACAGACCAATTAATAAACTTACTCATAATTGCTTTGACCTTCCCTGGATCCAAGCCATCTCTTGCCTCTTCACCACATGTGGTCTTGAATTTTCCAACTTAATATCAAAAAGTGATACTTGTAGGAAGAAAGATTTGAAGTATTATAGTATATTACTACTGGTACTTGCAAATGTACCTCTAAGCTTTCTTCGAAGAAGAGTCTCCATGTCAAAAACACTCAGGAGGAGACACCGGACCATAAAAGTGGACGTATTAGCATATGATGCTGATCCAGGACACCCCTGATCCAGGATGGATTTCAACCTAAGGGTACAACAACAAAAAAGACAAGATAACAAAAGAAAAAGGAACGACAGACCACCTCAAAGGCCAAAGTAGGGGTGGGCAATATGGCCAAAATCGTATTATTATTTTATATTTGTCTTTAAAAAATAAGAACAAAGATGCCAATTACAAGTAGGGATGGGCATTTTTCAAAAATATTGCATTTGAATATTCGGGCTCATAAAAAAATAAAATAATCGAATGGCGTTTGGTGTCATTATCATACTTTTTATAATACAATAGAGATGCACAATTCTGGATAAATTGAGAATCATAAATTTTTTTTAATTTTTTTATTCAATCGAATCGAGAATCGAAATCTTGCGAATCGGAATCAAAGTGAATCTGGACGTCTGTATCGATCCCCAGCCCTAGTGTGTGTCTGTATATTATTAAAAACACTCACTGGGGTTAGGCTTATTCTTAGAAAACTGGAAAAGTATTAGAACGGTTTGAATAATTAAAAACAAGTTTTTTTGGTCAAAGAAAAATAAATATCAAATGAAAGAATTTAAGTGTCTTGGATTTGGTGTCTGAGAAACTTACACTAGTGTTGGCTGGATTATCTTGAGATGGTACTGGGTATTGGCCAGGTGTTGTTACCATGTTTTTAAGTTCTTCAACAGACTGTTGAATAACACAAAGTGACTTTTCCATGTTTCCCATTCCTAAAATGCAAAAGCAACAAGATACTTCGCATTGAGGAATTTGTAAGGAATTTGCAAAAGAAATATAAAATATTCCTTTTTTTTGTTGCCTTACATCTTAAGAGACGTAACAGTAAATAAGGCACATGTTGTGCAGATCTTACTCTCTACAACAAATTCTCGTAGCTCCCATATGTCCTCGTATGGTTGTGGGAAGTCTTTTTGCTCACTGCTGTGAGACTTTCAATGTCTTCATCTTGGTGTATAAATACACAATAAATAAATGTCTGAATAACATGCGCCTCACAAAATTTTTTTTTTTTTTAAATGTAATGGCCTCCGCATGGACAATAAGGAAACAATATGAAAATAATAGGAGAGCAATAAAAGTGCTAGTTATTAATAATAATGCATCAATGTTTTTGCAAAAAAATCAAAAATATTTTGATATTACAGTAATAGTTAACATCTTAAAAAAAAAAAATACTATATATATATATAGTGAGGAAAATAAGTATTTGAACACCCTGCTATTTTGCATGTTCTCCCACTTAGAAATCATGGAGGGGTCTGAAATGGTCATCGTAGGTGCATGTTCACTGTGAGAGACATAATCTAAAAACAAAATCCAGAAATCACAATGTATGATTTTTTAACTATTTATTTGTATGATACAGCTGCAAATAAGTATTTGAACATACTGAGAATGCTCTAACTGAGGGAAGGAGGTTGTTCCCCAAAATCTTGCAATACATGGCCCCGGTCATCCTCTCCTTAATACAGTGCAGTCGCACTGTCCCATGTGCAGAAAAACACCCCCAAAGCATGATGCTACCACCCCCATGCTTCACAGTAGGGATGGTGTTCTTGGGATGGTACTCATCATTTTTCTTCCTCCAAACACGGTTAGTGGAATTATGACCAAAAAGTTCTCCTCTGGATCATCCAAATGGTCATTGGCAAACTTAAGACGGGCCTTGACATGTGCTGGTTTAAGCAGGGGAACCTTCCGTGCCATGCATGATTTCAAACCATGACGTCTTAGTGTATTACCAACAGTAACCTTGGAAACGGTGGTCCCAGCTCTTTTCAGGTCATTGACCAGCTCCTCCCGTGTAGTTCTGGGCTGATTTCTCACCTTTCTTAGGATCATTGAGACCCCACGAGGTGAGATCTTGCATGGAGCCCCAGTCCGAGGGAGATTGACAGTCATGTTTAGCTTCTTCCATTTTCTAATGATTGCTCCAACAGTGGACCTTTTTTCACCAAGATGCTTGGCAATTTCCCCGTAGCCCTTTCCAGCCTTGTGGAGGTTGTGGAGACAATTTTGTCTCTAGTGTCTTTGGACAGCTCTTTGGTCTTGGCCATGTTAGTAGTTGGATTCTTACTGATTGTATGGGGTGGACAGGTGTCTTTATGCAGCTAACGACCTCAAACAGGTGCATCTAATTTAGGATAATAAATGGAGTGGAGGTGGACATTTTAAAGGCAGACTAACAGGTCTTTGAGGGTCAGAATTCTAGCTGATAGACAGGTGTTCAAATACTTATTTACAGCTGTATCATACAAATAAATAGTTAAAAAATCATACATTGTGATTTCTGGATTTTTTTTTAGATTATGTCTCTCACAGTGGACATGCACCTACGATGACAATTTCAGACCCCTCCATGATTTCCAAGTGGGAGAACTTGCAAAATAGCAGGGTGTTCAAATACTTATTTTCCTCACTGTATATTAAAAGTATGCTTGTGTTTAGCATATTTCTTAAAAGTATAATTAAGCATATATTTATTACCAATGTACCTTTAGTGCATTTGTTAGAAATATATTAAAAGTATGCTTGTGTTTAGCATATTTATTAAAAGTATAATTAAGCATATATTTATTACCAATGTACTTCTAGTATACTTTTTAGAAATATATTAAAATGCAATTCAATGTATTATTAATGCACTTCAAATAAGCATGTTGGTAATACAAATGTATTATAAACATACTATTTGTATTTCAAGTATATTTTTAATACATTTAATACTACGTCTTTTTCACCTGGGTTTAGTTATCTGGAAATAGTGCTGAGGTCCAACTAAAGATATACTTAAGTATATTTAATTGTGCTACAGAATTATACTATTGCAAGTATACTTTAGGTAGATTTGAAATATCTTACATTTAAAGAGATATTATACAGAGATCATACCATTCTTACTAATAGTAATATTAAAACAAATGTTTTGCTTAATATAAAGAAATGTGCATTGTGCATTAAAGAAGTACTCCAAATAAAGTTGAATTATAATATTTGTATCAGGAAGTTTCAAGCAATATGTCAGTAAATATGTTAATAGTTTTGTAGTATACCTATAAAATAAATGTATTTTAAATACATTTTGTATAGTTTTTTTGGGGGGGGGGGGGTTTTATCACTAGGGAAGTAACACAAAACGGTAAACTACAATCAAATCTATCAATTTTTAATTAAATCGTGACCTCAAGAAATTATATGAATCGAATTGTGAGGTACCAAAAGATTCCGACCCCTACCAGAAAATATACTAGAATTGACAGTATTGATTGAGCCTTTTAAAGAAGGGGTTCATGAGTTTTTCAAACACTGTAAAATTTCTCTTTAAAGAAAATTGCACTCGCCTTACCTGTCAGCACTGCAGCTTGTGAGCAAAGTTTTTCTGTCCTTAAGCGCACTAAAACCTACCTAAGAAACACCATGAGTGATGAAAGACTTGAGTAATTTTTAAGGGGTATTGAGTGTAGAGTCACAAAGAGCTTGGGGCACAAAATCCTGGCCGCCATTCTCCTGGAGGATTTTGTTGCTGTATTTGCCGCAACAGGAGAATAAAGTTGTTTTGACCTTGTTGAGCTGTGATGTAGTACAAATATGTGACCAAGTACAGATTACATTTTACATTAACAGTATAATTATAACTAATGTATATATTTTGTATTTATATTTTAGTTTTTTTGTGAAACTATGCAATATAATAACTAATGTGAGTTGTTTGTAACCCAGGTTAAAAAAAAAAAGAAAAAAAAGAATTAACACATGAATGAGCAGAATATTTCTTTTCTTTTCATTTTATTAGTTATTTTTGTGTGTTTTAGAAAAGCCAATTAAAATAATTTTTGTTTGGAAGGACCGACCAATGAGAGTTGGGAATGTTGTGTAGCGCATTTTTTGTTTTCCCGATTTCGCATGCGGTTGGAGCTCGATCTCGGGTGTGATTCTTCCGGATAAATCCGGCTTTTCCGACCTGAAAATTATGCTCTCGTAAATCATGCAAATCCGCTTCTTTTTTTTTTTGCGGGTCGAGCTCAAAGCACTGTTCGGGTATTGGTAAACATAATGACCGCTCACCGCTGTCAACGTTTTTTGTGCCTCTGATTCATGTCTTCATGTCACTCCGCAAGTAGTCCATTCATTTGTCACGATGGAACTTCATTCAAAGCAGAGCTCCACCAAAGAGCCTGCACTCATCGCGGAAGGTTATCTAAAGTGTGCTAAGAATTTTGGACTTGTGGGGCGAACTATTTCTTTTCTTAGCTGAAGCAAACAACTGGACAAAATAAATGTAAAGAGAGACATAGTGGAGTTCCTATTTTCATTTTGACTAGTATAATAAATTCTGTAGTCTCGACATGGTTAGAAAATACTGCCTCTAGAGCCAGCTGCACAACGAGAATATGTCATAGCATGTCATAGCATGATCTGAATAGCCTACGGAAGCCCTGAACCGCAACGGAAAAAAAGAAAGAAAGAAAGAAATCTGTAAAAAAAGAAAGAAAATCTAGCATTTCGAGATTAAAGTCGAAACATTTCGAGAATAAAGTCCAAATAGTACGAGAATACAGTCTTCCGTAGAAGTTGCGTGTGTGCTGGCCGTTGTTTCATGGTCATGGTAGGTGCGCCATATATTTTCCTGCTTTTTTGCCCTTTACCAATCACACCTATGAGCTTGAGAGACTGAGACCGAACTCGTTTTGAAAACTGAGAGGTTAAATCCCTGTGAAGGGAATTTAATGTGAATTTTGGGGTTTATTTGTTTTTTTCTCTCTTTTTGTATTAACTGTGTTGCTTGATCGAATGTGATTGCTTTTATTTATTTATTTATTTTCTATATTTTGTTTTGAAAATTAGAAGCAAGGTATCAAGTGAGGAATTTAACTTTAATTGATTATATTCTAACTTAAGATTTTCAGACATAAGGTGAATTCAGCGTTACTGGTGGAGACTAAATCTGAATTTTTTTTTTTTTTTTTTCTTCAAAGAAACAATCAAATTCGAGTGAAACCTTGAAGGGAACAAACAAAAGGTTAATGTATTAATTTACATAAACAGTGTTTAAAAGACATGTGATTATACTTACCTTTTGAGTCATTTAGGGTATTTGAAAAAGAGGTGTTTAAAGAATTTATTTTATTTGTTTGAGAAGTACAAATTGTATTTTTTTTCTTTCCTGTATTTTCTTATTTATTTATTTTTTGTCTTATACATTCCAGTTATTGAGTTTTTTTAATTTTTTTATTCAACACAATCATAATACAATCAGTTAAATATCATAACTTGTGTGAGTGGCTCATTATTGTTGTGACATCCTTATTCTCTGCAGGCGAATTTAGTCTTCTGATCGAACTGGTCCATACTCAGACATTGTGTCTGTACCAAATTGAGTGAAGGGTTACATGTTCCTTTGATGTTAACTGTAAAATTGTGCACCCATGACTTTGTACTATAAATTTTCATTTGAATTGAAGTTGCGTTGCTTGCATCCATTATTTTCTTTGGATGCATACTGCAACAGTATAATGACTGTTTTGATTAAATGAAGAGTTAAGCATCCATGTTTTCATGTGTACTTTTACTCTCATTTGCAATCAATTTGCACTTTGAATAATTAGCAGTTGACTTGTGTAGTCCCTTTTGTCTATTTGACTTGAACTCTCTCAGCTCTATACAGTGTATAGTAATAGCAATGTATAGTAATATTAATGCTAACGTTTCGAATTAGCTCATTAGCTGCTTGTTCTGAACTTCACTCTGTTCACTTGCTGAAAAACACTACGGTTAATTTCTCATTTATGAAGCCCAAAAAAGTGCATCCATCCATGATAAATGTGCTCCACTTTTACTCCAGGGGGTTAATAAAGGCCTTCTGAAGTGAAGCCATGTGTTTGTGTAAGGAAAATACCCATATTTAAAACTTTATAAACTATAATCACTAGCTTCCGCCAGACGACCACACGCATCGATTTACGGTGGAAGACTAACCCCTGACCCGACACACAATGTATATATATTATAGAAGAGCAGCTTCAGTTTGTTGCACAGCCCTATTTGTTTGAGCCGTGAGAGGCGTCTAAGTTCACGATACTCCTACAGTACATCCTACGTCATACATGTGTCACAGTATGTGTCACCGCACTCTTTTGGCGCAAGTCAATTTGCGTAGGATGCCTCTGGCGGAAGCTAGTTATTTTAGATTATAAAGTTATAAATATGGGTATTTTTCAAAAACCCATGGCTTCGCTTCCGAAGGCCTTTATTAACCCACGGGAGCCGTGTGGAGTATTTTTTTTTATCATGAATGGATGCACTTTTTGGGGTTTTACTTATTTTCCAGCCATTCACTCCCATTATAAAGCCTAGAGGAGCCAGGACATTTATATTAATTAATATAACTATTCGTCTGAAAGAAGAATGTCAAATACACCATGACTTGAGAGTAAATCATGGGCTAATTTTCATTTTTGGGTGAACTAACCCATTAATGCAATGCTAATCAACATAGCCTGTATTATAGAATTTAATAAAATAATATATTCTCCTACATGAAACCACAGAAGTGATTTCAAGTAATTTTGATTTCGAAGCAAAACATGATATTAAACTCATAAATTGTAGTTTTTGATGGTATGTTATGCAAACATACTAGCTTTCCCTGTTGTCAAGAGCAAATGTTTTATAACTAATCTTTAAAAGTAAGTCCAGGTAAGATCATTTGAATCATTTCATTACATTTATGCATTTGGCAGACGCTTTTATCCAAAGCGACTTACATTGCATTATCCTATACATTTATATATAGGTATGTACAATCCCCTGGGATCGAACCCACAACCTTGCGTTGTTAACGCAATGCTCTTACCACTGAGCTACAGGAAAGCTTTTTCATAATTGAAAGCAAAGAAGGTTAAGTGAAAGGTCTGATAAAAAAAGAGAGATGTAGTATGAATAAAAAAGTGCCAGTAAAAAATAAAATAAAAAATAAGTGGGGTATGGTTAACATGTAAAATTAAATGTTTTTTTTCCCCCGTTCTACCGAAAATGTGCTGGGAGCCGACTATTGCTATAGTAACGAACTACACTTTTACATGCATCTGATTGACAGATAAATCATGCAATCTCATTTCACTGTTGTTGAGGGTTTTCAGCTTTGTACAAAGTTTGCTTCGTACATTAAGTTTAATTGTATTGTTAAAGAGGGCGAGCTTTACCTTTCAAATGAACTGTGTTAATGTTTTCAAGACACTTACATTGTTCTTGCTCCGTCCATGCAATAACGGTGTCCATGTTATGAGCTGAGTTTTTTATTTTCTTCAAATGCTCAGTGCTCTGGTAATATCAATGGGATGACCCATTTCAGGATTTGCCATAATTACATTTTAAAATCAGAATATAAGCATAGCTCACACTTACATTCACTAAAATATGGAAACGTTAGCGATACAGATTCTAAACACGAGCGCCAGTGATTGAATGTCAAAGCGCGGTTTGAACGCCCCGCCCCCCAGCTGAACTGGAAGTTTTGATTGGTTTTGCACCCGAGTCAGACCTGTCTGTTATTGGCTGAAGCGCTTTCAGAACTGTCTGTTATTGGCTGAAGCGCAGGGCTGAGGGCTCAGCCTCCACCGCATGCAGTAGTTTGAAAAGTGTTTGTGAAATGTTAGCTCGCCCTGTAGCTCCGTCGGCATCAAAGTACTCTGTACTTTTGGTGAAAAATAAATGTAGCGAAGTTGAATACTTTATTTTTATTCTACTCAAGTAAAAGTAAAAGTACCACAATTTAATTATACTCAAGAAAGTAGAAAAAATCGAAATATCTACTCAAGTACTGTAACGAAAGTATTTGTAATTAGTTACTTTCCACCACTGGGAACTTTCCACCATCGGCCGTGGACAGGACACCAGAAAATACACTCTTTGTGGGATTTATCTGGGTAGCCGTGAAAACGGCATTTGTGTGCAGGCAAGCGGGCAGTGGAACCGGCTTGTTGACTGCAAAATACACTGGAACAGTCACATTTCTTGGAACTGAACGAGTGATGAGTTTTGGTGGAAGTCCGGCCGCGGCGGGACTTGAACACCGTCGTTTCCCTAGGCGTGCTAGGACGACGACTTCGGGGCCTCGGGCTTTACCGCAATCCTGGGCCGCGGCCCGGGCGGGGCGGCGGCCAGATGAGCGAGAGCGCGGTCTCGCGCTTCGGGCCTGTCGGCGCTGCGAAGTGGCGGCGGTGGGCGGAGGCTGAGGCTGTGAGCTCTGAGCAGACGGTTTTGCACGGCCTGCTGCAGAACTGGAGCGCTTCGGCAGGAAGTGCTTCATAGCCTGTGACGCTTTCTGTACCTCGGCGAATCTTTCCGCGAAATCTTTGATGGAAGTTCCGAAGAGGCCAGCAGGAGAAAGCGGAGCGTCGAGGAACGCGGCGCGCTCAGACTCAGACATTTCAGAGAGCGTTAGCCACAGGTGTCTCTCAGTCACAGTGAGAGAGGCCATGCTCCGTCCTATGGCCTGTGCAGCAGACTTAGTAGCGCGGAGAGCGAGGTCCGTAGCACTTCTCAAGTCTGGCACCCAAATTGCATCTGGTCCTTTCTCGTCCAGCTTTCGGAGAAGATCGGCCTGGAAAATTTGCAGTGTGGCCATAGTATGCAGCGCTGACGCAGCCTGCCCAGCGGCGGAGAAAGCGCGACCGAGCAGGGTTGACGTCATATGGCAAGCTTTTGAAGGTAGCGCCAGCTTAGCGCGCCGTCCAGCGGAGGGCGGGCATAGGTGGGCTGCTATCGCTTCTTCGACCGGCGGCAGCGAATGGTACCCTCTGTTTTTAGCATCGTCAACAGCGGAGTGCTAGCGAAACAGAAGAGCGCATTCTAGCTGAGAAGGGGGCGTTCCAAGACTTAGCGACTTCTTCGTGTAACTCAGGAAGAAAAGGCGCTGGTCTGGATGCAGGCGAAGCGCGCTCCCCAGGAAGAAAGTATCCATCCAGCCGGTTGTGAGCAGGCTGTTCAGGCGTAGACCACTCGAGGCCGAGGCTCGCCGCGGCCTGTGCGAGTATGCGCATCAGCTCTGACTCGATGCTAGCTCTTTTGCCTGACGATGCGCGGGCACATCAGGAAGAGACACTGACGAAGCCGGTGAAGCTGGCGGGCGAACCGGCGAGCTTTGACGGGTGGGGGAAGGTTCCAGGACCCGCTGAGCACGGTGCTTTTTACGGCGCGGCACTACAGCGGGCGGAGGTGCAGTCTCAGCGATATATGCCAGGTAGACATGTGCCGGTATTCGGTAATGCGATAAATCGCGGTAATGAATAAGCACGATATTGTTATCGCGGGCACTTCAAAATACCGTGAAAAATAATAGATAAGAATTTATATTTATAGAACACGCATTAGCTTATTTTCCATCAACCGCTTAAACAAACACTGCGTATATGCTGCACGAAACACGTGCGCACTCTGATGTAAACAATCCCCACATGTAGAAGCACTGCATGGCGCAGTGCGCACTCTAGTCTAATGTAATGAATCCTCACATGGAGAAGATGCATGGCGGAAGGAGGAACGCTGCCGACGATTTATCCCCCTTCTAAAAGCAGGGCTGCCAACTCTACGCATTCAGCATGAGACTCACGCAATTTACACTTTTCACACGCTCTCGCACCACACATCCATTTTCTCACGCAGAAAAAAAAATCGCGGAGCAAAGAGGACACTGACACCGACAGACTAGACAGAGCAGGTTACTTATGATATGAAAAAAATTCTCTGCTCTCAGGTTCTGTCCATTTTATTACAAAATTCAGACAATAAATACCGTTTTGGTGCTTGTAAATGTGACGTGGCCGATCGCTGTAGCGCCTCAGTTCAAGTAAACCGATCATCTGTTAGTTTTTATTTAAAGATACAGTTCAAGTAAACCGATCATCTGTTAGTTTTTATTTAAAGATACAGTACAACTTATCGAAAGGTTTTTATGCCTCATACATAATATCGATCAATCAGTGTTTTTCAACCACGGAAAGAGGTCAATAAAGCTGCAGGTGAACAATTATGCCATTTAATGACCAGCACGTTAGTTGACTAGAAAAAAATTGATATAGAGAGGAGTATTTTGCTAAATATGTGCACTATTTGTATTATATTTTTACTTGTGTCATAAGTCTTATTATAATGAAAACCAAATTATATTAATTTTGTTCATTTTTAACCTTTAATAATACCAGCTGATAGGGCTCTCTGTATGTTTGCAGCATTATGTGAGAGATGTTTTTTCTTGAGAAAAATTTACATGTAGGCTATCTACTGTAGCCTACCTAATATTTATCCGAAGAGTCAATATTGAATCAAGATTGAAATCAAATCTCAAGAATTGAATTGAAATCGTGAAAATTGTGTAAAATTCTGTTTAGTTACCAAATGTTTTGACAATCACAATTACACCTATTGTGATGCAAGTTGTTTTTTTTCTACATCCCCCCCCCAATCCATCCGTTTCTCTTGAGCAATTAAAATATCGTGATAATACCGTATACCGTGATAAAAGCTCAATCAATTAATCGCAGCATGAAAATTTGATACCGGCACATGCCTAATGCCAGGCGAGTCCTCAGAGTCGCCATAGGCAGTAGCTCGCAATGAGGGCAGCCGCCGTCAGCGAGCGCGAGAGCTGCATGATCCTCACCCAGGCAGGAAACGCAGATCACATGGCGGTCCCCGTCGCTGAGTGTGACTCTGCACGAGCCACAGGAAGGCATCTCTAAAAAGACGCAAGCTCTTTTAGACAGTGTGTGTCGCGGCGGCGAACACACACACACAGCAGAGAGTGTAAAGGATATAGGCGCTGGATAGCGCAGCAGGAAGGCGGCGCGGCCAGCGACTTCAGTGACGACTCGTCCCGCTGCAAAGGCTTCCTCAGACGGCGCGGCTTCTCTCCGGATCCAGCGATGCGTGTGTTTCGCTGAAGAGATGAAAAATCAGATATCAGCTGCCTGCGAGCTGGATTTATAGGCCTAAGCCACGCCCGTTTCGGCGGGACGTGACGCAGTGGGCGCGAAGCACCCTCAATGGGTCTGACGTCACGCTAGGCCTCGCTCGATAGGCTGCTGCAGTTGCCGCAGAACAGCCAATAGGCACACGAGCCGTCTTGCCTATGTCTGTATGCTGCCGCAACGCATTTTACAATAATACAAAATTAAGGATCATTTTTTGGCTTCAATATCTCGCGGGAAAGGGATACATATTATGTATCATTTTGGGGAGGGAGATATGACAAATCTTATTTCAAGATAAAAGACATTTTAATTTCAAGTAATAATAACAATATATCACAATAAAGATATTTTGGTTATTTTATTTTTTTGTTTCTAAAAATAAGAACAAAGAAGCAAATAACAAACAATAGGACAAATACAACAGATCAAAAACAGAAATAATTTTTTTGTTTTACAGTAGGTTTCTTTAACGTAGAAATATTGGCATCATCTTTCAGGAAGGTCAAAGGTCATCGTATAGATCACGTGTCGCACATCGATGAATGCTAGATGCAGAAGAGCCCTTCTTTCATACCTCATATATTTCTGGATTTAACTGTTGATGATGATTCAACTCAATCCTTGTTGTTTTGATCTTATATCAGATTTGGCAAACTATCAGATCTGTAAATTCAGTTCTATTCAGGAGGAGGTTTATTTAAAGTAAACTGGATTAGATTAGAATAATTGTGCTCATACTTTCACTGATCAAGGGTTTACAGTATGATCAGATAATCTGGGTTTATATACAGTATTTTACATTTATTAATACATTGACATTTATCAATTTCACAACAAATTACTTTTTTTATTGAATGATAAATTTAAAGAAAGGTCATTTTTAATAGTAATAATGATTAATGAATAGAACTGAATGACTGAAATAGATCTTGAGAAAAGCCCAGACACACACCGTCACTCATCATGACTCACAAACACACACTGATCTGACTGTCTATATGAGGATTCATTACACACATTTATTCTGACATGTTATTTCACTGACAGAAGATCAGCTGTAGAATTAATGTAATGAAGAGAAAATAAGAGACTCTATAACATCTCACTGTTACTGATTTATCATGCAGCTCAAAGCATTATGGGTAGAATCTCTCTACAGTCTGTTCTGATTCATCAACACAGTTTCACTGATGATCTAGAATAAACCCTAAACCCAGGATAGAGTGTGTGAGTGAATGTGGTCTGGACTGTGTGGATGAGGCTCATTGTGTCAGAGACGCTGTAGAAGGACAGAGTTCCTGCACTGTGATCCACATACACTCCTATTCTACTGTTGATGGGCTTTACAGGGAGATTAGTCACTATCTTATTGTGTATGAATGAGTATCTGGAGGAAGAGCAGTACAAACTCCAGGACTGATCATTATATCCAAACACACTCTCAATACCCCGTCCCTTCCTGCTGATGCTCTTATATGACACTGATATATACACACTAATATCTCCACTCAACTCAATCTCCCAGTAACCGCGTCCACACACACTTTCTCTACACAACACCTGATGATGCACATCAAATCTGTCTGGATGATCAGGATACGGCTGATCTGTGTCAGTGTCAGTGTCAGTAATCACTCTGTTCCTCTCAGACAGACGGAGGCATTTATTCACTGTGTTCAGATCCAGAGTGAACTGATGGGAATCTGATGGAGAGAAAACACATCAGAATCAGGAATTATGAATCTGTTTGATCTTTTATTATAACTGAACTCTTCATGTTCAATATATCAGCAGGAAGAGCAATAATCCTGTGAAAATCATCATTTACATCAGTGTATCATTTGCTGTATATTAATGGTTATTATTCTGTGTTTATTATAATTATGCCTAATATATACACTACTCAAATATTTGGGGTCAGTATGATTTTTTTTGTAATAATTTGATCTACAAGGTTTAGGTATTCTAGGCCTATTGTTGGTGATTTTCAGTGCTGTAGCCTTTGGCAATCTTGAGCTTTCTTTAAATTTCTATCCGTTCCCTCAAACGTTAAAGAGATTTGTTACAAAATCATGTTTAGGATAAATCCATAGAGGTATTTTTACAGAAGAGATTTCAGTTTGTTCTTACTTTCCTGAAGCTTTTTTACTACTGTGATTTTACCTCTAAATCTTGGATGAATGTTTTTAATTGGCTTTCAGTGAAAAATAATTATAGTTTTTCATTAGTTTTAGAAGACATCCTGTTTTTGAAGAATATGTTGAATCCCCTGATTTGCATCTTTGTTAAAGTCACGAGTCAATTGATTTTGCTTCCAGTTTCTCCAATGAGAAACACTAATTTACATGATCAACTATAAAACTCTTTTGTCATGTTTTCTTTCACCGTCTACAGGAAGAACATGAAGACACTCAGTGAGTTTCTCTACTTGTTTTCTTAGTGACTTACATTGTAGGAAGTCGTTCCTGGTTCTGGGAACAATGTTGGGGAAAGTGACTGTGGAAATCAACAGACATGAAGAGTGTGATTATCATGTCGAGAGAAAATGATCCCTGCATCTGTTCCTAAGACATTTCTAATATGATCTTCTACATGATATGAGATGATGGAGGATCGTTTCTGAGAGCTGATGAATCTCCAGGACTTTACCTCTGTCAGAGATCTTCTTCAGCTCCTCTTGACAGAAATCCTCCAGTTTGTCTCTGAGCTGACGGACAGATTCTCTCACGCCATCAAAAGAGGAGAGAGAACTGAAGGGATTGTCATTTACGTCTGTAGATTCAGGAGGAGCTGAGAGAGACTGGAAACTCTACAGAAAACAGAAATCAAAGCTCATCTCCTCCACACTTCATCAATAACCTGCACTACTGTCAGATTTGAGAGGCTCTTGTTGATCTTGACATTTTTAGTAACTGAACTATAACTATGAACTATACACTTTCACAGCATGAGATAAAAAAAAATTCATATTCATTATATGACATTAGAACAACAAATTATATTCTTTCAGTAGAAGATCAGATGAGAGTCTGACTGATGATGATATAATAACCGAACACACAGATCAACACTTCAGTCAACGGCTCATTCTGCTCTCATGAAATGTTTCTCTGTGAGTCTCTTGCTCAAGTCCACTATGACCCTGTTCTTCTAGATCTCTGTTACCTGCAGGAAATGGATGTGATCCTGTGTGTGTGAAAGCTGCTCCAGCTCAGCGTCTCTCCTCCTCAGATCATTGATCTCCTGCTCCAGTCGCTCCAGTCGTCCTTCAGCTCGACTCACTGCAGTCTTTTCCTGATCTCTGATCCGCTGTGTCGCCTCAGAGCGGCTTCTCTCAATGGAGCGGATGAGCTCAGTGAAGATCCTCTCACTGTCCTCCACTGCTGTCTGTGCAGAGCGCTGTTAGGACACACATCACAATCACACAGTGGCTTCAGTGAGTCCTGACTGAGACGTCTCAAACTTCTCTTCTTCTCCAGACTTTCATTTCATCAACCATTTTTTATAATATACATCATAGACATTTGCAGAGTATCAAACATACTAAACTTTATTTTATTTGCTGATGATACAAATATTTTCTTTTCTTCTGACAATTTACAGCAGCGTATGGAGGTGATCACAACAGACATGAATAAATTAAAACTGTGGTTTGATGTAAACAAATTATCTTTAAATATAAACAAAACAACGATTATGTTATTTGGAAAACATAAATCAAACCCTCAAGTAAAATTGAAAATTGACAACATAAGTATAGAAAGAGTATATGAAAATACATTTCTTGATGTGATTTTAGACCACAAAATCTGCTGGAAACACACATAAAACACGTTAAAACAAAATTGATAAAGACCATAGCAATATTGAATAAATCATGACATATTCTGGATAATAAATCAATGCATCTTCTGTATAATACTGTCATGATTCTAGTGTTGTGTTCCACTTGTCTTGTGTGGACTTTTGTCATTTCCTGTTCTGTGCCATGTTTTGTAGTCCTTTGTAGTTTTTCATGTTGATCTCCCCAGGTGTATCTTGTTTCCTCATTACCTAGTTAGGTTGTTTGCCCCTGTGTATTTATAGCCCTTGTGTTTCACTTGTTACTTTCTCAGTTGTTGTACATGTAATGGTTGCTTTTGTTTCTGTGATCCTCGTGGTTTTGTTCCTTGAGTTCTGTTTGATCTGTTTGTGTGTTACTTATTAAAAATCCTGCATTTACATCCTCACCTTCACCTGCTTTCCCCAGCATGTTATATGATAACATATAAATGTTATAGTATAAATACACTTATACTACCAAATTTGAGTTACTGTGTGGAAATCTGGGGAAACAACTACAAAGCCAACCTACAGTCGTTATGTATTACAAAAGAGAGCAATCAGAATCATTAATAACATTGGATATCAGGAGCAGTCAAATTTATTATTCTTAAAGTCACATTAGGTTATATAAGGGGTGGGAAAAATAATAAGCTTCTGCTTCATCCCGCTCCTTTTTCGAACATTATTGTTATAATCCTTTATAGATATTTTCTTTCAGGTTGTGCCAACATACATATTGTATTTTTATTTGTATCTTTTTGTTGTTCGAAATAAAAAGAAAAAAAGAAATAAAGAAAGAAAATATAGAAAGACCTTATGAGACGCCACAGCCTTTCTCAGCTGCTGAAGATCTTTCTCTCTCTGCTGGATCCTCTGCTGGAACGACCTCTGCATCTCCTTCAGCTGGTGCTAAAGGACAAACCAATGACAGGAGAAACATCACATTAATCATCAACTAAACAGATATGAATCCAGTATCAGTGAAGAGGTAAGAATTAGGGGTTAAAGGTCTTGCATGATAATTATATAGGTTCAATCATAAGTGCCAACATTATCTCATAAAGTGTTATTGCCTAGCTTTATATAGATTCACCCAGAAATGTAAGTTCTTCATTGTTTACTCATCATCATGTCTTTCCAAACTTGTATGATTTCTCTTGCTGGACACAAAAGAAGATATTATGGAGAATGTCTTTGTTTCTAAAGCCCAAATCAAATATGGTGACACGTCAACGACCTCAAACCTAACTGGCTCATACATGTCACATGACTTAACATGCCACCATATTTAATATATTTTCAGAAGACTTGGGGTGCTTCTCAATATCCCTCCTCATTTCCTCGCTCCTCCGTCCTCAATCCTATGACCCGGAAACCGATCGAGCTCAGCCATCTTGAAGGACATCTCAATTCTCTAATTGCACCGCGAGGAGACGAGGATTGAGGAGTGAGGAGGCTTCCATAGGAGTTATGAGCGAGGATACACGAGTGTATCCTTTGCGGAAGTGTTTTATCGACTAAACGTTACGCACTTATCATTTCTCCTCCCCCTTCACATCGGTCACAATAATTTTAATTTATACTTTACCTTTAGCTTGGCAAGCCAGACCCACATCAAGGTCTGGTAACTCACCATTGGCAGGGCTCAATCCGAGGGGCGGGATAAACGGTTGTCTTTCAAATTCCCTCTGCACGCAATAGGATAGCGCTACAACCAACCAGAGTGTTTTCCCACCAGCGGAGCTAGATTAAGTTGATAGATTAAACTTTTGCCGTATCTGGTGGGCAAAACTATGAACACATCTTCCTTTTTTTAAGAATGACTTAAGTGCCATTCTTTGTTCTTTTCTCAAAGAAAAGCTTAACTCCAAGTCCTCCAGAGTCGCGGCCAAAGCCGACTCGAAAGACCGCTGTTCGCCAGCAGCAGCCGCCATTCTTTGTTTTCAAGTAGCAGGGAATTCACGCAGAACTGTCACAACTCTGCTGTCATTATGTTAAGCCCGCCCACCGACTCTATACACGATTTGATTGGCCTGACTAGAGTTTGGTTTTTCCAGCTCGAAAGTCAACGGAGAGTTGCTAGACTACACTGGCTGCACAATTTGCGGCCGCTAGGGTGCGTCTAGATTTCTAGGCTACTTTACCTTTGCAGTTTATATAAATCACACATATTTCAACAGGGTATCTTGCTTCATTATTATTCATTATGAATTTCTTGAATAACCAAACTTCAACAAGATAGGGGCAAATCTTTTAAACGCTAATGATAATGCTGTAAAGTGACGCTCGAGTGATCAAGTATTCCAATGTATAAAAAAGCTTTCATTCGATTCCTCCGTCCTCCAGTCTTCTCTCGCACCCTGAAGGGGGTGGAGCTGAGACGAGGATACACAAATAAGAAATGAGAAGCACCCTCTGATCACTCCCATTGGAGTTGTATGGTTTTCTGCATATCATTGTTGTGTAAACGTACCCTAAAACAGTGTTCAGACAGAGGGTGAAAACAGACATTAAATGTAAATGTATTCTAGTAGACCCCATAAACAATACTATGAGCCTGTAAATAATCATAATGGGACCTCTGTAAGTTCATACCTGTTTCTCTGTCCTCTGTGCTGCCGCTGATACAGTGTCGTGGTTTTTATGTTCATCCATCACACACAGCAAACATATACACTTCTGATCAGTGCGGCAGAAAACCTCGAGGAGCTTGTCGTGTTTCTGGCAGATCATCTCCTGCAGTCGTCCAGTGGCATCAGTCAGATTGTGTCTCTTTCCTTTAAACCAACTCTCATGTTGTTCAAGGTGATTCTGACAGTAAGAGTTCAGACACACCAGACAGGACTTGACGGCTTTGTGTTTTCTTCCAGTACAGACGTCACACTGCACATCTCCAGCTCCAGCGTAACAGTCAGCAGCAAGTTTAGTCTTCTTCAGTTTCTCCACCATTTCAGCCAGAATGGTGTTTTTAGCTAAAGCAGGTCTTGGCCTGAAGGTCTGTCTGCACTGAGGACAGCTGTAGACTCTCTTCTCATCCTCCTGATCCCAGCAGTCTGTAATACAGATCTTACAGTAACTGTGTCCACAGTGGATAGTCACTGGATCCTTCAGGAGATCCAGACACACTGAACACATGAAATCATTCTGATCCACTGAAATTCTGGCTTCTGCCATTTTACTGCATGAATACAGAGACACAAACACACAACAGCTCAACTGCACTTCAGTTTCACTTTCTCTGAACTCATGTGATTCCTGTTTCCTGGTTCTGTGTTTGAGTTACGTGTGCAAAACAGGCGTGTCTGTAAAGCAGCTTCCTCATTCCTGATCCTGAAGAGCCTCATTCCTGCTAAGTTTTTAGTTTCCATGTTTTCACAAACACACATTTTGTTTAATAAGTCTCAGACATGCACTCAAAAATATAAGGTAGAGAGAAGCAAGACAACAACCTCAAAAGTTCAGTAATTCTCTATCCTAAATACTACACTGTTACTGGAGGACTGAAAACGGTCCAGAAGAGTCGCCATGAAGTCAAAATTGCCAAGTCTTTAATTTAATATTGCAGTATTTATTATACATTATTTACCTGTGCACATAGGACTGGGCAATACAACAATATTTATCAAAATATAATTTTCCTCAATAAAATTAGAACAAAAGTTCATAAAATGTTTCATATAAGAGGAACAAAACAGCGTTAACGGCCACATGGTCCATTTATCAGCTCAGCTTAAACGACACTGCAGCGCTCTAGATGCGTTCACTTGCTGATTGGTTTTGATCACGTGACCACTGACCCGTTTTTGGGGATTAGCATTGTTCCCTTTCGAAAGGGAACTCCCACTGCTAGTAGTGATGTCATAGGCTGTCGCCGGTCAATACTGATTACCGTGTTTGGATAGCTTTTCAGACACCAGTTAATGTGGAGTACGGTTAGTTACAGTCATAACCCGAGACGTTTTTGCTTATAGTTCGCACACTCCACCAAAGACAACAGAAGTCAAAAAGCCAGATCAAAAAATTCTCCTTAGCAAAACAATTTTTTATATATTTTTTATTTCGAATTTAGTGATGCGAATACCTAGATGTGTTTTTGTGACACATGTACTAAAAAAGTAAAAGAGTTTGTTTTTGAAGGACAAGACAGTGGCAGAAATTCTTGACTGCTCTTTTCGGCGTGAATCACGTTTTGCATTCACAGTTCTCAATTTGAGGCATTTTCGCTAGTCAGTGTTCTCCAACACACAGACGTTGATTTTTTTTGCTTGGTTAAAGAGGTAACAAATAATTCATTAATACATTTCGAAATAAATGATTATATATTTTCACTTGATATATATGTATTTCTGAGACAGTACACAACGCTAATCTTAGGTGAGTTTCACGACATGTATACTTGCAGACTTTGTGCATACACATGCAGTACAATCTGTGCATTTGTAAGACACATGCAAATTCAAAGGCATTTTTCCAATTAAACACTTATTTACATTTTTTTGCTCTCCCTGGTTGCTACAAACCCTTTCGAAAGTTTAAAGCATTTTAGTCTCACAGCTATAGACATGGAGAGGGCAATGACCGTGCAGAAAGTGTTGATAAGGTAAGTTTTTAAGACACCTTGCTTTATTTGATCTGAAATTACAATCTAAATCAATTGTAATTCAAACAATTGTAAGTCACTTTCAAGAAATTCATGACATGGAACACCTTCTTTAGACAAATTAGCTGCATTACAGCTTGCTGAAAGGGATATATGTGCTATCATCACGTCACCATATCCCTCTTGTGAACACTCTTATGACAGTAGATTGGAAGAAATGATTATAGTTAATTTAGTATGCTTAGTTTTTCTTACACAAAGAGTTAAAATAATTAAAAATATTAGAATTTTTCTTACACACCTATCGTTTTGCTTCAGAAGACATTGATTTTTCCACTGAGTTCGTAGGAATTAGTGTCACGATCGCTGTGTGCTTTTTAAGCATCAAATGAGCCACAGCCATTCATTACCATTGCAGACTCACAGAGATGGATTCTTTTGCAAAAAAATCTGCTTTATGTTTAGTCATGCAATGGCATGACGATGAGTAAAAAAAAAAAGTGAGATGTGACCTTTGCGTTCCCTTGCAAAAAAACGTTTGCATTTCCCCCCCGAGATCCTTTCAGAAACCAATGAAAATTGCAGGTTATAAAACCGCTAGTATTCAGTTTTTTTTTAAACGATTAAACAACTTGTTGTCAAAGTTAGTATTGTAGCTTTATGTACAGTCAGACAATTGGATGTGTCATTATATTTTTAGTGTTTTACAAAAATCAAGCTCAAATGGAGGTTTTTCACCAGTCGGAGATATGTATTTTGTCCGTCATCAGAAATGGTTTAAACATGATGCGAGTTCTGTCAGTGAAGTTCATTCTGAAACGTGTTCGAAAATGAACTGTAATTCAGCGAATGTCTGCCACACTTTCACGAGAGATATGTCTTTAGAAAGCTTGGAATGTCTACTTTTAAATTAAGGAATTCATGTCAAAAACAAATATTCTCAGTTTATGTAATCCGTTTGAAACCAAGAAGAGGTACAGTGTTTTCGTTCACTCTTCATTATCTATAATGAGCTGAGGCCGCCACACCCCCGGCGCTATTCACGTGGTATATAGTTAAGGTGATCTATATGCATCACACACGCCCTCCCGATCAATGCCACAAAAACACGAAGTTCCTTCATCAGATTCACTGATAGTTCATCGCGTTTTGAGGATGGCATGGCGGGCACGCTACTCCGGTAAAGAGGCTCTTCAGATGATTCTGGACAGCGAGGAAGAATTCCCTTTTACTCTGAGGAAGATTGAAACTCAGACAATGAACGGTTGTATTTTGAAGAGAGAGTTGATCCTGCCAAGGATACGGAGTAAGTTGTTTAGTGTTATATAATTCTTCTTTGATAATATAGTTCTCATATAAATTTCAGACTATATTTTGCCTAGTTTTGGCTAGCTTTTGACATCTTATGGGAAATATTGCCTTACAATGTCCCTTACTTTCATGCAGGCTATATATATGCTCAGGTGTAAACATTTGATGGGTACACGGCCCATCAATAGATATTTCTCCGTCCTATGGCCCATCATCAACAGATATATACATACATTGTGCGTCCATACTCATTAATCAGTTTACTTTGGATAATGTATGCTAACAGTTTTTTAGGAATGTGGCTGGATCACGCTCGCCTTCACCAGCACCTCAGAGGGGCACACAGGTGTCGTTCAGTTCTCAGTGCGATCGAGAATCATCCTGAGTAAGTGCACAGACGTAATATTTTACAGATGAAATGTAATTGTGTTTACATCGTCATAATATAAGATTGTGCGATTCTTGCCCGCACGGGAAACTGGACCAC
This sequence comes from Leuciscus leuciscus, assembly GCF_965113295.1. Lineage (NCBI taxonomy): Eukaryota > Metazoa > Chordata > Actinopteri > Cypriniformes > Leuciscidae > Leuciscus > Leuciscus leuciscus. The sequence continues at coordinate 33,712,518 of NC_138728.1, read as the reverse complement.
AACTGAGCTCTGTTAAGTATCAAATCAGGATATTAGAAGGATTTCTGAAGGATCATGTGACACTGAAGACTCGAGTAATGATGCTGAAAATTCAGCTTTGATCAAAGAAATAAATGATGTTAAAAAATATAATATAACTGAATATAAATATAACTGATTTAATTTTTTTTCCCGTGTTTTTAAGCCCCAGTGGGAATGCAAAAAAAAAAGTTTCTCGGGGAGCACAAAATATTTCCGAAAGTTGAAATCATTGTTGACATCATTTTTCCTCTCATTTTTCCCATCACAGTGTCTCTTTTGGGGCTGTTTATGACAGGCTCAAATACAGGAGGTTTCTATATTTAAAGTCTATGGTTCAGTCATACGTTTAAACAGACCAATTAATAAACTTACTCATAATTGCTTTGACCTTCCCTGGATCCAGGCCATCTCTTGCCTCTTCACCACAAGCGGTCTTGAATTTCCCACCTAAATATCAAAAAGTGATACTTGTAGGAAGAAATATGTAAAGTATATTATAGTATATTACTACTAGTACTTGCAAATGTACCTCTAAGGTTACTTCGAAGAAGAGTCTCCATGTCAAAAACACTCAGGAGGAGACACCGGACCATACAAGTGGACGTATTAGCATATGATGCTGATCCAGGACACCCCTGATCCAGGATGGATTTCAACCTAAGGGTACAACAACAAAAAAGACAAGATAACAAAAGAAAAAGGAACGACAGACCACCTCAAAGGCCAAAGTAGGGGTGGGCAATATGGCCAAAATCGTTTTATTATTTTATCTTTGTTTTTAAAAATAAGAACAAAGATGCCAATTACAAGTAGGGTGGGCATTTTTCAAAAATATTGCATTCGAATATTCGGGCTCATAAAAAATTTAAAATCTAATGGCGTTTGGTGTCATTATCTTACTTTTTATAATACAATAGAGATACACAATTCTGGATAAATTGAGAATCACGTTTTTTTTCTGAAAATTATTCAATCGAATCGAGAATCAAGAATCGAAATCTTGCGAATCGGAGTCAGATTGAATCTGGACGTCTGTATCGATCCCCAGCCCTAGTGTGTGTCTGTATATTATTAAAAACACTCACTGGGGTTAGGCTTATTCTTAGAAAACTGGAAAAGTATTAGAACGGTTTGAATAATCAAAAACAAGTTTTTTTGGTCAAAGAAAAATACATATCAAAAGAAAGAATTTAAGTGACTTGGATTTGGTGTCTGAGAAACTTACACTAGTGTTGGCTGGATTATCTTGAGACGGTACTGGGTATTGCCCAGGTGTTGTTACCATGTTTTTAAGCTCTTCAACAGACTGTTGAATAACACAAAGTGACTTGTCCATGTTTCCCATTCCTAAAATGCAAAAGCAACAAAGATACTTCGCATTGAGGAATTTGTAAGGAATTTGCAAAAGAAATATAAAATATTCCTAAAATGTTGTTGCCTTACATCTTAAGAGACGTAACAGTAAATAAGGCACATGTTGTGCAGATCTTACTCTCTACAACAAATTCTCGTAGCTCCCATATGTCCTTGTATGGTTGTGGGAAGTCTTTTTTCTGCATCTGGATCTTCTCCATAAGTGCTCTCTGCTGTGAGACTTTCAATGTCTTCATCTTGGTGTATAAATACACAATAAATAAATGTCTGAATAACATGCAAAAAAAAATAATAATAATGAAATGGCCTCCGCATGGACAATAAGAAAATAATATGAAAATAATAGGAGAGCAATAAAAGTGCTAGTTATTAATAATAATGCATCAATGTTTTTGCAAAAAATATCAAACATTTTTGATATTACAGTAATAGTTAACATCTTAAAATATATATATATATATATATATAATATTATATAATTTCAAATAACATCATTGCTGTTTGAGCTGTGTGCACTGAAACTGAAGAGCTGAATTAACACCCGTAAACTGAAGAGCTTTGCTAGAACGTTAATAACTCAACGGAACACATCCTATAAAAGATAAATCAGATTTTTATACAAAATAAACATTATTACAACTTACATTTGCACAAAAGCACGCACAGATGAACTTTAACTATGTTACGTAGTCAGAATGTGTAACTCCTGTTGTGGATGCGCTCTTACCTTAACAACTCACTGAAACGCCTATGGAAGTTGAGCTTTACGCTCACGCACAAGCAAGGAGATCATCTATAATTTCATTTTTGACAAATGAAAATAGTATTTTTGTCAGAGTGAGTCGTGAGTTGTACATTAATTCGGGTACTGGTAAGGAACCTGGCTCACTACACAGTGGGACACTTATGACTTTTTCCCAAATTAATTTTTTTTTTAAAACCGTTACTACTGGTATTTATGAATAACAGCAGAATTTGTTACGCTATTCAAAGTACATTACAAAAAATACTTTGGTACAACATTTTAGCTATAAATGAATTTATAAATGGTTGATTGTGTTTACCTTGTGTTTATCAATGTATGTTAATGCTGAAATATAACTGATTAATGGTATTGTGTGTCATGATGTGTATTGAGTTTGCTTGCATGATTTATGTTTCATGCTTCAGAATCTCTATTAAGGGAACATTCTGTATTTAAACAATAAGTAAAGCGGGACCTTGTTTTGTTATATAGTACTAAAACTATTGTATAAAATAAGACATTTGAAGTGTAATACAAAATATTACAATATATACAAATATATGATGTTTGAGAGTGTAGAGAGTTTAGCTTCAACCCTTTTTTAAGAATCTTCTATCAGTTTATGGCTTTTTTTTTAAAAAGACCCAAATAATGTCAATAAATGTTGAAAGATTATGAAGGTATAATGAAAATAAATCTTGGATTTTTACATTTTATACCTAATTTCAGGTATTTTTAGACTCAAATGAACTTTATTTGACTATGTGTTTTAAAATGAGAAAATACTTATTCAGTACTGACACAAGTATGAAATCTGCTTTATAAATTTGTACACTCTTTTTAGCAAAACATTTTTTTATCACATTTTTCACTATTTGCATTTTAATCTTATTTATATCTGGAATAAACTGGTTTCTTCACCCAAACATTACAGTTTTTCCTTTTGGACAAAATATCTGTCATCTCTTTTATTATTTGTATATACATTTCTATACACTCTTGCGATTTTAGACAAAGTAGCGTGAGAACAGGACTTTTATTTTGGTGTGGTGATGTGACATCATAAGGCTGCGCCGCGCTCCTGCATCTGTTGTGATTCGACTGTAAAAAGGTTTGTGTTTAAAGCATTTAGTGTTTAAACCGATAGAAACCGTTCAATCGACTTTAAAGATTGACTAATGTTTATTATTAAATGAAACATAGTAATGCTTTATCTAACATTTATTTAAAGCGCATCCACACACGAGTAACACAAAAGGTGCGTCTCATTTCTCTCCTTTTATCGTGAATCGGTTTATGATAAACACGAACCCGGTCCTTGGAGAGTAGTGATGGAGAAACTGAGCTTTTAAAACTCAAATGATTGATTCGAATCGCTTGAATCACCGCAGCTGTTCAAAACTGTGTAAATGCAACAGAAACACAAACGTGTAATGAAAATGTAAACAAACCAATAGAAGGGTCATTTATGGGATTCGGTAATATTTCAACTTGGAATTAAAAAAAAATTTTTTTTTATCTACATATAATTAATTTTCTACCTAAGGCATTTAAGACTTTATTTTTGTGTTAGTCCTTTACATGTCAGGTGGTAATAAGCAAGAAATGCTTTCGTTTTTATTTATTTTCCCTATTTTTACCAAAAATATGAACGTGACAAGGTTGAGAATAGTGTGACGGGGTTGAAGACTGTAACCGGTTTGAAGGGAGGCATTGCCTTTATTTTTATATTTATAAAAATATATACATATCAGCCTATTTGCATGCACAACACTGTCTTTCTGCTGCCATTTATGACAGAGGATGCTTGTCAATGTTTAAGTGGACACATTACATCAAATATTCTATTTATAACAAAATTATGAGTTTTCATGATTTTGGTAAGTATATTGAAGTATATTTGGTAACTTCATTGAAACCATGACTATTACAAAAAAAAAAAAAAAAAAAAATGGTGTGAAAAACTCGACCTTGTCACAAGTTTTCAACCCCGAAATAATGAGAAATATACAGATATGTGACAGGGTTAAGGTTTTTTTGCACAAAATGGCCACTGCTCCTTGTGTAGTGTATGAGAGTGGTAAACCATTTATGGCAGCAATTAAATAAGTACATTATATTTACTTATGGATTAAAAAAAAATAATAAAAAAATAAATCATTTTCCATGTTAATTTTATGTGATGGGGTTGAGTTGTTAAGCTTGACAGTATCCTCCCATGACTATAATAGGCCTCAAAAATATGAATAAAAAGTATGATATAATATTCTGCAACACTGTTAAAAAGACCTGAATGATGTCATTTTTGGTAAAGGATGTCACATATGGGTGAAGTCTAAATCATAATAGGCAGAGAATAGTTGGTGTGACGGGGTTGAGTTCAGACTGAGGGACATCACTTTATAGTCTGTTTTTAATAAAATGCTTATATATAACACAAATAAGTACAATACTGGCACAAAAAAATTGACTGCACATTTTGTTAAATATTTTCTAAGTACAAATTCAGTGAAGTGCCTCAGGGATATGATCAAATGCTTAGTGTACAATAGAAATAGGACATTATGATAAATTGTGAAAAGCTTTTATTATTTCATTTTGGTTAACCATTACTTTAAAAAGTCTGGGGGAATAAAATATGACCGAATCCCAGGAATGACCCAGAACAGGTTTTCATGAAAGTGCAGGAAAACGAGCAAGAAGGTGGCTGGCCGCACACTGAATTCAGTACAGACTACAGAAGCCTGAAAACACAAGTCATTGAAAACATATCTGTTCTCCAAGAAACCCAAATATAAATGAGCATAATCAGGAGTACCATTTCAGTGATAAAATAAGTCGTAAGGCAATCATCCTCAACACGCAAATCAAGAAATGTTCTAGAGCCAATAGACCTTCATGGTGTGGAATATTTGTATATAGCGAGGTTACATCCATAGTTGCCAATATCACGTTGTGTTGGACATTTTGTATAGTTGGTAAACATTGCAGAAAATCTGAAGTCTTTCAGATAGCTTGGGAGGGATGTGACTAAAGGTCTCAGAACACAATCAACGAAATTCGAGAGTGGTTCACTAAGACTATTGTTTCCTGCGACTATAGGCCGTCCTGGTGGATTAACCAAACTCTTATTTACCTTGAGTGGAATATGAAAGACTGGCTTACTTGGAGAACGATTAAACATATTGCATCTCTTTATCAGAAATCAGTAGATGAGCATATGTGCTTCTTGATGAAACAACTCCATCTCTCTGGAACTGAGCATTAGCATCTGCAGTTAATTAAATGTGATCTACAAATCATTAGATACTAAATATAAATACCTCATATCTAAATAGGAATTTTTAATACAAATTGTGCTTTTATTAATTTGAAGTGCTAGTTTTAGTTGAACTACTGAACTAGAGCTGATTGAGACACACACAGAGATTTAGTGTGGATTTATCTTTCTTTCTGTTAATTATTCTCATCTTTATCATGACAGAGTGTCCAAACTCCTGGTGAAGCGACTGAGATCCACATGACACTATTATAAAGATGGCGTTTATTAAAGAAGAGAGTGAAGACGTGAAGATTGATGAAACATTCAGAGTGAAACAAGAAGATACTGAGGAACAAACAGGTTGGTCTCATTCTCACAGCTGAACTCAGTCATTTAAATGGTATTCTAGTAGATCTCATGTTCTGAGAAAATGTTTGCTTGAAAAATGATCGATGCCCAGATGGTTTTAGCAACATAAACAGTATAATGACAGACACTGAAGGACTTGCTCTGTGATCGTAAGGCCTATTGGCGGTTTGAATAAGATGGCACAGTACTGATGGCACAGTACAGCCTCTGCTGGAGCTGTGGGTGTGGTGTGCAAACAGACAGAAGCCTAATGAGAAGCCTTTTCGTGGTCTTCACTATATTATGAAAAATACCATTGAATTTGAAGAATAGAATTAGAAGAAAACTGTAAGATATGCATGTTTTATTTCTAAAATGTTTTGTCAGTGATGCGTTGAGTCAGACAATTATTTACAGTGCAAAAAAAACAAGGCCTATCTGTTTCCATTCAAATACATAAACATCCTAAAATATGTTTATCTCAGCTGAAGTTGCATAAAGTTGATGTTTAAAACAATTAAAAATACAATTTGAACGAGAATAACTTCTCTGAACAGTATTTTATAAAATTTTGATTTACTAGTGCAAAATGGCCGTGCAAAATCAGTTTTTGTGTGTGTTTTTAGTAATTGTTGGTTTGGTGCCCGTGAAAGAGACTGTGAACGCATTGAATTCAGGGAGCAGGCTAGGTTACTACAAATGATGGCTGTGAATAAACTATAATATTCAGAAGTAAACAGTGTAGCTGACTGAGTGTTTATGAATACCACAACCTTCTAAGTGCTAGTGCAAAATGCCCGTGCAAAATCAGTTTTTGAGTGTGTTTTTATTGTTGGTTTGGTGTGTTTGAGTGCTCATTGTTACAATTACACACATATTTGTGCATGGTAGAAAGCACACAGTGAACTCCGAGAAAACGCTATGCTTGAGGAAGCTTGTGAATAGGCTACTACAAATGATGCCCGTGAAAGAGACTGTGAACACATTGAATAGGATATGTTTAGTTGGTGAATAGCATAGGCTATCGTTACACAGTAGCGATAACTTTAAGCGCACCAGAATGAAATATAATATTCAGAAGTAAACAGCATAGCTGACTTACAGATTCAGTTAACATCCACAAATGAATAAGCGCGTCGATTCAGGGAGCAGTGCAAAGTGCACGTGCAAAATCAGTTTTTGTGAGCTGATCGCCGTCAAAAAAGTTCAGGAGATATTTCTTAGTGATGGCTGATTTCAACAGTTTCAATATGATAGCATTTTGAAAAAAAAAAAGTGTCATGAATTTATTGCATTTTGGGGGGAAAATAATCCGTTTTTATAATAGATCTTTGAAAATCCAAATCTGGATTTGAATTTTATATGATATTATAACCTAAAGATACTATGTGAAAATTTTTAACAGAAAATAGTGTTTTTCATCTTGCCACTTTCTTGGTAAAGAAAACACATTTTTACTCAAATTAATCTAAATGGATTTATCACATTCTGGAACCAAACTATAATATTCCAACCTTCTTGGGGGTTCTTTGACCGATACAACCCTCTAATGTCAGAATGTTTATTTTTAAACCACAACCTTTAAAAAATGATATATTTAACAATATCTTTAGCATTTCTCATCCAAACAACGTCAAACTTGGCGCTGCACTTACTCGTGACCGTAGCGAGACACCTGTCAAGTTTGAAATCCATCGGACTAACGGTTCGAGAGATATGTGGTTAACAGACATACACACACACAGACAGACAGACGTTTCTGTAATTTATAGATATATAGATTCTAAAACAAGACGAGGATACTCAATGTTTTTCTTTTTAGCAATGTAATGTGACGTCACAAATGACATTAATGGTCATGTGTATAGTCATATTTTCCTAATGTATTGTATCGTTAAACATGGCATCACGTGGATATGAATATGCATATGGTAATAATATGCAGATGAGGATATGCATAGTGAAACTAGGCGTTGTAAGCACCATATATGGTTATTTCGGGGAGGAGGACGGGGTGGAGATGCATGTTGAGAAGTTTTATTTATATAGCGCCTTTCCATAGCTCAAGGTCTATTTACATTGTACATTACAATACATTTACACACCCACACACACATTGCAAACACATGACGCATATAGCCACATTACATGGTTGGTAACATCCAAAGTACATGTTAAATAGATATGTTTTTAGCTGAGACTTGAAGGTAGCCATAGATGAGGTATTTCGAAGTGTAAAGGGTAGTGAACTCCATAATTTAGAAGCATTAACACTAAATGACCTTCCACCTACAGAGGACAACCAGGCAGGGCGGCAGGAGTAAAGTAGATCGACAGATATGGAGGTGCAAGACCATTTAATGCCTTAAATGTTAGAAGTAATATCTTAAAGTGAATATGTGATGCCACGGGTAGCCAGTGAAGTAGAGGAGTAATGTGAACTGAACACTTGGTGGAGGTGAGAACTCTTGCTGATGAGTTTTGAACATACTGTAATCTTGCAAAACGTTTTTTGGGCAGACCAAGAAATAGAGCATTGCAATAATCTAGACGTGATGTGATTAGCTGATGCTGAAACCTTAATTCATGCATTAGAGTGAGAAGATCGAAGACGTGCAATATTACGAAGATGAAAAAAAAAACACGCATCTTAAGCAAAACAGTCGGTGTAGGATCAAGCTGGCAGGATGTGGAATTAGACTTCACAATTAGATCATTAATGGCAGTCAGAGTGAAAGCAGTGCAAATTTTTAGAAAAAAATTTTGCAAATCCTATAAGATTCCTCTGATCCTTGACTAAAATCTGAAGTCTTTGATCGTTAGTTTGACATGTTCACCGACAGCACTAAAAAGCACTTAAAACATGTTATGTATGTTATGAAAGCTGGAGGGCGCCCTCGCGAAGAAAGTCCAAATATGTCTCTCGGAAGTAAAGTAACTTGTGATGTTACAGGAAATCCCTGACACAGCTGAATAAAAAGAAGATAGAAATGCTTATTAAATCTTATTTTAGTTTCTCCTATGTAAAGCACTTTGAATTGCCATTGTGTATGAAATGTGCTATATAAATAAACTTGCCTTGCCTTGCCTAATGAATGTTTACAGGCATGAAAACTCCTCACCTTTCGGCGAAATTCGCCGTTTTAAAACCAAAATGGGTCACCTACGTGATTTGTGCAGATCCGATGAGAAAATATTTATGGGGTGGGAGGGGGGGTCGTGGTCGTGGCCAGCATTTTACCCGCTATATCTCTATAGTTACCATAAACTTAGCAGCTTTAAAAAAACAATCATCATTCCTAATGCCGAAACCTGACAGCCAATCCGAGTCAGAGTAGGGCAGAATTGTTTTCAAAGTCTTTAACACCGCGAGTCTGATGACACACTGCCGAACAAAGAACCGCACGTCGGAAAGCAAGCCTGAGGTAAGTTAGCTTACAATGTTAACTGTCCTGTCAGATACAGACAGCGATGTTGCCAATGTCATCATTTTTAATTTTGACATAGAAGAGGGCGGGATAATATCGCGCGCGGGCGCCGTGAGCGCTGAGCGAGCAGGAATGAGTAGTGAGTTGTCGTAGAAAAAGATGGATAATGCAAAAAAGCTGTCGGGGGCTAAACATAGAAAAAGAAAGAGGAAAGGAGATGGCATGTCAATTGATGCAACAGCAGCTAAATAAGTGGATGGTGAAAGGCTACAGGTAGGATTTTGTTTTGTGTGACGTCCAGGCATGTAGGCTAATGCCATCGGGACTACCGGGAGATTCCCGGTGGGCCGACGTGCTTTTTGGGCCGATACATCTCATACTTTTTTGTTTCGTTTTTTGTCTTAACGGCCCATAAAACTCGTACATCGGCGGCCCATTCGTTTTGTTTTGCTTAATTGGCGGCGCTGGGTTAGTGCGTAATTAGTGTGTAATGCATTGGTCAATAAAAAGTCAGCGTTAGTTTTTTTTTTTCTGACACCCCATGAAACGCGTAGATCAGCGGCCCATTGGTTCTTTTCTTGATTGACACTGGGCTAGCCCAATCACACCTTTAATGTGAAGTATAGAAATATACTCTTTCAAGTCTCTTGAAAGTTTCCTTTATTTTTCAGTGCATTTGTTTTACAATAAATGGCTATTACTATCATGGGATAAATATTATAACTATTATTATGTAGTAGTAATGTAGACAGACACTGTAACTAAAATAATTTTTCTTTGTTTAATTTGCAGCAGATTGATGAATTTAACATGAAAAAGCACTATATATATATATATATATATATATATATATATTGATTGGATTGGATTTTTTGCTGCCGCATCCTTCTCACCTTTTTTACCCCTGACCTGTTTTCATGCCTGTGTTTAACAATTTTTTTTTTTTTTTTTTTACTAAAGTAGTATGCTTAAAGGGAATTGGTACACATTATAAGAATGTTAAAGTTGCTGGAGTACAAGAGGCAGCTTCCAATAGTACCCACTGAGACTTATTTAATTGCAAATCCTGCTGCACCCAATATAACAGATTTCTAATGTTTGCTGCCCAATAATAGGTTTGAAAATTTCATAAGATGACTTTGATTCATTCGTTTTTTACTTATTCTATATGAAAGAAGAAATATTCCGTTGCAAAACTGTGAAAAAGAATTTTGGAATAAATATAGGAAAACAGTCATTTTGATGATATTCACCTTTCCTATCAAAGAAAGAGGGAGACATTTTCAGGACACGAAGAGAGACTTTACCTAATCATAAAGAGGACTAATGTTGGCTTTGAACAGGTCAGAGTATTTATGGGTCACCTGAATCCCCAGGTATTTAAAACAATTTCTGACAACCTTGAATTGAAAATTTGAATATAAAATCTGAAGGGAAGATGAGTTAAATGGGAACATTTCACTTTTACAAAAAATTTGTTTGTATCCTGAGAAACTAAAGATATATACTAAAGATATCTAGAATAGAAAAAAAAATTGAGGAATTGAAGTAAGAGGGTTAGACAAAAAAAAGAAGGTCATCTGCACTGGACCGCAGGGCAATTGCAAGGGGTTCAATGGCTATGGCAAATAACATGAAAGGGGACAACCCTGTCTTGTGCCCCATTGTAGTTTGGAATACTCTCAAAGAACATTATTAGTACGTATAGAAGCTTTAGGGGCCGCATATCAAATTTTAATCCAAGAGATAAATGTAGGGCCAAATCCGAATTTTCCTAAGACCTGAATAAGATAGTTCCATTCAACACAGTCAAACACCTTTTCAGCGTCGAGTGACAGTACCACCTCTGGATTGTTTGAATGGGAAGAATACAATATATTAAAAAGGCACCTAATATTAGAAAAAGAATATATATCCCGAATTAGGGATGTCCCGATCAGGTTTTTTTGCCCTCGAGTCCGAGTCCGAGTCATTTGATTTTGAGTATCTACCGATACCGAGTCCCGATCCGATACTTCTATAATACATAAAAAAAGAATAAAGAAGAGCGAAAAAACAGATCCAGGATGTTCCTTATTTTTTATTTAATTCACCTTATTTTAACATTCAACAACTCTGTTAACAAACAGAGCACTTCTGTGAGGTAGCTTGAACAATCAAGTCATAAATAACATAAATTCTTTACTTTTGGACTTTAGTGCAACAGTAAATATAAAAAAAAGTCTAATATATAAACAAATAGCACCTCAACTTAAAATACCCGGCAGGCATGTAAACAAATAAAATATAAAAGTGCCACAGTGTTTGCAAAGCCAGTAATGTGCTTTTAGGAACAGCACTCCTACTCTTACGCCGGTTTCACACTGCACGCGTTAGCAGAGTATTTTAACATGGGATTTTTCGCCGCCCATGTTAACAGATTAGACAGAGCATTCACACCGCACGCAGAGGCGGCGCGGCAGTGCGTTGCAGAGCAGAAGCAGCAGTGCCGCGATCGTTTCGGCGCCGAGTCTATTTTTGCTTGATCATGGCCAAAATACACCGCAGTTTTATCCAAAAAGTGCATTGATGATATCTATTGTGTTTTAAACAGTCAATCAAATGACCAACAGCAATTTAAAAAGAAAACAAATGTCCAAAAACAAACTTGTTGCCAGAACAATAAAAACAAAGATGAACCAAAAGTTATATAAATGAAATTATTAATAAAATAAGCTTCTTGACAAGTCTTTTCTCTTAAATGTATTTGAAAACGAAAGAAAGCAATGCCAACTTATCCATTATAGAGTACTCTGTCTGTACACACGCCGCGGTTCAGCCGCGCGTGACAAACGCTGCCAGTGTGAAAGCAAAACGCGCGTGTCCTGCTCCTGCTCACCATATCCACTGCTCCTGCGCTGCTTACGCTCTGCTCGCGTGCAGTGTGAAACCGGCGTAACTCTGTGCCACCGCATAACTATAGATGTGTTAAAAAATAATGAGAATATATATACATATCCCATCCGAGTCCTGATCGGGAGGTAAAGTCCGATTCCGATCGAGTCTGAAAACACGTGATCGGGCCCGATTTCCGATCACATGATCGGATCGGGACATCCCTATCCCGAATAAAGCCAGTTTGGTCAGGTGAAATAATTCGACCCATAGAGTTTTCAAGACAGATAAAAGTTTTGCTAAGATCTTAGTCACAATTTAACAAAGAGATGGGACGATATGAACCACATTCTAGTGGATTCGTATCTTACTTTAGAAGCTGCAAAATAGTCGCTTGATAGAGACTTGGCAGGCAAATAACCATTCTGAAGACTTCCTGAAAAAAAATTATAATTGCACACAAAAACAATTTGTTGGTGTATAAATGGCACGAGAAATAAAGAGATTGTGTTGTATGTTCCCACCAGTCTTGAGATCTCTCTCGCACACAATAACTGAAGCATGCGCAGGCTGCAATGATGGCCCTTTTCGTCCTCCTCCGCCTCAAAATCATGGTGATGTTTGGCGAACTTCACATGTATATCGCAAAGCTAGCCTCAAGCATATTTCACATTTCTCCACCTGTGCAAGAACCCCCTTTAAGCATGCGCAACGTTTCAGATAGTATGTGAAGTGTAAACACATGAATTGGATATGGGTCACAATTGAGAACTTATAAATGGACTGTCAAGAAAATCGGATATAGGCAACAAATAGAATTGGGCATCAAGACCTGCAGTGTAAACGAGGCCTAAGAGCTCGCTGAGTTAGTCTTTTTCTGTCGCGGAGCTTTCGACAATGGAGGCGCGAAGTTATGTAGAAAGTAACTTATGTAGAAAGTAAATATAATTCGTTTTTTGAGCTCCCGATCTTGCGATTTCACATGGCAGACGCTAAACCGGAAGACCACACTCATATCACTTTTATATCGTACTGTTTTAAATTATAGAGGGTAAAAACATCCTCGTGCCATACATTTATATTTATTGGCTATGGCTATGTTTCAACATGTTTCCATCAATTTCACACATTTTAGTTTGGCAATAGTTCAACTAGTAAAATGTGTTCAAGTTTGTTTAACAATAACACGTTAACTACTGTAAGTGATCAAGCTGAGGCAAGTAGTTTATTCTCAATGGTGTTCTTCTGGTGTCGCTGAGTTTCTTCTGGTGTCGCTGAGTTTCGGTTCATCTTTGAAATGCGTTTCAGAAAGAAGTTCACAAAGACTGAGACTTCTGCTTTCACAGAAACCTGATTGTTTTCTTTATTTTTACAAAAACACACAGTTTTGTTGTTATTTTGAGTGTACACAAATAAAAATACTCTTTATAGTTTTGGAGTATGAATTTTTTCATGTATTTTAAGCTCTTTTGCCATTTTCAGGAATAATAATAACGTTCAATTATTATTGACAATTACTTGGTCGGCGATTAATTGTTAGCATCCCTAATTGAGATCAGTCTGTAATTAACTATATCTCCTGGGGCAAATTGCTTTTTTTTAAATAAAGCATTTAACTGCCAGCCTAAAGGTTTTTGGGACATGTCCTAAAGAAAGTTCAAAGTTAGCAGTTTTGTGTAGAGCAGCGGTTCTCAACTGTGGCCCTCGAGGTCCCCTTTTCTGCAGAGTTTAGCTCCAATCTTGATAAAACTCACCTGCCTTTAGCTTTCAATAATACGCAAGACTTTGATTAGCATGAACAGGTGTGTTTTATTAGGGTTGGAGCTAAACTCTGCAGGAAAGGGGGTTTCAAGGGCCAGAGTTGAGAACTTCAGAAATGTCTGGCAGGTGTATTGAGGGCAAGTAGGACACATGCCCTCCCGAGCAGGTTTGAACACCTTTGGTATAGGATCTAGCATACGTAGTACGTGTTGTTGGTTTTGATACATTACATATCTAAATGTTTTGATGTCTGTTGTATTGTGCCATTAAACTGGGGTTAACTTTTATTTGTTTGTTTTTCCACCTTAGACCTAATGGCAATGAAAGAGGAGAAAGAAGTACTCGATGAAATTGAAGAGAAAGATCAATATGAGAATCTTCATGATCAATATGAGAATCTCGATGATTTCATAACTGGAGAAAAATCTTTTAGTTGTTCACAGACTGAAAAGACTTCCACACGAAGAAAAGCCCAAAAGACAGGAACTAGAAGATATTTCACTTGCTTTCGGTTTGGAAAGAATTTCAATCAACAAGGAAACCTTAAAGTCCACATGAGAATTCACAGTGGAGAGAAGCCTTTCACCTGCCAACAATGTGGAAAAAGTTTCACTCAAAAAGGGAACTTTAACAGGCACATGAGAATTCACACTGGAGAAAAACCTTACACATGCCAACAGTGTGGAGACAGTTTTGCTCAACATGGAAACCTTAAAGTTCACATGAGATTGCACACTGGAGAGAACCCTTACACATGTCATCAGTGTGGAAAGAGATTTGCTCAACATGGAAACCTTAAAGTCCACATGAGAATTCACACTGGGGAGACCCCTTTCACCTGCCAACAGTGTGGAAAAAGTTTCACTCGTAAAATAAGTCTTGACAGGCACATAAGAATTCACACTGGAGAAAAGCCTCACACATGTCCTCATTGTGGTGCAAGTTTCACTCTAAAAGGAAACTTTATCAGGCACATGAGAATTCACACAGGAGAAAAGCCTTTCACATGCCAACAGTGTGGAGACAGTTTTACTCAACATGGAAACCTTAACATTCACATGAGAATTCACACTGGAGAGAGCCCTTATATATGTCCTCAGTGTGGAAAGAGATTTGCTCAACATGGAAACCTTACTGTCCACATGAAAATTCACACTGGGGAGACCCCTTTTACATGCCCACAGTGTGGAAAAAGTTTCACTCGTAAAATAAGTCTTGTCAGGCACATAAGAATTCACACGGGAGAAAAGCCTTACACATGCCATCAGTGTGGAAAAAGTTTCCATCAACATGGAAACCTTACAGTCCACATGAGAGTTCACACTAGAAAGTGTCCCTTCACCTGCCAACAGTGTGGACAAAGTTTCAATCATAAAGGAAGCCTTAACAGGCACATGAGAATTCACACTGGAGAAAAGCCTTACACATGCCAGCAGTGCGGAGAGAGTTTTTCTCAGCGTGTACCCCTTAAAGTCCACATGAGAATCCATACTGGAGAGAACCCTTACAAATGCCGACAGTGTGGAGAGAGTTTTGCTCAACGAGGAAACCTTAAAGTCCATATGAGAGTACACAATGGAGAGAGTCCCTTCACCTGCCAACAGTGTGGAAGAAGTTTTAACAGAAAAGGACACCTTAATTACCACATGAGAATTCACACTGGGGAGAAGCCTTATACATGCCAACAGTGTGGGAAAAGTTTCACTCATAAAGGAAGCCTTAACTGGCACATGAAAATTCACACTGGAGAAAAGCCTTTCACCTGCCAACAAAGTGTGGAAGAAGTTTCATTTAAAAAGGAAACTTTAACTGGCACATTAGATTTCACGCCAGATAATTTAAGCCTTACACCTGCCAACAGTGTTGAGAGAGTTTTACTCAATGTGGAAACCTTAGAGACTACATGATAATTCACAACAAATAGAACCATTACACATGCCCTCAGTGTGGAATAAGTTTTTGTCAAATAAAATAAATAAATTCCTTAACAGACACATAAGAAAATGTTTTAACCGAAAAGGAATCCCTAAGTACCACATTATGATTCACTCAAGAGAGATCTATTTTAAATGTCATCAGTTTGGAACGAGTTTTCATTTTGCAACATCGATGCTGATATTGAACTGAATTGGATCAACATTAAACCGATTCTAACTTAAAACATTGATGTCTTGTATAGAAATGAATTAATTTCCATAGTTGATTCTGCCCTTTTTCTTCTTTATCTCTGTGAACCTGCTTTGATGCAATCCATATTGTAGAAAGCTCTAAAGAAATAAAGGTGACTTGACATAAGAGTTCACACTGGAGAGAGTTATTTTACCAGTTCTCAAGACCTTGATATATTCAGTTCTTTTTCATTCTTCTCTTAGGGGTAAAAAGAAGTTGGAAATACCTGAGCAGGCCACTCATGCGACTGGGAGTTGCATTTAGATGAATATGTAAATATGCGCAAAAAGTAGTCCCTTAATCCGCACTGTACCACCGGAAGGGCATTTGTTTCTTTTATATCAATTATTCTATTGATTCAATCTCAGAAGTTGGTTATTCAATCAATACCTTATTATGCAAGTAATACTTTGAAGCAGGTTTTTGGACGAGCCGTTCCCCCAGTTTCACAGACATGGCTTAAGTCTCGTCCCAGACTAAAATGCATGTTTGAGCTGTTTTAACTGAAAGCAACTTGCACTAACATATCTTACAATATGTCAGTGCCATTGTTTTGTCTCAAGATGCACACCAGTAATGTTTGTTTTTTCTAAGGCATGTTTATAAAAGCTGCTTGAATGTCCTAATTGAACCAAGGCCTAATCCCATCTTAATCTAAGCCCTGTCTGTAAAACTGGGCCATAATCTTTTAGCACATGGGTGATTAATCCTTTTCCTGGAGATCTACCTACGGAGTTCAGATTAACTTCTTTTTTTTTTACATGGAGACTGTAAAGGTATTGTTTTTAGAACCTTGCACTTTGAAATCCATTTTCAAAAGCTAAAAAGTTTTCCATTTTTAGTTGAAAATGGTGACGTGTAAACGGCCCCTAAACCCTGCTCCAACACATCTTTCTGTAATTATCAAGTGCTCCTGAAGATCATAATGAGCTGTTTCAGTTGTGTTTCAGGGTTGGAGCTGAACTTTGCAGGATGGTACATCTCCAGGGACAGGATTTGGTGTCCCTGTTTTAGTGTCTCTGCAATCAGATTATTTTAAACCGCGGCCTTCGAAGGGTATAGCCTTTGAATTGGGACGCACCTATAGTTTTAGAGCTGAACCTTGACTAATCGGGGCCCAGGTCAGGAAGAAGACAGGCTGGCTAAACTGACCATCTGCTAGCTGTCTTACATCACAGAAGTCAGATAAACCAATGGATGAATGATCCTCCAATAAAATATGTGGCTGCAGATAAGAGAAGGTTTCCGATGGGTGTACTTCTGACTATGGGCTGGCTTTGCCATTTCCTGTTGTAACTACACTTGGGGCAAAACTGGTTGAATGCCACATATCTACTCATCTGGTGTAGCTGCACATCAGACTTTGACTTGTAAATTGGACGTGTGGCAAAAAGCTCACACAGCTCCAACTTAAACTCCAGGTGAGGTCTTTTGGGTTTCAGGTGTTGGAACATTACTCTGAACTGTTCAATGTGAGTGTCTCACCTTGTGGTTTTGTTGTACACATCAGGGTTCGTGCAGGTTTCAGCAAGTCAAATTTAAGACCTTTTTAAGACCATAAAGATTGAAATTTAAGACCTAAATTACCAAAAAAATATTCAAATCAAAGAAATTCTGAAAAAAATCATTTATTTTTTAATTCAGTCATTGAACAAGCATTAATTTAATTTACAGATAAAGCAATTAGTAACCTTCCACAACAACATGCAAAATGAAAATAGGCTAGAACAAATAAAATAGATTTCATCTCATATTTATTTGCATTACAAAACGGCATATTAATAGCCTAATAGAGATTGAACAGGCTACTTCAACCCATGTAACACACACTCAGTCACTCACTCACACATCAGATAATCCATTTAGATAGATGCTTACCTCTGTATAGTTAGAGTATCTATATCTATCTAACATGGATTATCTGATAAGAGAGAAGGAGAGAGAGAGATTACATATGCCTAAATTTCTCCCCTTTAGTACCAATCTCAGCCTCAATTTTTCTTAGTTCAGCCATTTTGTCTTTGTATGCCCTTCTAAGGGCATTTGACTTAGATAGGAGCTGGGCCATCTTTGAGCCAGCCTTTCCCTCGGCTTCCTCTGCAAGCATGTCTGCCTCCCTGGCAAGACAGTTGGACACCTCTTTTAAACTGATCTTCCTCTTTTTTAGTTGCTCTAAACCATCCTCTGCCAGCTTTCTCTTCTGGCTCTGCATTTCCGATTCTTTCCTGGTGCGCTCCTGATCAAGAAAGATGCGGTACCTTGACCGGGCTGCACCCACACATGTTAGGAGCTCTCTGGTGAGGGGAACCTTTGTCACACCCCCATGCATCGCAGATCAGCCTATTTGTGACAATGGTCTCCTCATGCATATTTTCAATCTCCACCTCCTTGTTAACCGAAAATCCCCTTTCAACAGAGGCCTGCCCATGTGAAAGAAGGAGCAACCTCTGGCAAAAATCCCAAGCAGCAGGATAGGGACGGCTTAACCTCTCATGCAGGAAGGTGTCTAGTCGGTTCACAAATGGCTGGAAGGTGAGAAGTTCTTCGTTCCTTGCCTCAACAGACAGGAAAGACTCAAACTGTTGGATAATGGTATCCCCTAAAACAAAGTGAGTGAAAAAAATATGCATATAGATAAATCACAGCACTCAAGACTCAAACCGACTCTTAACCCTATATAATGTCTTCAATAACAACAAAAGCCTGTGTAAAATGATGGAACTTATTCAATACATATGAGCCACTGCACATAGAACAGGTGCAGGACCATTAGAAGAGGAAATAACAAAAGCAAGATGTCCATGCTAAACCAATACCCTGATAGGAAAAGAGAAAAGGGCCAAATGGGGGACCAAATGTCTGTCACAGTCTTATAAAAAGTCAGAGTATAGTTGAGCATGGTACTCAAACTTTGGCTCATAACCCCTTCCAAATCTATTCCTACCAGCAGATACACCTCCTGTCAGCTGCTTGTCCTTCAGAAATGTCTGTATGAGACATTTCATTTGAGTCTTGCTTTTGTCTGGGTCCCTGAACATGAGAGACGGGTCCAGACACTCCATCTGCCTAACAGTTGCAAATTTCAAGGGGCTCTTCTCCTGAACTTTCCTCACGATGTTTGAGAATCCCTGCATGCAATCCCTCCTAAACTCAAGGACCCTTAGCTCTGCAATTTTACTGTTCTGGGGGGAATGTACAAAAAATAATAATACATGTCAGTAGTATCAATAAAAGTTGAATTTAAAAAGTACACATGAATGCTCAGAATGCATTTTCAAATTGCACATTGAATTTTGCTACATTCATTGCGGGACACATAATGGAAATGCAATCGCAAGTGTCTTAACTGTGAGTGTAAATGCAATTAAGAAAAAATAACATTTAAATTACAGTTTTGCCACAGTTTTTGCCATGTTAAACATATCTAATGAATTCTGTAAAACATTTTATTGAACAACTTATAAAGCGTTAAATTATGTATTCAATTTACATATTAATACTAGTGTATGAAATGGCAAATGTAAATTTTATAATTGAATTTTCATTTTCATTTTGCACCAAACGTTGCACAAAAGTAGGGAAAATTTAAATTTAAATACAGAAATGCATTGCCATTTTACATATTGCATTGTCATTTTGCATATTACATTTCAAATTGAAATTTGCTACCCATATGCTTCCATAGCTGTCTGCATATTGATCATTATTCCCAAAACCTTAAGAAGAATCATGACAATACCTTGAGAGCTGCCTCAGTAGACTCTGTCAGAAGACAAATGAAGTAACAATAACAGAGTTGAAAGGGTTTCATTCAATTAACAAAGCAATTAATATTCACTTGTTTTAGAGGAGACTGGCCCTAAAATACTTCACATATAGGCCTAACAATGTGACACATATTTTGATTAACTTGGATAAAACCAAATAGATAGTATGCTGAGAGGTTTATGCCAACAATTGATGCAACCCAGACGGCTTTATAGCCCCTCCTGTTGCCCAATATCTTGGTTTGTGTGTTTGTTGTTGTCTCTAGCTGTCTAGTGTGTGAGCTTTGTTGTGTATGTGGTTTCTATGTTCTGCAGAGCAGGAACCTGCTGAAAATCAGTTTTATACTGAGCCAGGCCCGATTGTCCTTAATCTTTTCCTGTTTTAAAAATATAAATAAATAAAATAAATAAATAAACCCATATACTGTAAATAATTACCTTAATCAACTCAGCCAAGTCTTTGCCAAAGAAAGGCATCACAGGTTTGTCTGTTTGGTACTTCCTCATGAATGGATCAAAGGTCCTGGCCACTGTCATGAAGAAGTGCATCTTCGTTATTGTTAAAGGATCGTTGTGGGCTGCTTCAATGGTGTCAAATGATGCCGTCTTGGGGTTTGGCAGCTCTTTTCTGTGCACAGGTATAGCTTGAGAGATGGCCAGACCGCCAGAGTCCTCTCAATAACTGGAAGATTTTCCAGCCACCGATGCCCGCAGAATGGCTGAGGGAATACTGTGGATTTGGTGACTTTTATGTAGTCCTCCCTCCTCGCTGGAACATGGTGGAATAATGTGTGCATTGCCTTTAATATCTTGTCCAGATGCCACATCGCAAAGCCAGCCTTGAAGGCATTATGCAGTGTGTGGAGCCCACAGCTGCCTACGGACACCAGCTGTGCACCCCCATAGTTCTCAGCATGGTCAAGCTGGAGGAGCTCTAAAAACTTGAAGTTTACATTAGGCCCATCCATGGAGACTGACATCAGCCTGCTGCGGTCCAGTTGATCCAAAGACTTATGTATTGAAAATAAGGAGAAATAAAAAGACAGATATACATCATTAAAGCAATGACACACACACACAGTCATTGTACATTTAACCCTTGTGCATCAATTAAAAAAAGTTACACACAGGTACATAGTGGACAAAAATGTCTGTGTCAATAAACTGTCATAAAAATGTGAAGCTTTGGGAGCACAGACTTAAGTTTGGTCTAATTTTAAAGAAGACCCTTGGCAGATTATTGCTAAAGTTAAAATAATAAGTAAATCCCCCAAAAAAGTTATATAGGTTTAAGTGTATGAAAATTATTTATGAACAGTTGAACTCTAAAAAGGCTAGAAAAAAATCAAATCCATAAATATAAACTGTGTTCCAAATTTGAGGTTGATATAAAAAAAATAAATCTTTCGGTAAGATTTTGTTAGGGTGCAGTAACAGATTTTCCCCTTTAGATGCCCGCAAAACTCCACTGGAACACGGTCACACAGTGATTGGATTTGTTATTTGCAGTCGAGTTTTTCTCTCTCAATATTACAAACACACACACATTTTTTTATAACACAAACCAACCACATTCTGACATACCAACACACCCACACAATTATTGTAAAACAAAATGCAGTTTTAATGGGTTTCAATGGGGACATTTTTGTCCAAAAGGCACTGAGAGGAAGTATTTTGTGTGCCTAGTGCAAAAAAGATTCTATAAAGGAAATGCCTGTGAAATAGTAAAATTCCAATAAAAATACACACCTGTGCCACACAGTTAGCATTAACAAAGGCAAAGTAATAAACAAATACTGAAAAGGACAAAAATGTCATAAGGATGCACAAGGGATTAACCATCTACATGTTTGACTGCATTTCTTCATGTATCTCTGTAGGTGTGTAGAACTATGACTGTATGTGAACCTACATTCCCTATCTCTCAATTGCCAAATTTTTGTTTGAGAAAATAAAGGCTAATCTAATCTAAACAGATTAAATAATAAATTAAACCATATACAATGTAGGCTACAGCTTCAAATGAATAGACAGACATCCTTAGTCTTAAAATTGATAAGTAAAAGAATAGCCCATTCAACTTTCACTTACTTTGACATGTTTCAGTAGGTCCCGCGCTGTCCCATGTCCCATGAACTGTGAGCCCAGGTACCTCGATTTAACAATTCTATTGTTCCAGAATCGAACGTGGACGTCAAGCTGCTTGGTCTTGGTGGTCTGATTTAGGCTTTCGTCGAACATTACGACATACGGTCCGGTAATAGTACGAATCAATTCCCTCTTTATAAACTCCCCCAATCCAAATCTCGCCACATAAGCGATCTTGTTGGGCCCGCAAGATAACGTTTTTGCGATTACTGAATCAGGAAACATCACTTGGAAAAGATCGCTAATCTCATTGTTGCTATTAAATGAGTGGTGTTTAGTCACCGTGTGTAGTATCCAAAGTACCTCGGCTTTCGACGTGTCAGTCGATCCAAAAGTACCCCGAAGGTCGTTCGACGGAGCTGCGATATTGTGCTGGAGACTGGAGGGACCAGGCATTGAGGAGGACGACGGCAGGGGTGAGGCACAAAACTGGCTGATTGGCCGAGTCCACTGAAGGCATTTTGCGGCTAGCTTGTGTTTCTCCGATCTGGCGTGTGACTCCAGCGCCTTCACACCCAGAGTCCCTAACTGAAATGTTTTTTTGCAAAGTTTGCAGCGAGCCTCGTACCTGGAGCTGGGTACCGCTTCTAACCAACTGCAGAAATCGCTGTGATCTAGCCACGTCTCTTTAAAAGTACACTTTCCCATTTTCCAGACGTAGCCGAACTTTAACAAACTCTGAGGAGACGCAGACGTATTTCGCGGGCAGGAAATGCATTTATCACGGGATTTGTTGTTTTATCACCTCGTACGTACCAACAACAATATCCCCCAGAAAGAACTACAACACACCGGCAAGCGTTTCTGGAAATGACCGAGAGTAAAACTTTTTTTAAGACCTGACTAAATTAAAGACCTTGGATGAAAATCTGGCTGTTTTTAAGACTTTTTAAGGCCTTAAATTTAAAGTTCTGAATTTTAGACTTTTTAAGACCCCGCGGGAACCCTGACACATAAGCCGGGTTTCCACTGTCGGGCCAGGGCCGGGCCAGGGCCGGGCCAGGGCTTTAAACGGGCCGTGCCGGGCTAATAGCCTCGGGCTAATAGCACCAGGCCTGCGTTTCCACTATCGGGCCAGAAGCTCCACAGCGCTTCACTAAAACACAAACGTAACACGCCTCTCTGGAACAACGTCACACTAACCCATTCACCAACAACTGTTAGTTTTATCAGAAAACTAATCAGAAATCACTGGAAACAGCGTTGAAAACAAACATGATAAAAGCGGCCGTTTGCTGGCATTTTTCTTGTTTACTTGAATATTTAACCCAAGCATCGATGTTTTACCACAGGTTTACAATAAAAAGTGATACATTGATCATAATGAATTAATTAGTCAAAATTGCACATTAGTCACTCAGAAATAAATTACCGTTACCACAAAAGAAAGAGGACACACTTACTTCTTCAGTCGCGTCTGTTTCTGTTTATTTGGTCGGCTAGTTACAGGACATATTTACATCACATTTAGAAAGAATGACAATTTCTACAAAAATATGCCACCAAAAATACGACCTGAGGAGCTTTAGCACTCTCTCGACTCCAATACAGATATTTTCAGTCAGAGAAACAGAGGAAGCTCCCGAAAAAAAAAGTTGCTTTATTTTATGATAGTCCGGTATTAAGAGACGAGACGTAGACTACTGACAGATAAAATAAAAACATGATTGTGATAGCCTTTATGATTGGTCTGATTTCTTCAAGCGTTCACTATGTTTTTTTACTATGCGTATCTTCAAGCGTTTACTATGGTAATGGTTAGCGCGCATAGTCTTTTGCATCACAAACACAAGGCATTCAAAAATGAACGCGAGTTAAATTATTTTAAAAGTCTTTAATGCTGACAGAATCATCCGACGCTGCCGTCTCCCGACTCAGGTGAACTCCGCCTCTGTTCGTAACCACTCCTCTAGCCCGAGCTGGCCCGCTCTGGCCCAAGGTATTCGACGGGCCAGAAATCCTGGCCGCTGGCCCCGAGTAAGCCCCGCTCAAGCCCCGGAAGTGACAGTGGAAACGCGACTGGCCCTGGCACGCACTAGCACGGCCCGGCCCTGGCCCGACAGTGGAAACGCGGCTATAGATACGTCCTACCTTGGTGCCAGTCCTGATGACAAAGTTTATGACCCTAAGGTTTTCTGTCAATGCCTGTTTTCATTGCCCTAGTTTGCTTTACGCCCTTGAGCCTGTCCAGATGTCTTCCCTCGCACATGAGAAACCTCAAAATATGCTAGCGGTCACTATAGGCTTGCACATTTCCTTCCACATTGGACACTCTGATTGCTCCTTTATTATAGCTGCCAATTCCTGTGTGGCACTTAGGCTCTCAAACTACAGGTGGGATGAAGTGCAAGCTCTTTGGAAAATGTAGAACCATCAGTAGGGAGTTTTGGGAACACAGGAGCATCTGGGTGTTACATGTTGTTCTTTGTTCATAAGAGGAGGGCATAGTACCAAATCTGGAGTCCACCAAAGACAAGGGCATCATGTAATGAGCCCGGATTGCTAATGTACACATCTAAAAATGCGCTCTTGGTATCCCAGGAGCCCTGCAGTATGATAAAGTTTCCTGTTTATGTAACATTTTAATAAATGCCGGCCTCCATCTACTCTGGTTTTGGGAAATGAATAACTTTGTGGAGGATGGTCATCATTTCCTCCCCAACATTGTGGACAGTCCTGCAAACAGTTGCAAGTGGCATGTTGAAGGTGTCTGAAGTGACCCTGTAGGACGCTCCACAGGCAAGCCAGTAAACTGACCAGCACTTCAACTTCATGGCTCCATCCATGGGCTTTTGGACGGGGCAACATCTGGACCAGCATGTTGATACTGTTTCTGGAGAGCATGAAGGCTGGTTTTAAATTTTCTCCAGAAATAGGCACCTGGTCATTGATCTGGGAAAGGGACTTTGTTCCTGTAAAAAAACAATAATAATAATTTTAGGATGTTTTTAACATTGTTTATTCATTGTTGTTGTAGTAGTATATATTTATTTTATATTTATTGCTTATTTAAAATTTTTTACAACAAATGTTTATTTAACTGTATTCTAAATGTATTTTCTGAAATTGTAGAAGTCTGCCAGAATTACATTTTCCTCCAACTGTTAAAAGTGCATTATGTAAGAATGACATGGTTGAAATGGGTACTGCTGTCCAAATTCAAAATATCAGTAAAATATTTGAGGACACGCAACAGGATTGAGCGCAATTGACAAAAATTGTCATATTATTAAAGACTACTTTGCATCAGTTTAGTTTTTTTTTAAATGCTTTTGAAACTTCTGACTCAACTAACTTGTCTCCAACGGATCCTTAGATCTCACTCTGCGTGTGTTAATGAAAGAGAGAGAGAAAAATAAATTCATAAAACCAGTTGACTTTTTTTGTGCATACAAAGTAGTTTTATATAATTGTTAATAAATTAGTTAAATAAAAATATATTAATAAAGCCAATTACAAAATTGTGCTGCAATTTATAACTTCACACTCACTTGATATTGACCTATGACATCCTGAAACTTTATCTTTGTTTTCTGTATGTAAAGTTCTTCCCATACAGGACTTTTATTTTGGTCTGGTGATGTCATAAGGCTGCACCGCACTCCAGTGTCTGTGATTTGGCTGAAGAAAGGTTTGTTTTTAGCATTTAAAGGGTTTAAATCGACACAAACCATTCAGTCTATTTTACAGTTTTACAAGGGGTGTAAAATAAATTAAATATGGTAAGAGTTCATAAGTTTACATTAGTTAACTACTTGAATTAACTACTTTAGTTAACAAGAACTAAGAATGAACAAAACTTCTACAGCATTTTTTAATCTTAGTTAATGTTAATTTCAACATGTACTAATACATTATTAAAATCATTTATTTGTTAACATTAGTTAATGCACTGTGAACTAACATGACCAAACAATGAACAACTGTATTTTTACAAACATTAACAAAAATAAATACAGTAGTAAATGTATTGCTCATTGTTTGTTCATGATAGTTAATATATTAACTAATGTTAACAAATGAGACCTTATTGTAAAGTGTTACCAATATTATTGAATGTAACATTGTAATGCATTAATCAAACATAAATAAGCACATGAGTAACAGAAAAGGTGCGTGTCATTTCTCTCCCTGTATCATGAATCAGTTTATCGTAAACACGAATTCGGTCAATGGAAAGTGGTGATGGAGAAACAGAACTTTTCATAACTCAAAGAGTTAACTGAACCAATTGTTTCCCACCGCTCGCTTACGACACACGCTGGTCAAAACAAATGACAACTTTTACTAAACAAATCACAAATGTTTTCATGAATGGCTAATCGATTAAACATGATCCACAAATCATTAAATACCACATGTGACCCTGGATCACAAAACCAGTCACATGGGTCAATTTTCTGAAATTGAGATGTATACATAAATGAATAAATAAGCCTTCCATTGGTGAATGGTTTGTTAGGATAGGACAATATTTGGCCGAGATACAACTATTTGAACATTTGGAATCTGAGGGTGCAAAAAAATTAAAACTCACATAAATAAATGTTTTATATATTTACGGTAGGAAATTTACTAAATATCTTCATGGAACATGATCTTTACTTAATATCCTAATGATTTTTGGCATAAAAGAAAAATCGATAATTTTGACCCATAGTATTGTTGGCTATTGCCACAAATATACCTGTGCGACTTGTGACTGGTTTTGTGGTCCAGGGTCACATATAAGTCATAAGTACCTAAAAATTAACTTTCAAAATAAATGCTGTTCTTTTATTAATTTGTAGTGCTAGGTTTTTGTGTTTTTTGGGGGGGATAATTAGGCCATTTAAATGGATAGTCCACCCAAAAATTTAAATTCTGTCATTTACTCACCCTCATGTCGTACCAAACCTGTAAACCCTTTGTTCATCTTCGGAACACAAATGAAGATATTTTTGATTAAATCTGAGGGATTTCAGTCTCTCCATTGGGAGCAACGCAATTTACACATTCATGGTCCAGAACGATAGGAAAGACATCAATGAAGTAATCCATGTGACTTTGGAATCACATGAGGGTAAGTAATTAATGACATAATTTTCAATTTCTAATCCTATAAAGCCCATGTTGCAGGTTAGAGTACCCAGTAAGCCAATGTATAGAAAAATAATGTAGGAACTATATTTAAATATAAACATATACTTATAAAACGCTATTTAGGCTTCTGGAGTCGTTTTTGTGAGAAATTTTTACTTCCGCATTTGAAAACCGCCGAACCGGAAGTGACGTAACATGAGGTAGAGCGGTCAAAGTAAACAATAGGAAAGCAATGGATCGCCATGACAGCTCGGAAAGCTGGGGGAATTGTAGTCTAAATGTTTACTCGTATGTCGTATGATATATATATATATATATATATATATATATATATATATATATATATATATATATATAACGTATATATAACGTATATATAATTCATATATATGATGATATCATATAATTATGAGCCTGAAATGAAGCCAAGTGAGCAGGACAGGCCAGGGTTAGACAGAACAACTGTGAGTTGTGGTGTGAGGAGAACAGGGCGAGAGAACAGTGTTAGTTTATAGATGTATTCACGTTAGCCGACGATATGTACAACACTATGCTCAGATCATAATACTGTACAGATTATTATCATCATGTATCAGGCAATAGCAAAGCTAGTACTTAGACCCTTACCTGCATGTGTTATGTGTGTCAGCCATTAGGAGACAGTTTCCAGAGGAAGGGGGACTTTATAAAGGCTTTGAATTGACCCATTTGGTGACGATGAATAAAAAAAAATTATCACAATCACAACTGTCTTACTGTATAAAAACTTTATATGTAGAAACAGCCAACACAAACATTAAAGTCGGTTTTTACAGATTGAAAATGAATTATAGAACATAATATATTATATTTATAATAATAATAACAATAGTGTCTTCTGCAGACTAATAACAAACACATAAATGCAGTACATTACAAGTTTATGTAGGATATGTTAATTAATTAAATTAAGACAAGGCACATTTTGTAAAACAGATGTACAATGTCTGACGGATCCGTGAGCGTCATGTTTCCCGCCGGCGGCCGAACCACATGCTGACGGCGGACCGTCACCGGGCGACCCGATGAAAGAGCCGGGACAGTGTCCACATATCGCCGGGATTATAATCATCCGGTCTATAGTGAACACTACACACTACCGCGTTTTTCAAAGCAGAAGCAGAAGTGAAGTCCCGTCTCTTACCCGGCACAAAACGCACACAGGCACGGAAGATCGCACCGTCCTTTTATTCGGAAACCTGTGGACTCGATGTCCTGACAGGCCATAATTCACAATCATTTACCACGACGATGATTAATTGAAATACAATAAGCACCGAAAACACACTGAATCATGACCGCTCCAACTGAATACCAACCTATCTCTGCACTGAGCGCGAACGCAGAGCCAAACGACTACCTCATGTGGCGTCATATGACGCGATGGTGAAAAAAAGCGTTTTTTCAACACGGTCAAGGAAACGGTCACGTTTTCTATTAAATTTGTGCCCTTATGTCTTGCAAAACTATTTTTAATCCTGCATTTACTTTTCATATGGTATTTTCATACAAGGTTATATTAATAAAATTTTTTTTTAAAAAACCTGCAACATGGGCTTTAACTCTCAATCTGACTGACTCCCTAACTAGTGCGCTGACTACTAAACTAGGAGCTGATTGAGACGCACCCAGAGATTTCATGTGGATTTATTTTTCTTTCTTAATTATTCTCATCCTAAACAGGACATATTGTCCAAACACACAGAAAAACTCCAGGTGAAGCGATCCACGTAAAACACTATTATAAAGATGGCGTTTATTAAAGAGGAGAGTGAAGACATGAAGATTGAAGTGAAGTCTTCAGTGTGAAACAAGAAGAAACTGAGGAACAAACAGGTTTGTTTCATTCTCAAAGCTGAACTCAGTCATTTGATCCTTATTAAAATGTCCAGCGCTACAGAAATGAATGAAATTCTTTGAAGAATGTCAAATAAGTGTCCTAATTAAACTGGTTTTATTTGACATGGAGCGGGTCGCCTCATGTGGACAGACACGTTGAGATCACATGACCGACTTGAAGTGGCGCTGTGCAGACTGATCTGTGTATGACATCAAAGTAAGTGAGAGGGATTAGAGTATGCGCATGCTTTTTAATCGCTCTTGCTGTACTTTGATGTCATTCACCGATTGGTCTGCACAGCACTTCAAGTAGAACACACCTAAATAATAATGCTGCCTTCAAGTGAACCTGAGAAGATCCTACTTACAAATGGGCATTCATTTTTATGACATGTAATAATCAGTCACACTAAGTAATAACTTTACACAAAGTTAAAACCGTGCTAGTGCTTGTCCACAAATGCCAACATGCTTTTAGTTCTATGTTGCCCAAGAGGGGACATGGACCGATGGGGACCAAATATGCCCTGGAAATCAATTTAAGGGGGGCAAATATTACAAATATGTTTAAGTAAGAGCTGATAGAACACAATAAATTACATTTACAAAAAAAAAAAAAAAAAAAAAAAAAAAAAAAAGGTAACTTTTTTTACTTGGACAAGTGAATGACCCTGGTTGTAGCAATGATCAGATCCCAAAAACTTTATTAGGCACAGTTTCTGTACTACGATGGGGTTAAAATCTTAACTGAATTTGTACATTTGTTACTCCCAGTCAGTTTCTTTAATATACAGTCCTGGATTTTAGGCTTCATAATGCTCCGGCAACTTTCCAACACCTTATGAACACTGTTCTAACAGGAATTTCCCTCTGTGAACTATATCTAGATGGCATTGTGTATTCCTCAAGTTGGGCAGATCATTTAAAAACTCTCTGTGTTGTGTTTATGTTGTCTAAGCAATGCTTGGTGCAAGTTCGGTAAGTCCACTGTTACATAGCTGTGGAAGCAGGTGGTACAGGGCCTAATTCACCCCATCGTTTCCCACCCCCCAAACCTAGTGGAAACTCCTGGATATGGTGGGATATTATCATAGGTGCTGCCATAATTTGTCTGATGATGTTGTTCTGCCTTTAACCTGCTTTACAAATACAGATATATTTTGTGTGCTCTGATGTATGTCAGAAAGCATTTGGCTTTTGTGTTGTATTCCAGTTCTGTTTGCACTTGTTTTCTTAATGCCCTTTTGATGCATTACATCTTTAAATTTGTTGTTTTATTCCCTAGGAGGCATAATAAATGGTCATTTATATCAGTCTATAATTAACTAGAACTTCTGGGTCAAACTATGCTTTTAAAAAAAGGGTTAACTGCCAGCTTTACGTTTTTTAGGACATGTCCTAAAGAAAGTTCAGAGTTGGCAGGATTGTGAAGAGCAGCAGTTCTCAACTCTGGCCCTCAAGGTCCCCTTTCCTGCAGAGTTTAGCTCCAACATTGATCAAACTCCCCTGCCTGAAGCTTTCTAGTAAACCTTAAGACCTTGATTAGCTTGTTCATATGGGTTTAATTAGGGTTTGAGGTAAACTCTGCTGATAACTGGATCTCGAGGGCCAGAGTTTACCCCTGGTAAAGAGGTTTTCAGATTACATGTAACACCTCTTTCAGTAGCATAGTAGGTATAGGACAGGGATGTCTAATCCTGCTTCTGGAGGGCCACAGTCTTGCAAAGTCTAGCTCCAAATTGAATTAAACACACCTGAACCAGCTAATCAATGTCTTTAGGCAACTTCAGAAACATCTGGCAGGAGTATAGGGGCTAGTTGGAGCTAAACTCTGTAGGACAGGATCTAGCATATATGTTGTTGCATTATATATCTAAATGTTTTGTTGTCTGTTGCTTTGTGCGATAAACTGGGGTTGACTTAGTTTGTGTGTTTTTTTCAACCTTAGACCTAATGGCACTGAAAGGGGAGAGGGAAGAACTCAATGCAGAGAAAGATCAATATGAGAATCTTCATGATTTTATTTCTGGAGAAAAATCTTTGAAATGCTCACAGACTGAAAAGACCTCCACACGAAAAAAAGCTCAAAAGACAGGAACTAGAAGTTATTTTACTTGCATTCAGTGTGGAACGAGTTTTAATCAACAAGGAAACCTTAAAGGACACATGAATATTCACACTGGAGAGAAACCTTTCACCTGCCAACAGTGTGGAAAAAGTTTCAACAGAAAAGGAAACCTTACCAGGCACATGAGAATTCACACTAGAGAGAACCCTTTCACCTGCAAACAGTGTGGAATAAGTTTCACTCATAAAGGAAGCCTTAACAGGCACATGAGAATTCACACTGGAGAAAAGTCTTACACATGCAAACACTGACGACACGTGTAAGGCTTCTCTCCAGTGTGGAGCCTCATGTGAATCTTAAGGTTTCCTTTGCAAATTAAACTTTTTCCACAGTGAGGACAGGTGAAAGGCTTCTCTCCAGTGTGAGTTCTTATGTGAACCTCAAGGATTGATTTGTTTATAAAACTCTTTCCACACTGAGAGCATATGAAAGGCTTCTCTCCAGTGTGAATTCTCATGTGATTCTTAAGATATTCTTTTTGTGAGTAGCTCTTCCCACACAGTTTGCAGGTGTGAGGCTTCTCTCCAGTGTGAGCTTTCATGTGTAATTCAAGGCCTTTTTTATTTATAAAACTCTTTCCACACTGAGAGCATATGAAAGGCTTCTCTCCAGTGTGAATTCTCATGTGTTTATTAAGGTTCCCTTTTTGAGTGAAACTTTGTCCACACTGTTGGCAGGTGTAAGGCTTCTCTCCAGTGTGAATGCTCATGTGGCCTTTAAGGTTTTCTTTGTGTGCAAAACCCTGTCCACACTGTTGGCAGGTGTAAGCCTTCACTCCAGTGTGAATTCTCATGTGTTTTTTGCAACACAGTCTCACTCCCTACACGTCAAATGTCTGACGCATGGTCCAGGAACCCTGGCGTCATTTTTCAACGAGCAGGGTAGTCCTATAGATTGAACCGGGGACGTTCAACATTGAAATTTGACGTCTTGGGTAAGCACACCACAACATGTTGTCTGCCATTACAACAAGACTATACTACAAAAATAAAAATGAATAGGCTACAAAAAAACTATCTATGCCAGGGCGAGTCAAATGGCGGCCCCCAGATAATTTTTATCTGGCTCTCCAACTGGT
Organism: Leuciscus leuciscus; assembly: GCF_965113295.1. Taxonomy (NCBI): domain Eukaryota; kingdom Metazoa; phylum Chordata; class Actinopteri; order Cypriniformes; family Leuciscidae; genus Leuciscus; species Leuciscus leuciscus. The sequence continues at coordinate 33,680,452 of NC_138728.1, read as the reverse complement.
TTTTGATGTTTTAAAACTCTCGCAATCTGATATCAAAGGTTTAGCGCGTTCATCAGTGGTGAGTTTAACAACGCACATGGTGTGCAACCGCATTCAGCGGTGAGTTTAACAACACTCAATTTAATGATCGATCTAAATTATGCCAGGACGAGTCAAATGGCGGACCCCCGATCATTTTTATCTGGCTCTCCAACTGGTTTTTGATGTTTAAAAACCCTCGCAATCTGATGTCAAATGTTTAGCGCGTTCATCAGCGGTGAGTTTAACAACGCACATGGTGTGCAACCGCATTCAGCGGTGAGTTTAACAACGCACATGAGCTGTGTCTGAAATCGCTCCCTATCCACTATATAGTGCACTATTTAGGGTGTCGGCCATTTTGTAGTGGTGTCCGAATTCTGAGTGAACGACATCATTCCCTACATTCCTTCACTACTTTTACCCACAATCCTCTCTGAATTCGAGTGTACATCCGATGTACACTTGCTGAGACACTATTTCCCACAATCCAACGCGATAAGGCGATAGAGCGCGAATGAAAAATAAATATGGCGGACGGCAGCAACGGAGGCGGCAACTTTTATAAATGTAAGTGTAACTTTCTATTAATTAAAAAAAAACTTTGTAAAGATATTTTGAAGTGAAATGATACAGGTTTATTTGTTGGTACTGTAATTACTTTTTAGACACTTTTAGTGCTGTAACTCTTAAATTTGCAGTTGTACATAACATAAATTGATCGATTGTTTTCATATCTGTTAGTGAACTGCATAACGTTACACTATTCACCTAACGTTACGTCTTAGAAAATAATGTACTGATGAATTTTAATTTGCTTAGGGACAGATGAGGACATACGAGTGCTAATTGTTAATAGAACAGCCCATGGCCATCTCTTTTCTGGGCGGAGAAACGCTGCTCAGCATGAATGGGAGTGAGTTTCAGAAACAAACAGTTTAATTATAATAATACAGTTTAATTGATGTGTATTTATTAATGTGTAAATCATTATGTTATATGTTACAGAGCAGTACTTAAGGAGATAGGCCTGCTGGATGTGGTATCCCCTGCCAGAGCGGCTAAAAAGTAAAAAAAAAAAAAAAAAATTATTTACAGATTTGCTTGATATATATATAACGATATATTTATCTCATGGCCACGACTTCATATTTTGAGAGAATTACATCTATTTCTCGTGGCCACGACTTTAGGGAACCATACTGGTCTGTAACCATAGCCTACAGCAGTCGAAGATGGAGATGACTGATGAAACAACATTTTACTTTGAATTAGGAATGTCATATAAAGATATAGTAGCATATAGATATAGTATCAGAAACTAATGGTCATAACCTGCAAAATAGACATGAGTCATGACATTTTGTCCATGGTAAATTACGTGATTTCATTCATGGTTACTATATTTGACAGATATCTTATCCAAGGCAAGGCAAGGTTTAAAATCAAGTAGTCTAATATTTAGGCAGAAAGAACAGTTCACTCAATAAGTGGAGGCTTTAAGTCACTTTTGGGCAAGTGTAAAACTATGTTTACTGGTCTAATTTGCCATTTAAAGGCATTTCAAGAGATAAAATGAGATATAATCTGTCAAATATAATAACCATGAGTGAAATCACTACATTTACCACGAACAAAATGTCATGATTTATGTCTATTTACAGGTTATGGCCATTTGTTCCTGATAAAAGGAGCTAACGTAGACGTTTAGAAACTGGGGCGATACAGCTTTAACACGCTGTGTGCGGTCCCTTTGCGCGCTGGCTTTCTGCTCATATATCTTTATTTGACATTCCTAACTCAAAGTAAAATGTTGTTTCATCAGTCATCTCCATCTCCGACTGCTGTAGGCCTACAGTAGGCTAGGACCATGTGGTTCCCTAAACATAACTCGTGGCCACGAGAAATAGATGTGGTTCTCTGAAAATATGAAGTCGTGGCCACGAGATAAATATATCGTTCCCTCTACATATGATAAAAATGTGTGTGACTGAAGCAGATGGATTCGTTTTTGCCTATAATTATAATAAAACACTGTTGGGTTGTACATCATTTGCTTATAAAACTATTTTTAGGAGCTAAGAAAGCCACCTACTGGGATTGGGACTGAATCAGGAGAGTCTACTGCAGGAACATGGAAGTGGTTTGACCTCATGGATGAGGCATTAGGTGGAAGGCCATCCATCCAGCCCTCTATCCTAATTACCTCATCAGAGGAAGACTCCATTGTTCCTGCAGTGAGTTCTCTTGGTTCAGTCCCAAAGGACCCGGAACAGCAGGACAGGAGAGAGAGTGGCGAGGCAGGGCCAGCAAAGAGGCAGAGAAAAGATCCAGTACTGGATTTTTTAGAGAGGGAAGCAGAAAGAACAGAAGAGAGAATGAGAAAAGAGGACATCAGAGAGGAGAGACTTCTCTCAATTCTGGAGAAACTTGTTGAAAAAATTTAAAATCTGAACATTGAGTATAAAAATATAATCTCTTTTTCTAAATAAATAATTTTGAGTTTTACTGTTTTTTTTTTTTTTTTGAAAAAACTGATTCTTTAATTCTCATAATAATATAAACTGTTATAGCAAATTAACAATATCATGTACATCTAAACACATTAAGATATGATCATATTATTTTGTAATACTTATAACAAGGAACTTATAACATGTTTTAAATTAGCTTAGATTTGAACTAAAATGGGAAAAAACTACAGATACATAAACTAACCTAAAATACTTACACTCGTTTTGTTTTTAATTTAATTACATACTAACTATATAGTAGTTGAACATAACTATAATATATACATGGTTATAACATATGTTATAAATAATCATGATGTCTTAGGGCTGGAGGAAGATCATCATCATCTTCATCTTGAGCAGAAACGGCTGCAGCCAAGCGGTCTCTGGTGTGTTCTTCACTCTGTGGCTCTCTCACTTGCAGGTCATCAGGATCATCACCATTCAGCTGTCCTTCTTCCTCTGGCTCCATGATGTCACCATTCGTGATGCAGATGTTGTGCAGTACAGTACAGCAAGTGATGACCTCTGGAGCAAATTCTGGCTTGACTTCAAGGGCCTTAAAGAAAAGTGACCGCCACCGGGTTTTCAAAATGCCAAATGATCTCTCAACGATGGATCTAGCTTTCGCATGGTGTAAGTTGAAGCGACGCTGAGTTGGATTCTGTAGTGGCTCTCTATATGGACTGATGAGAGAGATTGGCTGGCTAAGACAGGGGTAACCCCCATCTCCTAAAATGTGGTATCCCTCTGGTGGGTACAGTGCCTTCAAATAGACTGTGCTGTTTCTGAGAACTCGGGAGTCATGGACTGATCCGGGATACCCCACAAAAACGTCCAGGTATTTACCTTGGTGGTCACAGAGTGCTTGTAACTGTATAGAGTAGAACAATTTTCTGTTTAAGTAACACATAGAATCAGCAGATGGAGGCTTGATTCTAATGTGACAGCCATCAATGCTACCAGCAACTGAACTAAAGACAGGACTGCCAGCCAGGTTTGCGAAGCCTGTGCTGATTTCCTCTAGCTCTTCTAATGATGGGAAGTGGATTACTTTGCATTTGATTCTGAGGAGCAGTTTTGAGACTTTGTGGACAATCATGTGAACTGTTGAACGGGGCATATCAAATGCTCTGCAAACAACCCGATAAGAAGTTGCACTTGCAAGCCAGAATATGAAGACCAGAATTTCTATATCCTGAGCCCAACCATGATCACGATCCTCACGGAGTGTATAAATGAGGTAGGTCAGTGTTTGCCTGTTAAGTCGAAAGTCTGGCCTCAGGTCACTTCTCCCATCCAGGTACAACCTGAGGACAGGCACTGATTGGTTCAGCAGGGAGTATGGAGCTCGAGTGCCAGACTGAAAGAGTAAATTTACTAAAATGGTCAATAATGATATTTATGTCAATGTAATAGGATGCGTTTAATAAAAAAGTTAACATTAAAAAGTGTTATATAAAATTAAAGATGTTGCTATGATGTGATATGATCATGTAAGCATAAGCATATGTTTATATAATTAAGATGTTATATATTGAAAAATAGCTACATCCAGCTGTAAATTAAACACAAAAATGTGTTCTGCCAATTATCATAAGTAACACTGGAAACTAAATAAATAAAAAAATGGATAAATGTTTGTTTCTTAGAGGAGAAGGAAGAATAACCTCATCTTCAGTTACTTAGTTAATTGCTGAATGTGTACTGTATAATACATAATAACATCTTCTTACCAATAGGTGGCATCTTTGAGCTAACAAAGCACGCCTTTGAGCTGTTGCTCTTCCGGAAAAAAGCCGTTTTCTTCTCCCCAGGAAAAGAAGTTTCGTTAGAATGAAAACGAACATGATGGAGTTTACCTCAGGAGTAAGCTGAAGGACACTGACTGGAAACCCCGGGAAAGTAATGTTTAAATAACAAAAAAAATTGACAGTTTTATTTATTTATTTATATACCGTTATATCTATATTTGAATAAACAAATGTGTTGTGTAGTGTTTTGTTCTCTTTTATTTTCACATATAAATGTAAAAAGTAAATAAATATGACAAGCAAATGTTTTTATTATCTTTTTTTTATCAAATAACGCAATAAACGTGAAAAATACATACATACAATTCATTCAGCCAAAAAAGAAAATATTAAAGATGGGTAAGTAATGTTTATGACGAAATTGTCCGAGCTCTCTGGTGCGTGATAATTATGTCAGCGTCCGAATTCGCTCACTCATTTTCGTTCACTCTTTGCTGATGTAGTGCACTCAACTGCCATTCACTATGTAGGGATTAGTGAATGAGTGAACGAGTGAGCGGTTTCAGACACAGCTATGGTGTGCAACTGCATTCAGCGGTGAGTTTACTCCTTTAACTAAAGCATGCTGGATAACAGATTTTTATCGGATTTTTTTTTATTTTAATAAATATAATATGCTACGATTGTGTTCAATTAATCAGTTTATTTATATATTTTTTTGTTTATTATTAAATCCTTTAAAACAATTACGCTGACGTCACCGGGTTATCCCAAAGTTCATTGCGATTTTCCTCTCGGTAAGTACGGTACATTAATATACATGGGTCTATCATTTTTACATTTACACATCAAAAACTGTTGAATCAGAACAATAAGTTTTGTTTAGAAACTTTAGTTCTCTTACGAGAGGTCTCTCGTACTTGCGTAAGATATCTTACGCTAGGGGAAAACCTCTTTTCCTCGAGATATTGAAGCCAAAAATTATCCTTAATTTTGCAATAATGTAAAACGCATTGCAGCAGCATGCAGACATGGGCGAGACAGCTCGCGCGCCCATTGGCTGCTCTGCGGCAACTGCACCAGCCTATCGATAGAGGCTCCTCATGACGTCAGAACCAATGAGGGCGCTTCGCGCCCATTACGTCATGTCCCGCCGAAATCGGGTGGGGCCAGGGCTATAAATACGGCCCAGAGAGGCTGGTTTGGTCAGTTTTTCATCTCTTCAGCGGGCCTTCGCATCGCTGGATCCTGAGAGGAAGCCGCGCCGTCTGAGTCAAGCACCCAGCGGGATTAGTGCATCTGAAGCTGCTGGTCGACAACTCGCCGCCTTCAGTCGCCGTTTCTGCTGACGCTTTCCGGCGTACATATCCTTTTCTCTTCTACTGTGTTTTGTGTATGTGTGTGTGTTCGCCGCCGCGACACACACTCTCATTGCACTAAAAGAGCCGGGCGTCTTTTTCAAGACGCCCCCTTTCCCCCCCAACCCGCAAAGCTCGCCGGTGCGCCCGCTTGCCTTGCCTGCTTGGAGGATGATACCTGCTCTCCCTCTGTTCGAGCCGCGCAAACCGCGCCGTTCACAGGGGATGTCAGGAGCGGACGGTCACGGGGCTAGCTTTCTCTCTCCCTCTGTTCGAGCCGCGCAAAATGCGCCGTTCACAGGGGAGGCTAGAAGCGGACGGTCGGGGTTAGTTTTTCTTTACGTACAAGAAAGCTACCCTGCCTCTGCGCCCCATTCACGCGTCAATAAACATATTGACGCTATTATATGCTCGTGCATCTGAAAGCCTTTGTGTTCCCCCCTGTGGCTCAGTGGCGGAATCTTTGGTTTTTCACACCGGAGTTCGAATCTCGGTTTAACGGCAGATTAATTATGCCTCCAATGCTTCGCTCTGTCAGTTCCCTGAAAGGCGACTGCAGATGTGCATTTTGCAGCCAACGAGCGCGTTGTACAACCCGCTCGCCTGCACCCAAACACCGTTTCTATGGTTCCCGTGCGTCACTGGCGAAAGGAGAAAAGAGTGTTAATGCCCCGCTGCGGCCGGGCCGAATTCTATTTCTCATTCCCCTCTGAAGTTCGGGTGACTGGAAATGTCATACTGCAGTGAGCGAGCCTGTTGTAATGCACGCACCAGCATGTTGACGCTCTCTGTTTCTATGGCAACTTCTCGCTCGTTCAGTTCCAGTAAATGCGACTGTTCCAGTGTATTCTGCAGTAAACTAGTCGGCGACACAGCCCGCTTGCCTGCTCACAAACGCCGCTTTACGGCTACCCAGATAAATCCCCTAGAGTGTATTTTCTGGTGTTCCGGCCACGGCCGATGGTGTTATGAGTGTAGACAAAATGCCCACTGCCTGCCCAGTGCTCATTCCTACACAGAAACACAGGTTTCTCTGATAATATTCGCGCTATATAAAAGCCTTTGTGTCTTCCCCTGTGGCCCAGTGGCAGATTCTCAGATTTTCACGCGAGAGACCCGTGTTCGATCCCCGGGTCTACCGGCGAAAAAAAAATAAAATTTTTGCCATCAATGCTCGCTCTGTCAGTTCCCTGAAAAGGCGACTGCAGATGTGTATTTTTGCAGCCAACGAGCGCGTTGTACAACCCGCTCGCCTGCACCCAAGCACCGTTTCTATGGTTTCCGTGCGTCACTACCTCCATTCTCACACATTTCTCTGGAAAATGTCAATATTGCAGTGGACGAGTCTATTGTAATACACGCACACCTGCAAACAAACGCCAGCGTGTTGACGCTCTCTGTTTCTATGGCAACTTCTCGCTCGTTCAGTTCCAGTAAATGCGACTGTTCCAGTGTATTCTGCAGTAAACACGTCGGCGACACAGCCCGCTTGCCTGCACACAAACGCCGCTTTACGGCTACCCAGATAAATCCCATAGAGTGTATTTTCTGGTGTTCCGACCACGGCCGATGGTGTTATGAGTGTAGACAAAATGCCCAGTGCTCATTCCTACACAGAAACACAGCCCGTCACACAGGGCTCGCGCACATGAAATCGACCCAGATCGATTGCGCATTAAATGTGGTAAATGTGCCCACTGCCCAGTGCCCACAAACACTACGTTCTGCATGTCTCAAGGTTTCTGTAAAACGAAACCAACATGCATTCGCTCTGCTCAGGCAGACAATGCTCTCAGTGTTGTAAATGTGCCCGCTATCCCACGCCCACATTCACACATAGATATAACAGGTCTTACGGGACTCGCCCAGCCCTCCCCCTCTCGATTGACCACCGCAGAGGAGTCGAGCGCGGGCAATCTGCCCGCTGTTATCAGCGCGCCCCCTGCCTCAAATGTCATAAGCTTATGTTGCAGCACACTGAAGCCCCTCTGTCGCTGAGCGACCAGAGCGCGCTTCGCATTCAACCCCTAGCCATTCGTGCAAACGCATGGGCAAGGCTACCCGGGGTTTCGAAGTGGGTGCTAGACATTATAGAAAGAGGCTATTCGCTACAGTTCGGTCCACGCCCGCAACGCAAAGCGGCGCGAATCGATACTACGGTGAAAAAGGAAGTAGCACACCTACTTCGGGCCGAAATAGCGAAGTTACTGAGCAAAGGGGCTATAGAACCCCTATCACAAGCTCAGAGTGAAGGGGGCATGTACAGCAGATATCTTCTGGTACCAAAAAAAGAAGACGGGGGTCTCAGACCCATTTTAGATCTAAGACGACTAAACAAAGCACTTCTGAAACGACGGTTCAGAATGCTCACGACCAAGAAAATCCTCTCGCAAATTTGCCAAGGGGACTGGTTCATGTCGATAGATCTGAAAGACGCTTATTTTCAAATACAAATAGCGTCACGTCACAGGCGATTTTTGAGATTCGCCTTCGAGGGCCAGGCATATCAGTTCACAGTCCTGCCATTCGGCCTATCCCTGGCACCTCGCGTATTCACGATGTGCACGGATGCAGCGCTCGCACCCCTCAGGCTCCGAGGCATACGAGTGCTGAATTATTTGGACGATTGGCTGGTTCTAGCTCGATCACAGCGGAGCTCATAGAACACAGGACCATATTACTCGATCACCTCGAGAATTTAGGTCTCACAGTCAATTGGGCAAAGAGTTCACTGTCTCCCAGTCAGAAAATATCTTTTCTGGGCACAGATCTGGACTCGCTGTCTATGACAGCACAGCTGTCGCCGCAGCGCAGACTAAGTATTCAGCGCATGACAGAGATTTTTCGCCACGGCACTTTAGTCCCGCTCAAGAAGATTCAAAGGATGCTGGGTCTCATGGCTTCAGCATCCTCAGTGCTTCAGCTGGGTCTGCTTCGCATGCGCCCGCCGCAGTATTGGTTGAAAGCGCGCGCCGCACAGAGCTTGGACCTCCGGTCTCGCGCGCCTCAAGGTCGATCAGAAATGCGTCGCAGCTCTGAAACCTTGGACAGTGACCGACTGGTACCGGTCAGGTGTAAGCCTGGGGACTTCCTCGAGTGTGAAGTTGGTGTCTACGGTCGCCTCAACCTCGGGATGGGGAGCGCTGCTCAAGGGCAGACCGTTATTCGGCCAGTGATCCCGCCAAATCTTGATTCCTCAAATCTTCAGCAGGTATCATCCTCCAAGCAGGCAAGGCAAGCGGGCGCACCGGCGAGCTTTGCGGGTTGGGGGGGAAAGGGGGCGTCTTGAAAAAGACGCCCGGCTCTTTTAGTGCAATGAGAGTGTGTGTCGCGGCGGCGAACACACACACATACACAAAACACAGTAGAAGAGAAAAGGATATGTACGCCGGAAAGCGTCAGCAGAAACGGCGACTGAAGGCGGCGAGTTGTCGACCAGCAGCTTCAGATGCACTAATCCCGCTGGGTGCTTGACTCAGACGGCGCGGCTTCCTCTCAGGATCCAGCGATGCAAAGGCCCGCTGAAGAGATGAAAAACTGACCAAACCAGCCTCTCTGGGCCGTATTTATAGCCCTGGCCCCACCCGATTTCGGCGGGACATGACGTAATGGGCGCGAAGCGCCCTCATTGGTTCTGACGTCATGAGGAGCCTCTATCGATAGGCTGGTGCAGTTGCCGCAGAGCAGCCAATGGGCGCGCGAGCTGTCTCGCCCATGTCTGCATGCTGCTGCAATGCGTTTTACATTATTGCAAAATTATGGATAATTTTTGGCTTCAATATCTCGAGGAAAAGAGGTTTTCCCCTAGCGTAAGATATCTTACGCAAGTACTCGTTCCCTCTTCTAGAGAGAACCGAGGTTACGTTAGTAACCGAGTACGTTTTGTAAGGTGGCCATTTAAGACGATTATGATAGAATAAGACATTAGCTTTCTGCACCAAATGTGCAGGCTAGCAAAGTTAACGTTAGCTAATTAAATTCAAGTTAATTTTTGTTAACTTTAACGTTAACTTAAGGTACGACTACGATCATAGGGGAAGATTGCTACAGAAAACCAGCTAATAGCCATTTGCTAGTTATTTAATTATTAATTGTGTTAAATGTGATTAATTAGGTAGGCATAATGAGACATACTGTAACTTAACTTAAGTGTTAGCTGTAATGTATGTCTGCGTTGGGATTCTTGCGGTTGTGTTGCTCTTTGCCCCCTGTTCTGTGCCCATTTATACACATAGTAGTGTAACTTATAACTGTGCTAATGAAAGCATGGACATGAAAATTAAAAAAGCACATTAAAAAATTAAATCTGTGTTAATTAAAGCTAGTTTTCTAAACTACTATGGCTGCTGAGGGAAGTTTTTGATTAAAATAATCACAGGGAAAAGGAAGTGATCCAGTAAAAAAAATGTGTTTCCTTGTACAAAAGTATAATTAATAACATAAACAGATCATAAAATGGTATTGGTTATCAGCCAAAATGGCATTTTGAATGGTTGGTATCAATATCAGCCAGCCTTCAGTGTCAAGATTAGTCTATTCTGGCCTAATATTTACTATAAGCACCCAAACCCCATCACATCCCAAAGCATGGGCAAACTAGAGATCAACATTTTCTCAAATTATTAAACCTTTTAGTTATTCAGTATTTATGTAGTAGTATGTAGCCTGATCTTCAAATTTGAATTTATATTCTTCCCCTTCTCAACAGGTCCCCTAGTCCCTTCATCATTTACTTTAACTCCAGCTTCATTACAAAGCAAAAACAAAGGCACTTTTAAGAGCCACGTTTGTCTAGTTAATTGTTGTCCGTCTCTCTGTTTCTCTGTTGTTCTTTCTCTTTTGCTCTTCCCCTAGACACCCCTCCCCTTCCTTTTATTGTTGTGTTGTCAGTGTGTTGTCTTGTTTGTCCTTGTTCACCATGAGTGAACCAAATGATTCCGATGTCGATCAGGTCCTTAAGGAGCTTGATGAGCTTGTTGGTCATTCTAAATTAAATTATGAACTCCAGAACTTGGAAGGTTTCATCAATAAGATGCAGGGAGAGCAGGAGGCAACACCATCCACCAGCCATCAACCTGTCCAGAAGGCTCCACCATCTACTAGCCATCAATCTGTCAGGTGGCTGAAGAGAGACAGTGATGGAAATGTTGTCTATGACAAACCAAGATCATCTCGAAATAAAACGGGTCAGTTTTCTTTTTTCAGTCATATTACTTAAATGAGAACTCCTGTGGTTTTCCACATATATCTAAAACGGAGATATAGATTGTTTTACCACTGGGATTGAATACATGTATGTGTCATGTGTCTTGTATGATATTTTATTGCCAATAAAAATTTGTATCATTCTGTGAAATAAAATGAGCTTGTCAGAATCTATGGAATTGTAAATGGTGTAAGGTTGATTTGGGTTTTATTTTCTGCTACAGCTAGTCACCGCTACAGTCGTAAGACAGGTGCTCATACTAGAATGTTGGACAGCAGTGTTGAGATAACTAACTACTGTCCACATAACACTGTTGGTATGTCCTTTATTTTGTCTCTATTAGTTTATTGTTTATAGATTCTAATAATTAAAATGTAAATTACATATTTTTGCAACAGAATAATTGACAGCATACATGTTGCACACTTTGATGGTGTAGAAAATGGATTTTAAATATGATGTACTATTTTAACAGAGACTTTCTTTGAAGAGCTAAACCACTCACAGGGTGATGACTTGGATGATCAGGAAACGGCACCAGCACCACCACGAGCTTCCTCAGACTGGTCTACTCGGAAAAAGTCTCCTCTCAGACATGTGGGAGAAGGAGAGACCCTGTCTGGTGAATACCATGGTGGCACAACAAAATGCAACAACTCAGATCTGCCAACAATGTGGCAGTCCAGCTGCTGTCCGTTGTCGTGACTGCCGACCACAACCCTTCTTCTGTGCTGATTGTGATGTCAGTATACACCGAAACCACGTGTTCCACAACAGGGATGCAACAATAGCTGGATTCTTTCAGCCATTGCCTCCAACAACCTGTGTCGTGGAGAGGGCTCTTTCCCAGTGTGGTAAGCTGTATTTCTTTTTTTTGTGTGTACCATTTAGCGCTGCACAATTTTTGCAATTGTAATTGCAATATGATCCAACGCAACTGCCTAATGATAATAATCTGCAAATAATCATGCATAGGTACATTTGTGACATTTGACTTTTATATTCACTTCATCCTCCTTGACTGTGCCACTTCTGGTTGGTGGGTGTGTGTAGTGCGTGAAGGGTACAACAATTCTGATTGGTGAACTTCAGTCGGAGATTAAAGAGACATTTGGAATATTGAACTGAATCATTCACATTCAAAAATCATATTGGAAATGGTAATCGCTTTATCTGTCAGAAAAAGCAGTTATAATGCTCAGCCCTAGTCTCATTCTCAGTTTATTTAAATAACTTCACAGTATAATAGGCTTCATAGGAATCTTTTGAGTACTTTCTCTGAAACACAAGTAATGACCTTCTATCATTTTATGATAATAGAATACTTCCCAGTTAGTACATAGGATGATACATGTCTTTAATCCCTGCATATGATGTGTCTTTCAGTGTGTATTTTGCCATTGGAGATGCCCGAGAAAATATGTAGTTGTGCTACGGGATCGTTGAGTGTCAACACAGGAAAAGTTGTTGCTGTGGTTACAATGAATGGTAAGAATAAAATGAACTTGAGATGGCTGTAGCGTCCATATCACATTCTGGGCAAAGTTTATTTACATTTACATTTAGTCATTTAGCAGACGCCTTTGTCCAAAGCGACTTACAAATTAGGACAAAGTTCAGCGAGTCATCATAAAGAGGCAAAAGCAACAACAACGCAAGAAGTGCTCAAAATACGAAGTTCAGGTATTATTCAGAGTAGCATAAGCCTGATAAGTGATGTTTCAAAGGGAAAGGACATTTTTTTTTTTTTTTTTTTTCTATAAGGTTAAGTGCTCACGGAAGAGATTGGTTTTCAGCTGTCTTTTGAATGTTGTCAGGGATTCTGCATTCCGGATGAGGGTGGGGAGAGCGTTCCACCAGCATGGAACGGTGAATGAGAATGTTCTGGAAAGTGATTTTGTGGCTTTCTGTGATGGAACCACGAGACGTCGCTCGTTGACCGATCGTAGGTGTCTGGTAGGGATGTAGACTCGTAGGAGTGAGTGAAAGTAGGAGGGAGCTGAGCCTGTGATAGTTCTGTAAGCAAGCGTCAGTGCCTTGAACTTGATGCGAGCAGCGAGAGGTAGCCAGTGTAGAGAGATGAACAGAGGAGTGACGTGGGCCCTCTTGGGCTCGTTGAAGACAAGACGAGCTGCAGCATTCTGGATCATCTGTAGGGGTTTGGTTGCACATGCTGGAAGTCCAGCCAGAAGAGCATTGCAGTAGTCAAGCCTAGAGATGACCAGGGCCTGGACGATAAGTTGTGTTGCATGCTCAGTTAGGAAAGGCCTGATCTTCCTGATGTTGTGCAGTGCAAACCTGCATGATCGAGCTGTCTTTGAAATGTGATCTGTGAAGGTCAGCTGGTCATCAAACGTTACTCCAAGATTTCTGACCGATCTTGATGGGGTGATTAATGATGACTCTAGCTGGATGGTGAAGTCGTGCTGTAGAGACGGATTGGCAGGGAGGACGAAAAGCTCAGTCTTTGCCAGGTTGAGCTGCAGGTGATGTTCCTTCATCCATGTGGAGATGTCCGCCAGACAGCTTGAGACCCGTGCAGCTACTGTGGGATCATCTGGTTGAAAGGAGAGGAAGAGCTGCGTGTCATCAGCATAGCAGTGGTAGGAAAAACCGTGTGCCTGTATGATGTATCCCAGTGATGTGGTGTAGATGGATTTTAGATTTAGATATTCACAAACATCTGAAGTAGCCCAGTGGTGACCTCTTCTTCTGTCATGCTTTCAATTTCAAGCTTCAACAATAGAACAGCTGGAAAGAATTGAAACCACGTAAACAACTGTTACGAACTGCTCCGAGACACGAAGGTTGAGGATCCAAATGCAGCTTTATTAAGGGGTAATCCAAAGACGAAATCCAATAAACAGGCAAAGGGGTCAAAACACAAGTAGACAGTCCAAACAAACAAACAAACAAACAAACAAACAAACAAAACAGGCAGGGGTCAGAGGCAAGAGAGTAATCCAGGGAACAGGCAAGAAATCCGAAAACCAGGGAAAATGCTCAGAAGTGCAGTGCAACAACATACAAGACTTCGCGGTGAGTGAATGAATGAACATGGTATAAATAGACAGACTAACAGGATGAGACAGGTGAATGCAATCAGTGAATGAGGTACAGGTGAATGTGATCAGTGATAAGTGATGATGAGTCCGGGCAGTGAGTTATGGGAAATGTAGTTTGTGAGTGAAACATGATAGTCTGGTGTGGAGTGCCCTCTGGAGGCTTTCAAGGGCACTCCAGCTGGTTATCGTTACAACAACACTGTCAGTAGGCTGCTTAAACCCCTTTTTTAATTGCTGCCTAACAGAACAACCAGCTGAACTATAATTACATACACTACTTTCTCATTTGTATATGTTGTTTTACGCACATTTCATTTGCGGAAGTGCAGTGAATTATCTGTTCCTCCCGCACCAGCAAATACACCTGTCTCATCCCGGCCAGTCCTGCATAGAGCTTTCAAAACCTGTCACGCACTGCAGTCTTTTGTGTCGGGACATGCGGGGGGGACCCTTTAGTTCCCAGTGCATTTGTCAGATTTATGCATAATACAATGTGTTCTTTATTTTTCCAGGAAGATATTATCTCAGTATGCCTGAGATGAAATGCGAGGCATGCAAAGCCACTTGGAGCGCATGACTTGGTCCGCAATGACTACTGGCCGGCTACCCTTCACTTTTCCACAGTGTACGCTACAGATGTGTTTTGTTCATATGAAGAGTTGAAGATGGCAGCACCAGGACTGTCCTGCCAACCGTTTTTAAGAATGCTTGATCAACGAACTGTCCACTTTGGCCGTGTGAGTATTAGTGGTGGGAATCACTAACAACTAGTACTAGTATTGACGTGTATCGCAGAATGACAATTATGAACACATTGATTATTGTAATTGGAGCATGTTGATAATATCAAATCAGTAATTTAGCTATACTCGATACATTGATAGAACATTATCTAAGATCCAAAGTCTTTGTAAAAAGTACCATTCAGTAAAAAATCGAAAACCAAACTTTGGTCATGATGTTTTCTGTCCATGACATACAAAGAGCCAAAAGATTTTCCATGATGCACTGGGCTGAGCGGCTGCCTGTGGAGGCTCGATGCTGGAGGATTTGACATCACCTTTGACCTTATTAACTTTAGTTGATAGATGGATGGATGTTATGATTTAACAGAGTTAGGACGTTTCTGTAATAAGGCCCCAGGTGTCCCAATGCTTTTAGTCTATATAGTTTATGCATTTGTACAACAGCGTGCACTGGACATAATTGTATTTCCCTCACTTTTTTCTTCAATGCAAGTTCACTTTTTTAATATCCACCAGGAGAAGCAATGAAAATAGTAAAAAAAAAAATTAAATGTATCAATGTTGAGCATCATGTTTTGATAAAATACTGTGAATTATGTTGACATGTTTTACTCTTCTGAAACAGACTGGGAAGATCACAGCAGACAGCTTCAGAAAAAGCTTTTTGGAGTGGGAGGCTGTTAGATTTGAGGTGGAGAAGATCTGCAGAGAGGATTATTTTGTCTGTCCTGCATGCACCCCAGACATGCTTGCTGTTTCTGTGGATGGAAATCGCAAGCACTACCGCTTTAAGAATGCAGCAAGGTACTTACGAAATGTGTGTAATTTGCAGTGTTGTGTTTGCTGTGTCATATTGAAGTTCAATGTGTACCTTTCTTTCATTTAGATCTGAAGAACAAGCCTTGTTTAAAGACATCTTCATTGCAAAAGATGAAGAAGTAGAGAGATTTGTGGATTACATCCATTCGACCACCAACCATGTAAACTTGTTGTATAATATTTCTAAAAACACCACCAGTAACATTTTACAATGGACATTGCTTGGGTGAGTCCTGACTATATCAACCTTTTTCCATGTTGTAGGTCTCTGGAAGAGGTGTCTGTGGAGGGGAGTGGTCAGCTGCCAGGGAAACATCCTCAAGATCCTCAAGTAAAATTGATGAGGAGGGACTTGAGCTTGCGGTCTGTCGTCATGGAGTTTTTCTCGGTGCTCTCGACATGTTTAGGGGGGGAAATCTTTGCTTATCCCCTCTACCTGCAGAACAAGCTGGCAAATAAGCCAATAAGCTTTTTTGCCATGGATGTGACCTGCAAATATTGGCCCTACCTCAACAAAGTGGCAAAAAGCTGCCCGGAGCTCCAGCACCTTCTTGGCATGAAACCGTTCCTCTCAGTGTTTCATGCCAAAGCCCATGATTTTAAATGTGAGGTAAGAAAACATTACTATGTCATTGACTGTCCCTGAACAACTGCAAAGATATGCTGGCAGCTTTTAAGTATTTTCTTTAATAGGTTAAATGGAGTGGAGCTTACCAGCAAGGGGCCGGATTGACACTTGGGGAGGAGGTTGAGCAGTGTAACGCCTTCCTCTCTAGGATTGCTGTGACCACAAAACACATGTCCAAAGCAGGTAAGGTAACCACACACTGCACTACTTAGATTGAAAGTGCTACAAGAAAATTGTAGCCAGTGAGGGACATGTGGTACAACACAGATTAGTGTATTTTTTTTCTTTTTTCCAGGACGTACAGACATGCTCACACTGATGGCAATGCGCTGGAATCAGCAAAAGTTTAAAAACTTGGCTTCCTCACTTGCCTGCCGATATCAGAAGGTAGAGATGAATATTGTTATTTTCTTTTATTGTAAATACCTTCTATTGTATATTTTTGTAGGTATAACATTTTTCTTCTTTCGTTTCCTTTTTTTTTGTTTATTTGAAGGCCACAAAACGCCTGGAAAGCCAATGTCTAGACCTGGAAAGCATGAGAACGCAACTGGCAGTGACACAGGTTGAAGTTGAGGGCTGGGTCACTGATATTAAGGAGTGGGCAGAAGGTGAGAGTTTACATGCTTAAATGTCTCAGTTCTGCATAATAATGGGAGACATTCTTCTGCAAGTAATTACTGTTTTAAAATTAAATCATACATACACTAATTTTTGTATATACACACTGGAAATCATGTCAAAACACAGTGCCCTGAAAATACCTGAATAGTGCACAGTCCATAAGTTGGAACATCGGACATTTCTTGCTGTTAGCGGATCCCATCTTGGCTACGTTGTCATTTTCTTTGGTGTACTCTGTTACATTCTTCGGTTACACTTTATTTCGAGTCCACTTTAGACATTCTACTAACTATAAGTAACTTTTCAACTACATGTCAACTAACTCTCATTAGAGTATTAGTAGACTGTAGTAGACAGTCGGTAGTCTGTAGGTTATGGTTAGGTGTTAGGGTTCGGGTTAGGAGAATAAGTTGACTTGTAGTTGCCAAGTAATTTATAGTCAGTGGAATGTCTGTTAGGGGACCAACGAAACAAAGTGTTAGCAGATATTAAGCAGACACTCTACTAATACTCTAATGACAGTTAGTTGACTTGTAGTTGCAAAGTTACTTATAGTTAGTAGAATATCTAAAGTGGACTATCAAAATAAAGTGTTACCCATACTTCTTATACACGCAAAGACATATGAAATTATTATTGAGACTCACCTGTCCTTCCTCAAGGAGATTTTTTTTTTACAAAGAAGGATAATCGTTATGACATTCAGTGTAACATTGAGACTTAGCTCATTTTAGTTACTGCCATAATAATGTAATTGAAATGTTTACACTTCTTTTCTTCTCAGCAACAACATCCCAACAGAATGCCGATCTTGATGCGGTGACCAGTCGAATGGAGGTGCTAGTGGCCAGCATTAAAAGAAGGTCCCAGCGCCTTTACAAAGACACCGATGGCAGCAAAGGTCGGGCCCGGATTCGGCGCAAAATTAGAGATGAGAATGCCATTCTTAGCTCTGTTGTTGAAAAATACAACAGTATGGTTCCAGATACAGAAAGAATCGTCTTTGACAACATTCTCTCTGACGAGACAGTTTGGCCATGGCAACTTTCACATGGTGGTATGTACAGAAATCTGTTGACAATTTTGTACGATATGCATAGTAGCAAAAAAAAAGTATTCCTTTTCCCAAATTGTCTCAGAAACACAATTGACTTACGTTCCACAACTGTATCCCAGACACTGTAGATTTGAAAACCAAGAGGAAGGCATTTGATGTTGTGATGGCAATAAGGAGACTTGAGGAGGAGAAGAAGATTGTCCTTTCTGAGATGGCAAAACATTGGAAATCTCTTTCCACTCGTGCAGACACACTCAAGGAGATGTCATGCCAGCTTTCCAGTGAGGCACTGAAAAGTACGTATTTAAGTAATGTGTTGTAAACGTGTAATACTATACTGTACATTTGTATTTTTTATTTTTTGATAATTTTTTGTTTTACTCCCATAAGGTGAGCTGTGGGCTCTAAATGAAGAAGGGGTTAAGGGTTTCCTCAGCTTAACTTTGAGAAAAAAGCAAGAAGTCACCAGAATGATGAAGCATGCAAGAGACTGTTATGCTCAAGTTTTGACTGGAACAAGTGTGGACTTCCAGAATGATTGGGATGGATACGACAGTGATTCTGAACTGTCAGACGACGGATTTTGAGGAGCTCCTTTGTCTTGATTTCTTATGGCGCTTTTCCACTGCATAGTACGGTACGGTTCAGTTTTCTACGGCGCGCTTTGACGCGTTTCCACTGCAGATAACGGTACGGATCGGTTCAGTACAGGACGCTTGTGGCACATTTTCACTGCATGGAACGGGACAGTACGGCTCGCTTTAAATGGTACCTGGTCTGTTGAGGTTCCAAGCGTGCCAAACTGGTACTAAACATGACGTGAACACACTGCAGATCACTGGTTGGTCAGAAAGAATCGTCACTACCAAAGTCACTGTATTTGCGACACGAGACACCATTAAAATAGCCAGTAACAGCCACCGCTATTTTAAACTACTAACTTTATTTAGCAGTATTTTGTTTTGCTGCCATCCGCCTCATTTGAAACACGTTGTTCCGTCTTGCAGTTATAAACATCCACATGCCGAAATCAAGAATATAATCCCCTCGATAGGCTTCAATGATCCTGTGTTGTGCGCAGGGGGGCAGGGATTTGTATTATTTTGAAGGTACCCCCGGGCGCCGCCATTGGCTAGCGGAACCCCACCTGCAGTTAGCATCCCATTGACTCCCATTCATTTTGGCGTCACTTTGACAGCGAATAACTTCACATCTGAGGCGTTTAAAGACCCCATTTGTCCATTATTTATTTCTAAAGAAACACGAAAATGTATAAAAGGCTCCATTACCTTGTATCTTACGTTATGGCCCTGTAGAAGCAGTTTTTGTAAAAGTAGGCTAACGATTGCGTCACAGCCACGCGACTCTCTGTCGCACAGTAGGAAATTACCGTATGGACAGGAGGAGAAGCTCGCGGGCAATCGGGAGGACGTCGAGGCAAAATGACAAAGTAATTAATCAGAACACCTACAAAAAGTTTCTCCTGCTCCAAGATCATGGACAGCTCCTACTCACGCTCTCCGTCTCTGCGAGTTTCGGAAGGGAATGATTCAGATTTCTCTTGGCACAGCCACTAGAAGACAGACGGTTTGCTCACGTCACATCTACGTCGTCGAGCTCAGTTTGAGTCTGCGCAGTACGCTGGACCCCCACGAAGTAAGAGTTTCTAATTGGCTTCACTTTGTCTCCGTTGAATCCAATGGGGTCGCTGTGTCCATTTCTTTTACTGTCTATGGTTGTGCGTTTGTAATGTGTCGCGTTTACGATGACATCATCGGTAGAGGCGGCGCGGTCCTTAAAGAGGTACTAGTGCAGTGGAAAAGCAACTGAGCTAAACTGAACTCGAAACGCGCCGTGTCGATCACAGTCGTACTACGCAGTGGAAAAGCAAAGCGAGCCGAACTGTACCGGGCCGAATCGAACCAAAACGTACCGTACTAGCAGTGGAAAAGCGCCATTATATTTGTCAGTGTTTCCTTTTTAGTTTTTTGACAACGTATAGGTTCTCAAGGACGTGCACACACAATCTCAACTGGCTTATCATCCGGACAGCGTCTCTTTTTTTCCTCCTGTGCCCGCTCGCGGTGTGAAGCATGTGTCAGCGCTATTCTCCGATATGCACTCTAACAATGCAGCCCTATTTCTGAGGAGCAGAAATGTTGCCGTGGGGAGCCACCACGGTCAAATAAACATGGAGGAAATACTGTTTGTAAGTTAGATATGCTTGAATAATGGTCATTATATCTACATGTGACATTACAACAATAATATTGAATGTAGTTATAGAAACTGAAATTAATTTAACTAACTGTTTTTCCAGTAGTCCTCTTCTGTTTATGGTAGAACAAAACACTGTGCAGAAAATTTTGCAGAAAGGTGGAACATGTCCTTATTCATGTTAAATTTCCATATGTTCACGTGTAAATATGTGTATTGTAATAATAATAATAAACATAATTCCACTGATGTCATCTGCTGTGGCTAATCTGTGTTTTCAGACAGTTTTACATGGACACACAAACCCATTTTTTTTCTGAATTTGGACTATTGCATCAGCTCCTGCTACAGATGGTCTCTTAAAGCATCCTTGACAGGACTTGTTCAGCTACTTCTCATGTGCAGTGAAACTACATAGAGGTTCAACAAATGCAAAAACTGAAACAAAATTTGAAAATGTGACTTAATTATGGACCCTATAGTGGTTATTATAGACACATAAATCATTTTCTTTCTGATTTTGGATGTTTAATAGGAAAATGTTGTTGAATTACTTAAAGATTTGCTTTAATAACTACATTTCCTGACCAAAGCACTTTGATTTGGGTTATAAATACTATACAAAACCTACAATTGAGTGTTTAGAAATACAGCCTAATGGCTTGTTTGACTAATTTGCATTTGTTTTTACTTGTACTGTTGTGAAAAACAAACAAAACAACTATTTTGAGATTTATTTTGTATGTAAATTGGGTAATGTGATTTGCTGTTCATGTGTGTTGCAATGTTTACGTTATGATTACGTATAGACTCTATGGAGAATTGGCGCGCTGACATGCGCAGTTAGTGTGTAAAAAAAAGGGACGTGCGCAGAAAAAGTGTGTGTGCAGATGAAGAGAGAGCATGACTGTCATGTGTTACACGAGATGACCTCGGATAATAAAAGAAGTCAAGTCCCATATGTCCGTTTATGCCTGCATTACTACGTTGAACCCATTTACAAGAGAGCTTCCTCTTATGTTCCACAGCCCCTCTTACATTTCATATATATATATATATATATATTATTTTTTTAAATGTTCATGCATTCCAAAAAGCCCATTTTCAAATTTTGTAGTTGATGAATGAATTTCACACATTTATGTTTACACACATGTGGGACTTAGTTTGATTTAAAATCACACTGCATTATTAGTTGTTTTAAATTAATTACTTTTTTGAAATAGTATCAATTTAGGGGTTAGTGTACATATACAACATGTGTTTTGGCATTTTTAGCACACTTCTTCCTCAGCCTACTGCACACAGACATAACTCATATCTCATTCAACCAAAACCAAGCTGATGAAGGAGTCATGACATGGGTCAGATATCAGAGGTCATAAACGATGAACCAATCCATCAGCTCTGCTCCTATTGGCACTTTGGTGTGTATATGGACAATACCTTTGACTGGAAGGCCTGTGTTGAAATTAGGTGTTATCATTTAGAGCAAACGCTCACAGTAAATCAAAAAACCTTGGCAATGATGGAACATAGTGCTGTTAGGGTTATGGTTAGGATTAGGGTTAGGGTTAAAGAAAAAAAACTTGGAAATGATGGAACATAAGGCTGTTAGGGTCAGGTTAGGGTTATGGTTAGGGTTAAAGAAAAAACCCTGGAAATGATGGAACATAAGGCTGTTAGGGTCAGGTTAGGGTTATGGTTAGAATTAGGGTTAGGGTTAAAGAAAAAAACCTTGGAAATGATGGAACATAGGGCTGTTAGGGTCAGGTTAGGGTTATGGTTAGAATTAGGGTTAGGGTTAAAGAAAAAAACCTTGGAAATGATGGAACATAGGGCTGTTAAGGTTAAAGAAAAAAAACCTTGGAAATGATAGAACATAGGAACATAACTGTGGGAACATAAGGCTGTGGGAATAAAGGGCTGTGGGAATATAGGGCTCTGGCAACACAGGGCTGTGGGAACAGGCACGCTCCCCTGCAAACCATGATATGTAATAATTAAAAAGTTGTCAGAGGACTAACACATTGTTGGAAAGGTCTCAACCAGGAGAGTAACATGTCTAAAGAGGATACATTACTCCTGCTTTAAATACTAAACCTTGAACCCAGTCCATCTTTAAAGGCTTGTCATTTAGCAACAGAAGGTGATAAAAACATAAGACCAGCAGTTATAAAAAGCTCTGGACCTATGCTGTCATGTAGGTATGGTCACCAAAGTTTACCCACTGTAAGAACTGTCAAATATGGTAAAAAAAAGAAAAAAAAGAAGCTATTTTCACCTATTTAACTATTCAATTTTTAAAATCTGAGGAAACCAGTGTGTTTCCCATCCCAATAAACCTCAGGCAGGGTGTATCCAAAATTTTACACTTATAACTTATAAGTATGAGAAATATACCAATATACTTAAAAACTACAACTCCCAATAGAGACGCGTCACAGAAGCTGTTACAAAGTGTGTGCACTTGTAGTTTTCCGGGCTGGGTGGGTGGACATGTTCGACTCCTGTGTTTCTGCTGTCTGCCGCCACCGGCCAACCGAGCACGTGTGTACAATACATACAAATACATGAAACTGTATTTTATTATTATCTTTATTGTTTGAATCCACAAATACAACGTTAGACAAAAACATAATATTACGAACATTGTGTATTTTTTATCTTCTTATCCGCCGAACGGTACATACAACGTCACTTCCGGAGTCTTCAGCTGATTCAAAAAAAAAAAAAAAAAAAAAAAACGGTGCATAACTTACTGGAGCAGCAAAGCTGAGCAACGTTGTTGTTGGTGACAAAAACAATGATTATATCAGCTGATCGCTGTCCGATTTTGTGAATGAATTCCCGCATTGCATTGTGGGATATGGCCTTTGAATGCGTCTAGCTCGTATCATATCGTAATGTTCTGTATTACAGCATACTGTAATATTTCACAGATAATAAAACCGAAACAATATTAAAATAAATAAATGAATACCATGATAACATTTAAATAAATGTTGAAAAGATAGTGTTATAGTTTTAAACATAAATAAACAACAAAGAAACCCAACTTCCCTGGTCCCTATAGACTGAAATAATAACATTAAAAGTAAAAGTATATATTTATATTTACACACAGACAAAACACATATAATTGTCTTCTGCTTTTTCTCATCCGGGGGACAGTGAAGACTTACACACACACATTCAGTGCATTAAAGTCAATGGTAGACAACAGTGCAGCAGCATGTTTCATGTGACTTGCCTTTTAAAAAAGCCTTCAGAAACCCTCCTGAATTAGAATCCATGCTTTCACATTTTTAGAAGCTTCTGGACCCTCTTGACCTCTGTCCTCGTAAGCCTGTTCGTTTTTCCACCCCTGCCTACCTCAGCTACCCTTTATTCAAAAATGTATGGTTTAGCTGGTGGAATCAACTGTCTCTTAATGGGTGTCAATTAATATGAGTGAAAACATGTCCCACCTTCCTTGAGTGCATCATATTGCAATATATCATTTGACACGTTGAAGAAGATTTCAGGTGATTGGCTAACCCACAAAATGAATGGAAAGACATAAATATAGGTATACTTTGCTTTTTATTTGAACAAAAATCATTTGATAAAGAAAACACTTAATTTATTAACTTTGTATACATAAATCGTAACATCCAAAACCAGGATGGCCCGTAAAGGCGAACTCGACAATTACTGTCTGAGTGAAGTCACACATCGGCAGTCTTGGGACATGGTGAAAACTTGAAGGCCGGCTCCCATGTCTCCTCCCAGATTTTTCCACTGTAAGCATCAGTAACACAAAATCAGTGAAAAACAGAGGAGCCATTTTAACATAATAGTTTCGCAGCATAAATATTGTACGCTCTTGTATTTCATTGTTTTTATACAAACATATACATATATATAGTGCTTGATGCAATGTAACATAAACATCAGCCACTCTCATCGATAAAGTCATTGAAAGTAAACAAGCCAATAGCCGATAACAGTCAACATAGATGATCTTGGTCGATACTGATGTTCTGCCAATAAATTGGTGAATGTCTACTTCCTACATAGAATCACACAGGGGCAATTATTCATGGCATCAGGTATGGTCCTGAAAAGAGCAAGTGGCTAAATCCTGTAGACAATATTTGACACTGCATTTAATCCATCCTATACCAACAGTGTAACCAATAGTCTAATTAAAATACAGGTGGGTCTCCAAAATTACAGTATTGTGCAATATTTCAAGCCATTTTTTATATGATTAAAGCTTACAGCTCATGAAAACCAAAAATCATCATCTCAAAATATAAGAATAAAGAGGAATACAGATATGTTGACCTTTTGAAAATAAACGAACGAATCTGACTCTATACTTGGTCTGGCTGCTTTTGCACAAATTACTGCATCAGTGTGGTGTGGCATGGAGGCCATCAGTGTATGGCATTGCTGAGGTGTTATGGAAGGCCAGGTTGCTTTGATAGTGACTTTGAGATTGTCTGTAATGTTGGGTTTGGTATCTATCATTGTTCTCTCTATGGTGTTAAGGTGAGATGAGTTAAGCACAGCAATACCATGCTAAGCAAACCAGTAACAAGCAGTTTTGGCACTGTAGCAAGGGCAGAGTCCTGGTGGAAAAGGTAATCAACATGTACATAAAGCTTGTCAGCAGATGCAACCATCCTCTAAAATCTCCTGGTAGAAGGCTGCATTGACTCTGGACTTAAAGGGTTAGTTCACCCAAAAATCAAAATGATCTCAGTATTTACTTACCCGCGTGTTGTTCTAACCCTGTAAGACCTCCATTTATCATCGCATCACAAAATATTATATTTATGATGGAATCTGAGCGCTGGATAAGTCTTCCATTGACTTCCAAGGGGCTTAAACTTGCTCGATTCAACTAAGCTGTTTACGTAGTCTATCTGCGCAAGCTTCTGGGTTCTACGTCATACGCGTGACCTGCGTTGGCCAATAGTGAGCCTGCGTGGTGACGTAGAACCTCAAAGCTCTGCGCAGTTAGACTACGTAAACAGCTTTGAAGCAGAACACGAGTAAATGGATATTGGAATAAATTCGTAATTTTTGTTTGTTTTTGGCGAGGAAAAGTATTCTCGTCGCTTGATAAATGGATGGTTGAGCGACTGGAGTCATTTGGACAATTTTAAACGATGTCTTAATACGTTTTCTGATCGAGCAAAGTTAAGCCCCTTGGAAGTCAATGGGGAACTTATCCAGCGCTCAGATTCCATCATAAATATAATATTTTGTGATGCGATGATAAATGGAAGTCTTACGGGGTAAGAACAACACGCGGGTGAGTAAAAACTGAGATCATTTAGATTTTTGGGTGAACTAACCCTTTAAAACCTAGTGGACATGACAATTCTCTCAACGCTGCTTGTTGGTTGCAAAACTTTGAGACCGCCTGTACATTCAAACTTTTGTGTGCTACAATATACATTCCAACCTTTATCCACCACCTATGAGAAGGTTAAAAGTGGAAACAGAAAGGAGATGTATAAAGGCAATTTTAACCAATATAAAGCAGTACTTACCATGCAGAGCAAGGTAACCATTTGACCTTAACTTCTTCTTTTCCCTACAGAAAGACACATACATATAATAATCAGGTTTATAATGTCATAACTTTTGTGACAAGGCCACTTTGCCTTCAGTAGGGCCGTCATTAAATTCCAACCCTGCATAAAATAGAAGGATAAGGAATATGAATTTATATACCTCATGGGATTCGCAATAGCCTATCATTTCTCAGGATCATCACATTGTGTTGAATGTATATATACTGTATGTTTGAAAGTATTCTGAATTCATATGCTAATTATAAAATAAAATAAAGATTTAATTCAGTATTAATAATATAGACGGCTAATAATTATGTCATAAAAATATTGTCCGGTGTGTCTCTGTTTTGTTACATTAGCTTTGCCTTGTTGTTAATGTCCAATTGACCCAAACAGCGCTTGATTGACAGGCGATCTGACCAATCATATTTCGCCATCCGCCATTTTGCCTGACAGCACCGTCAGGAGAGATAGTAGATTAACATGCCAGGATTTGAACTTGAGAAACGGAGTGTACTGATGCTTTTCTGCGGTTAAAACAACATTCCTTCTTATGTTCATTCATGTTTAATTGATGCTATAACTGAACTAGAAGGAAGAGATGATCGGTTCACAAGAAGCTTTAACTGATGCTCTACAGCAATCTGACAGACACATTAAAGAACCACAAAACGTTATTTACTGTTTACATTTGACCAAATTTGAAAGGCGAGACTTTGTTTAATATCAAAAGTAACTGACAACACGCTGACAGACAGGACAGACCAGCTTACTTTTCAGTCTCCTCTCTGCTCCACAATGTATTTTTCACTGAGTAGGAACATAGCTTGTCGGGCATAGCAACAATAACTAAGGGAGGCGGGTCTTTGTGAACGGTCAATTGCAATGACGATGTCTACTATAAAAACGGACTCATTAATAATATGTTTTTCCAACTCAAGACTTGTCTAAGTCTGTTTAAAATATGAAGATAATGTAAAAAGCACAGCAGTTACTCTAAAATACCCTTAAATGGGCTCAAATTACCACTTGCTTCAATGGTCAGTATTTTGTGATATGTGAAATGCCAGATAAGCCACATACAATGGAGAGATGATCAGACAGCCTAGTGAAAAATATATTTCTAAACTTACCTTATGTATCCTTCTTCCTGTTATGGATTCATATCGGAAAACTTGTTGTCTACTACATTTCCGGCAGCCTTAAATGACAAAAAATTATAATAATAATAATAATTAACCATAAATGACAAAAAAAAACTTAAAATGAAACAAACAAATTCTTAACTAAGTTTCACAAAACCTGGGGAACAACAGTAACCATTGTCCTTGAACTTTGAAAACGTCAGAAAAAACAGCTAAATAACTAAAGAATACATATATTAAAGGCCATTCACACCAAGAACGATAACTATAGTTATAAATATATATATATATATATATATATATATATATATATCACTGATTCTTGAGAGTCGGACAAAACATGTCCCACATAGAAAAGTCTAATTTATAGCAAAAATTAAGAAATTCATCATGATTGACATACTTACAAAGTTAAATCTAAAGGAATAGTATATACCTATCTGATTTTTAGAATAACCCTTTTTATCTTTTTGGGGAAAATTTGTTTAAATGTATGGTCTGTGGTTAGAAGGTCCATGTTATTGCACTTGTCCTCAGCAAGAGGTCACAATATTAACCATCCCAAAAAAACTTTAAAAAAGCTCTACAATTGTGAAAACATATATATCAAATAAAAAATAAGGGGTATAAATATAAAAAACAATGCATGAAGTGAACATCAAACAATATTTTCCATAAAAATCTGCCTATTAAAGTTGTGTCCTCAGTTTCTGTCAACTCCGTCAGATTTTTTCATAAAGCTCTTTAAATCAGGAAATAGCATGGTCAGCTATATCCCTGAGGACCCCTTTTCATCTCCCTGCCTGTGTTGAATGCAGCACTACCACACATGCTCTGGTACATTTTACATTTTTTTTATATTTTAGACAAACAATGTCAATATTCCTATGGTCACAGCTGCACCATGTCAATACCATCTTTCTGTTAAGATACTTTTTTTAAACCATAGTGGATTGAATTTAAGCATTTTAGTGAGGATATTGGGACAGCTAGCAACTGAGGAAAAACTACCTAGCTGCAGTGTACAATACATGTTTTGGCGGGAAAATACATGCCCTTACGTCAACTCCGTCAGACGTCAACTCCATCAGGTTCTATGTCTGACG
The DNA here is from genome assembly GCF_965113295.1 of Leuciscus leuciscus. NCBI lineage: Eukaryota > Metazoa > Chordata > Actinopteri > Cypriniformes > Leuciscidae > Leuciscus > Leuciscus leuciscus. The sequence goes on along the minus strand of NC_138728.1, from coordinate 33,652,620 downwards.
GAGTTGATCTGTAAGCTGACGGAGTTGACAAATCCACCAATAACCTCTTAATGTGCGAATATAATATTATTTGTGAATATAGTGAAGGGTTAAACTGTTATTTCAGGGTTTTATTTACACATAAATGCACATACATAGCATGCATTACATTATTTAACCATACACATCTGACTTGTAGAGAATGGGCAGACAGTGGTCTGCTTATTATTGTGTAACGTGTAACTTTGCCAGCACTTTAATATATATTTATATGTAGAGACAGAGATAGAGAAATGAGAAGCTAGTGTAGGGCTGGGCGATATGAGCCAAAAAAATTATCACGGTAATTTTTTTTTATATCAGTCGATATCGATAATTATCACGATAAATGTCAAATCTTTATTTCAAGTTTAAAGGCAGATTTTTGCTCCTAAGTGAAAGTTGTAGAAAACAGAGCGTTAATTGTGGTTTTAAACTACTCTTTATTGTCAGAACATATCATGACAAACAGGTGAACATTTCACAAATCGGAGGTAAAACATTCAAACATTTTTTGTCAACACCGTAAGTTTTTCCGTCAACACCGTCAGTTTTTCGTCAACACCGTCAGATCTTCGTCAACAGCGTTGGATGTATGAATGTTTTTGTTATGTTTTGTGGAAAAACAAATATTCTTCCTTCAGTTTATGTTGTTTTTGTAATAAAGGACCATCTGATCTACATCCTCTTATGTTTTATTTATTTAAGGAATTTGTTTTTACAATATTGAAATTAAAATCAAAGTTTGAAAATGCAAATATTTAGAAATCTGAGTTTTCAGAATAGTGTGAAATCACAACTTAAGTTTATATATTGTAATTTGTTTATATATTGTAATTTTTTTACATATCAGAGTAACTAAACACTATTACAATATACTTCTGGGCCCGTATTCATAAAGATTCTAAGAATCCTCTAAGAAAACTCTTAATTTAGCTTAAAAACTTTTACGTAGGAGTCTTAGCTTAAAAGCGATTCGGGACCGATCTGAGAGAAACTCTGAGTAAGGAAAAGACAAAAACTTTCATCTTAGTGAGGAGGCGGGGTTGACCCCGTTGCTATGTATGACACAATCTTTTGAAGACTGTGATTGGTTGGTTGTCCAAGAAAAAAAAAAAAAAGTGATTTTAAGTATAGGGTCTATTCTAAGCCTTCACTTTGAAATTACATGCGTAATTTTTTCCTATTTGACCGTTCTCACACACACACACACACACACACACACACATTATATATGTGTATATAAATACTTTTTTTTAATTTACCATGCAGTTCATTTCCTATAAGGTATTTGATTGGAAAGAGTGGAACAATTTTTATCATTCTATGCCAATTACACTGATTGCTGGCATGTCTATTTAAGTGGTGGTTTGAATGTTGTTTTTAATGTATCAAACATGGAATTTTCCCAGTTGCCAAATATCGTAATGTAGTGATTACTTTCATTTCTGGCGCTATGGCATTTCTGCGCTGTGTCGGAGATGTTAGCGTGTCTCTAATAAGATCAGTCACAAACATGATCCCTGCACGATCTAATCTATAGCGTCTTATTAACTCACTGTTATTCATTGTCTGCAACACATTTCTTCTCCCTCTTCGTCTTTCTGCCATGTTCTCCTCTGCTAAAGAAACTCTTAAGCCTCTTAAAAGTCCTCGTCCGTGCTCCTAACAATTTTGACCTTAAGACCTCTTTTAAGGGTTAAGATGCTTTCTGAATTACTTTTTTCTTTACGAGGATTTTTTCTTTAATTTTAAGAGTAAACGGCCACATTTCTAAGATTTTTCTTAGAATTTTGTCACTAGGAGCTACTCTTTGCATTAAGATTCTTTATGAATACGGGCCCAGAACTTTAGATTCTTGTTGGATTTGAAGAATTAAAATTGTATACTTTTTAGTGTGTCTGACGGAGTTGACACAAATCCAGTTCTGAAGGGAAACATGTTTATTTGTTAAAAATGTGTTTTTATTTAGAACCTGTTCCTTTACATGGTTAAATAGCTAAGACCTTTCTCTGCAGAAACACATAACTCTAATTGATATAGTGTGTATTTAAAAAAAAAAAATTTTTAAACGTGTTTTGTCCCGACTCTCAAGAATCACTGATATATAAATATATATAAATATATAGTTCTCGTTAATATGATAAACTATAACGATAATGACATGGAGAACAACATTGTTGGGAATCACTTTTAAAGCGATTTTGAGAACGATAAAAAGCTAACAGCCAATAAGAACCCATCAAATTTTAGCCATATTTATTAACACAAGGTGAGACTTTGCATATCCTTGGTCAGTCTGGAGGCTTTTATCGTTATGGTTATACGTATATAGTTATTGTTCCTGGAATGAACGGCCCTTTAGCCATCAAATTCAGTGACTTCATAGCCGAAATGTAACCTAATTATCCTACTGCCTGATGCTGGGGTTCTGGCTGGGCCTGATGCTGGGGCTCGAGCTGGTCCTGATGCTGGGGCTCTGGCTGGGCCTGATGCTGGGGCATGGGCTGGTCCTGATGCTGGGGCTCGGGCTGGGCCTGATGCTGGGCCTGAGGCTCTGGCAATGTTGTTGTGGAGTTCCCTACAATATTGTATGTGTATGTTAATTTTCAATATTTCCCCATCATGAAAAAACCCAGTTTAAAACTGTCATGACTTAAATGACACAAATCCTACCTTCTTTGATCAATATAAAATTGTAGGCCTTTCTCATGGAGGCCACAATTTTTAGGTTTTCTTCAGTGGGTGGCAGATCGGTCACCACATCGGCCGCCCACTTTCCAGAGGCCTTATCCTTTTTGGCAAAAAATAGAATTGGGACATAGCCCAATGCACTTAGTTTTTTCACCTGTAAAAATGCAAACAGCAAACATTAGTTATTCCCAGTCCACTGCATTATTTTCCACCCTATTGAAAAAAAGGCATTAAATACATTAGTGCTACTGTTTCTAATATACACAATTACCATAATCAAACTTAACAGCTTTTCCCCTTAGAAACAAAAACATTACATATGTGATCTATCCCAGTGGTTCTCAAAGTGGATTTGCTTTGAATGAGAAAGTTGTGCTTCATCATTAAGAAATGCCTATCAATGACAATGTAATGATCTAGAATCTACATACAATCTTGATTGTAAATGCACTAATAAATTAAAACATTAACATTTAACTTTTTTTGTGATTATGACTAATCAAGTTAATCTGTTGTAAATCACTTCACTCAGGTCATGATGAACCATTCTTCCTGCTGCTTAGCTTGGCTTATTTGCTATTAAGATAGCTGATGAACATGGATGAATGTTTGAGTCAGTCCACATCATTAAGGGATTCAAATTCCAAAGTTGACTAAAGACCCAGTTACACACCAGCTAGAAAACACGGAATAGTAAACCCGGACACAATTTCAAGAAAATAGAAATGGCATCAAAGTATACAAATGGTAGCAAGCATATGCTTAATTGTTTTAATTATGAGGGGGTCCTTGGAAATTGTTCTCCCACACAAATGGTCCTTGGCTCTAACCGTTTGAGAACCCCTGCTTTTGACGCACACAAAACAAAATATGATAATACATATATGAAAAATACATTTTGACTGGACTCCCTCTTTATGGCCAAATATCAACCTGATCCAAACACTCTCCTCCCCCCTTAGATAGTCTACCTGTCTCTCCCCACGGAAAATGTAGGTTATGGGACAAACAGAAACATTCATTTGGGAAGGCCACCAATGAACATAAAGTTAAAAATCATAAAATAGCCAGCTGCTCTACAGAATCTGGACTTGGTCCTACTCCAGTAGGTATGGCTGAATCCTTTTCTCTTTTAATGTGACATTAGGGGAGAGCGGGGCACAAAGTAACACTTTTTGTCTTTCTCAGTTTGTGTATATCTACTTGTTGTTCAGAGTATTTATTTTTTCACCACATTAATTTCACACATGTCTAGTACAATTATGTGGTTTTGTTTTATTAATACAGCATATACTTTTCTCTTGATATACCCTGAAAGAATGGAAGTGAAATGTGACAACATGCCCCGTAGGTGGGGTACATTGTAACATGAGAGGGGCACACTGTAACATGACCATTTGACAGCTTAAAATGTTCTCTGATCTAATAAAAAAAAATATATACAAGACTAACTAAAATATTTTCTAAATAAAATAGAATTATTAACATTTCCATATGAAATAATGGCATTTTTTAATAATTAAACATAAAATAATTTTTTATTTTTGACTACGAACACAGGAAAACACAGCTATACAGCATAGTTAAAAACAATTAAATAATTAGTCATTTCTGAACATTGACTCTCAGTCTTTATTAACCTTTTTCTCATGTTTTCTCAATAGAATTAAAAAATGTATTGAATATAATAGCATATTTCTAATAGGGGCACGTTGTAACGCATGTGTTACAACTTGCCCCGCCTGCACAACTTGGATTTAAACCCTGCTAGTGTCTTCTGCTAGTTAGCGAAGCATTAAATAACTATCTCAACTGTTAAATAACATATTGGAGATTAAAATAATATCAGATTTGTCTCATTTTAAATAAACACAAAAAATAGAGATGAAAAATTAACTTAAGTAAGAAATTTACTTTTGCTATGGTTCAATAAATGTTTATGGATATCTTCCAAAAAATTTACATTTTGGCGCTTTATTTTTTCTCTATATAGTGTTGATATGGCAACTAGTAAATACACTAAGTTTCGTCATGCTAGCATGTGTGGAAGTATTTAAAACAAGTGTGTTACAACTAACCCCTATCTCCCCTGTAGTAATTCAAATGCTTTTTAAGTTGTGGCTTTGAAAAAGGACATCTGGAATATGGCCTTGCTTTTACCAACACATATTTTGCACACAGAATGGGTTTCATGCATGTCCTCAGTTATTTTGTCACGTCATCATGCACTTTCTCTAAAATTACAGCAGCGCAAAGCACTATAAGCGTGAAATGCAATATTCACATGCTTGTAGTGGTAGTGGAAGCTGGTTCAAATCATACCTATCTGACCGCTACCATTTTGTCTATTTAAATGGAGAAAAATCGAACCAAAACTCCAGTAAACTATGGAGTGCCGCAGGGATCTGTATTAGGCCCTCTGTTATTTTCAATATATATGATGCCACTTGGAAATATTATAAGGAAACATGGAATTAGTTTCCATTGTTATGCTGATGACACTCAAATATATATTTCATCACGGCCGGATGAAAACGCTAAATTTTCCAAATTGACGGAGTGTGTTAAAGATATAAAAGATTGGATGACGCGTAATTTTCTTTTATTAAATCCAGACAAGACAGAGGTAATACTTATCGGTTCAAAAAACCGCCCACAAAACATCGCACAATACAACTTTAACATCATAGGATGTCCTGTTACTTTATCCTCTACAGTAAAAGACCTGGGTGTTATACTCGATTGCAACCTGTCTTTTGAAAATCATATTTCATATGTTACAAAAACAGCCTTTTTCCACCTTAGAAACATTGCTAAGCTACGTAATATGCTATCAGTTTCTGATGCAGAAAAGTTAGTTCATGCATTCATGACCTCGAGACTGGATTACTGTAATGCTTTATTAGCTGGTTGTCCTGCATCCTCAATAAACAAACTACAGTTAGTCCAAAATGCCGCCGCTAGAGTTCTTACGAGATCAAGAAAATATGATCATATAACACCGATTTTATCATCACTGCATTGGTTACCTATAAAGCTCCGTATTAATTATAAGATATTGCTACTGACTTACAAAGCCCTAAACGGCTTAGCTCCAGTCTATTTAACGGATTTTCTATCACCCTATAATCCATCGCGCTCTTTAAGATCACTAAATTCAAGGCTTTTGGTCATACCTAGGATATCCAGAACCACCAAAGGAGGGAGAGCATTTTCACATTTGGCTCCAAAACTCTGGAATAGTCTTCCTGATACTGTTCGTTGCTCAGACTGGCTCTCCCAGTTTAAAACTAGATTAAAGTCGCATCTCTTCAGCCAGGCATTCTTATAATCCTACAGTTCCAACTACAATACGGCCTCTTGCTCATAAATGCCAGAGGAGAACTGGCCCCCGACTGAGCCTGGGTTCTCCCAAGGTTTTTTTCTCCATTAGGTCACCTGATGGAGTTTTAGGACACCATTAGGTCACCTGATGGAGTTTTAGGACACCATTAGGTCACTTGGAGTTTTTCGGTTCCTTGCCACTGTTGCCTTTGGCTTGCTCAGTTGGGGATATTTTGGGGATATTTAATTTAATTTGATCAATCAATAAATTCCTCTTGAAAAAAAACTTTGTTGTATTATTTTAATTTAATACTGTGAAGCTGCTTTGATACAATCTGTATTGTGAAAAGCGCTATACAAATAAACTTGACTTGACTTGACTAGTGTAAGGGAGCATGTTATCTACAGTACTTAGCCTACATAATCATGCAAGACTGTCTTTAATAGTGACTCTGGGTCTGAATTCTGTGATCTGCCTTTAGCAGAGACAGAAACTTCAGTAACATGCATTGTCTGTGTGGTACTAAAGCAAGGTTATGTTTACAATGTAGCCGGTTGTATATGTAAACAAATGTACATGAGCACCTGGTCAAAAAGAAAGTCTATTCCATGCATGTCAAGCAAATGACAAATAAATTAAAATAATATTACACCAATGCCATCTATGACTACCTCAAATTCATTCACTGACAGATTAAACTTATTTTTGTAAAATGACGCCCTTGCCCTATCACACAATATTAATAAAAAGTGAAACAAATCATATTGCTTAATGACATATGAGCATTTATACTTACTGCAATATTGGCAGAGTCCACCACTCTTGACGCATTTTTATTTTTTCTGACCCTTTCCCCCCAATTCTTGTCCAGGGACAATTTTTTGGCCGTCACTTTGGCTTTTTGGGAGATGGCTGTGAAACAAGAGCTGCAGGTTTTGCGGCTCACCTGTGTTGGTAAAAGTATACCAAAGTGAGACATCAGATCCACAGTCACAGAGAAGAAGTACAATCAAGATACAGTTGAATTTGGCTGTATACAGGAAAGATAGGAACACACAAAGCACAATGCAATTCAGAATAGGTCTCTAAATTTACACAGGATTATTATTATTATTATAATCATACAGTAAAAGTGGCAGATGTTGGAGACACCCAGGCTACTCTAATAAATGTTGCCTATGGCGTTTGGTGCAAAATAAGTAATACATATTGTTATTAACCCAGACGCCTTACATTATTACTGTTTTGTAACACAGTACAGATATCATAGAGGGTCATTTAGTAGGAGCATACTTTAGTATCCAATTGACCTACTAAATGTAGGACATTAAAACCACATATTTGAATATTGCACATAATGCTCTATTCCACTTTCCCTCACCTGATTAGGTGCTTGGCAGGAGGGGCAAGGCTTGAACTTCTTTCGAGTCATTTTGAAATCTACACACACACACACACACACACACACACATTTTTTTCTTCTATAATAACATACTTTTTTAGACATTGTCAACAAACAGTACACAACTTATTGGCATAACTGCTTTCTACCAAAACAATGAAAACAATTAAAGCAGGTTAACTTTTAGCTAATTTAGCGTCACTGCAACAACAACCATGCACTTATATCAGTCTCTATCCCATGCATTTTCTACAGTGCACTTTAGACAGCGTCAACAAACACAAATTTTCTAATTCACCCATTTTAATTTTGGAAGCTATATATATATATATATATATATATATATATATATATATATATGTGTGTGTGTGTGTGTGAATCAGTCAATAATTTATGACAGCATTATTACATTACTTGCATATTGTTTTATTTCATGTTGAAAAGTTGTGATGAGCCACAATGTAGTAGTTATGAATTTGTAGTATTGTTAAAAATTGATGATTTATTTCGGTGTTTTATTATATAATTTTGCGTCATTTATCATTAACGTCACAGCCCGGTCTCACCCCAAAACGTCATATACTGACGCGTCTTGACCATGCGTCAACATACGACGAAAAGGGTACCCCTTTAACGTCAATATGAGACGCAGACAGAAGCGCACCAGCAGCGCCTCCTAGCGGTACCCTAACGCATACCTAAACCTACCCATAACCCGAATCGTCACACATGGACGTTATGGGGGTACCCTTTTCGTCGTATGTTGACGCATGGTCAAGACGCGTCAGTATATGACGTTTTGGGGTGAGACTGTGTCAGACTGTAAAACAGACCAATCTGCCAACCATTCTTTATTCTGAACATTTACAATGTTGGATAATTTTTGTGGGCTAATTTAATACTGAAAATCTTATATTCCCCTATGATCGTACCTTAAGTTACATGATTGTATGCGAAAAAATTTACTTGAATTTAATTAGCTAACGTTAACTTTGCTAGCCTACACATTTGGTGCAGAAAACTGTATATTTATAATGTCTTATTCTATCATAATCGTCCTAAGAAATGGCCACCTTACAAAACTAAAGTTTCTAAACACAACTTATTGTCCTGATTCAACAGTTTTAGATGTGTAAATGTAAGAATAATAGATCCATGTATATTAATGTACTGTACTTACCGAGAGGAAAATCGCAATGAACTTTGGGATAACCCGGTGACGTCAGCGTAATTGTTTTAAAGGACTTAATAATAAACAAAAAAATATATAAATAAATGATTAATTGAACACAATCGTAGCATATTATATTTATTAAAATAAAATAAAAATCCGATAAAAATCTGTTATCCAGCATGCTTTAGTTAAAGGAGTAAACTCACCGCTGAATGCGGTTGCACACCATGTGCGTTGTTAAACTCACCACTGATGAACGCGCTAAACCTTTGATATCAGATTGCGAGAGTTTTAAAACATCAAAAACCAGTTGGAGAGCCAGATAAAAATTATCTGGGGGCCGCCATTTGACTCGCCCTGGCATAGATCGTTTTTTTGTAGCCTATTCATTTTTATTTTTGTAGTATAGTCTTGTTGTAATGGCAGACAACATGTTGTGGTGTGCTTACCCAAGACGTCAAATTTCAACGTTGAACGTCCCCGGTTCAATCTATAGGACTACCCTGCTCGTTGAAAAATGACGCCAGGGTTCCTGGACCATGCGTCAGACATTTGACGTGTAGGGAGTGAGACTGTGTTGGTTTTTTAAGGTTTCCTTTTTGAGTGAAACTCTTTTCACACTGTTGGCAGGTGAAAGGCTTCTCTCCAGTGTGAATTCTCATATGTTTTTTAAGGCTTCCTTTTTTAGTTAAACTCTTTCCACACTGATGGCAGATGCAATAATTCTTAGATACGTTTTTCTGACCTTTTCTTTTATGTGAAGTCTTTTTAGTCTCTGTGGATTTTTCTCCAGTCATGACATCATGATGTTCATCACACTGATCTTTCTCATCATTTTCATAAAATTCTTGACTTTCTTCTTTCAGTGTCATGAGGTCTAAAGCAAAAAAACAACAACATGCAAATTAACACCAGTTTAATAGCACAAAAGAACAGACATCAAAATACTGCATTAACGCATCAAAGCAAACAACATGTGTGCTAGATCCTATACCTAATATGTTAATGAAAGTGGAGTTACCTTATCTCAGAATCTTTTCTCAATAAGAAACTGTATTCTTTAGGACACATCCAAAAAAGCAAGACAGTCTAAGAGAGAGCTGGCAGTAATGAAACCCCTTACCACTTGACCCAAGAGAATTGGTTTATTATGGGCCAATCCCAAATCTGCCATTCATATCTAAATTTTTTGAAAAATAATGTCCTCTCAACTATGTTGAGACACTGTGCTTCAGTCAGGATAGACCACAACATTATCTTGCATAGCTTGAGAATGATGTTGGCATTAGTGGACAAGCATTAGCATGGTTTAGGTCTTATCTGCCTGACTGCTACCACATGTGTCTGAATGCAGATGTCTCATCAAACAAGTGTGGAGTGCCACAAGGCTCAGTATTGGGTGCTCTGCTTTTCTCCTTATATACACTTTCCTTGAGGGACATTTTCATTAGTTTTTACTGTTATGGCAATGATCCTCAATTTGATATTTCCTTTCAACATATGACAGTCCACAAAAGTGGGTGAATTGTTTGCCTGCCTGCCTGACATTAAACAGTGTAATGTAACTAACAATAGCTATTTACACTGAACAAAATTATAAACGTAACACTTTTGTTTTTGCCCCCATTTTTCATGAGCTGAGCTCAAAGATCTAAGACTTTTTCTATGTACACAAAAGGCCTATTTCTCTCAAATATTGTTCACAAATCTGTGTTAGTGAGCACTTCTCCTTTGCCGAGATGATCCATCCACCTCACAGGTGTGGCATATCAAGATGATGATGATTAGACAGCATAATTATTGCACAGGTGTGCCTTAGGCTGGCCACAATAAAAGCCCACTCTAACATGTGCATAGTAATTTTGTAACTACCTCACTAACTGTATTTTTTTGCACCATTTGTTCTTAGCGCAGATCGCAGCTAGTAGGTCACAAGCTCTCTGTAAAGTAATGCGTAGACGCATTATATGACGTTTAACCTCAATGATCCAATAGCAGCCTTCAAACATGTGAGAAGAAGTTGTGTTGAAATGCTGTGACTTTTGGTTAGTTCAATTAGAACATTTAAGTAGCTTTTATAAATGTGCCATTGATTTTTTTTTTTTTACTGGTGTGCTTCTTGAGGCAAAACAATGGCACTGACATATTTTACAACGAGTCAGTGAGAGTTGCTTTCAGTTAAAACAGCTCAAACATGAATATTAGTCTGGGACTAGCTTAAGACTTTTAGGGTTAGTGTCTAATCTTTTAATTATCCTACAAAAATGAAGCTGAATTCAAGCTTTCAGAAAAGAAAACAGAGAAAGCTGCAGGCGCTGACATTCACATTTACGCTGTTTGTCTTAATGTGAAGAATATCCCACATGTGTTGCTGCCACATGGAGTTCAGGAGAAGAAACACTCATCCTAGATCAACTTAAAGAGGACCTATTATGCAAAATCCCCTTTTACATGGCGTTTGAACATAAATGTGTTGGCAGTGTGTGTACACAACCACCCTATAATGGTTAATATTACCCACCCACACTCTTTTTTTAAATCCCCATAAATCATAAGCAGTGTCTCAGAAAAAGCTGTTTATGTGTTTTTGACAGTTTAAGCGCTATAGAAGAGAACTTAGTTTAATAATCACGGGATCCGCCGTCTGACATCCAGCTTTCTGTGCGCGTGCTTCGGACGTGTGCGCTCAGAAAACCATACATCCGAAGTTTAGACTGATATGGTTTTAAAATGCATGCATATAACAAACTTTCATGATGATGAAGAGCTGCAATGCAACGTGAACGTGGTAGAGATGATAATTAAAACAATTATAGCTTGATTCAATGAATAACGAGTGCTACAAGACTGGTTAGATACAGATGAGAAGATCCCTTATAGAAAACAACTGAAAAGTTTATAACTAACATTTACTTTATTCAAAAAGGTTCAAAAGAAGACCAACCTGTTTGTTCCTCATTTTCTTCTTGTTTCACACTGAATACTTCTTCAATCCTAATGTCTTCACTCTCCTCTTTAATAAACACCATCTTTATAATAGTGTCATGTGGATCTCAGTCGCTTCATCAGGACTTTTTCTGTGTGTTTGTCCTGTTTAAGATGAGAATAATTAACAGAAAGAAAAATAAATCCACACTACATCTCTAGGTTTAAATCTCAATCAGCTCTAGTTCAGTAGTTCAGTTCACTGGTAAGAGAGTCAGTCAGAGCGAGAGTTAATGGACTTAAACCTGATTAGACTAAAAATTTACTAGCACTAAAATGTAATAAAAGAATACATATTACACAGGCACTTAATATTTATTATTTATATTTAGAATTTTAATAAATACATTTAATATATTACACTACTTTAATAACTACAATTGTCATTACACGTGCGGTTTTTCTCTTTTTTGCGTTTTTAAAGGGATTGTGTTACTTTTGTGTCTATTTTCAGAATAAAAGAATAATAAAAAATGTTTAAATGCAAATAATACTGATATATCAGCGAAAATGGACTGTAAAAATATATAGGCACATAAATATAATTAGGCTACAGAATTCTTTAATTATTGTACGTCATCAGCTCAATTTAGGGACCATATGGTTTTTCACTTATTCATACTTTTTAGAGACCCTGTTTGTATTGTTTATATTTTCAGAAAAGAATAATAAACTATTTGAAAAGTAAATAATAATAACACATAAAATGACTGTAAAAATATAATTACATCTACATCATTCTTTAATTATTGCAAATAACATCACTTGAATGCATTTATAAATCAATTAAATAAAAAATAAATAAAACAATTATTACAGATTTCAATTTCACGATGTAACTAGAGATTACGTCCAGCTTGGATCCAGCCTCTTATGAAGACTTCTGATGACACAGCACCTTTGAATAGATGAAACCTACCCCTGCAAGGACTCCAGAACATCAAACATGGATGACTATACAAAATGATCATTTTATCATTGCTTTAACATGCACATTAATTTAGCTTAAATGCATATATGATATTTGTAAATACTATAATTTGTGGTATCTTATAACTGTATTTTCTGATATCATCTCATAAAATGCTATACAAACTCTAAGCACTTTTTACTGTAGAATTTTTTTTTTTAGGAAGCTTTGAACATGGCTCTTTACACACTGCACAATCAGCGCCTATTGCATTTTCTGCACAATTCGTGGTGCTGTTTCTCGGCCGCCTCAGAGGGTGCGTTAACTGGACATTATCCTATTATAGAAGGGCTACTACTCTAACAAAATACAAATTTTAAGCAGTTTTTACTGTGGATTTTTTTTTTTTTAGGACGCTTTGAACTTGACACATTACACAATGCACAAAGACCCGCCTATTGCAGTTTCTGCACATTTCACGGCGCTGTTTCTCGACCGCCTCAGAGGGTGCGTTAAAGTGGACATTATCACATTTAGTATAGCTACTCCTCTAACGAAATCCAAATTTTGAGCAATTATTACTGTGGAAGTATTTTTTTATGAAGCTTAGAACTTGACAATACACAATGCACAAAGAGCATTTTCTGCACAATTCGTGGCACTGTTTCTCGGCAGCCTCAGAGGGTGCATTAAAGTGGACATTATCCCATTATAGTAGAGCTACTACTCTAACAAATTCCAAATTTTAAGCATTTTTTACAGTGGAATTCTTTTTTTATGAAGCTTTGCATTTGACACATTACACAATGCACAAATAACTGCTTACTGCGCCTTCAGCCCAATTCGCGGTGCTGTTTCTCAGCCGCCTCAGAGGATGCGTTAAATTGGACATAAGCCCATTATAGTAGAGCTACTTCTCTAATGAATTATTCATTTTGAGCAATTATTACTGAGGAATTACTTTGAACTTGACATTACACAATGCAAAAAGAAACGCCTCTATCGTACATTCAGCCCATTTCGCGGCGCTGTTTCTCAGCCGCCTCAGATGGTGCGTTAAAGTGGTCATAAGCCCCTTATAGTAGAGCTACTCCTCTAACGAAATACAAACTTTAAGCACTTTTACCTGTAGAAGTTTTGTTTAATGAAGCTTTGAACATTACACAATGCACAATGAGCCGTATTGTGCCTTCAGCCCATTTTGTGGAGCTACTTCTATGCAATATGACTGGCCATATATCTATGTATATTTATATAAAACCTATATTTTTGATATTGACGGTTTCATAGTGATAACATCTTATAACAATTTCATAAAGTTTTCATATAGGATAAGATAACCAAAAAAAGTTTAGTAAATGATGAAGATAAATGAATTTCTTTGTTTAAGATTGGACAAAATGTATTTTCAGTTCTTCAAATCCAATTGTTATAGTTTTATTATAGTATTTTATTATTGTTATAGTGACAGAAAATTTATACTTGAAATTCACATACAGTCATTTGTCAACGCTTTTCACAATACATAATTTCAAAGCAGCTTTACAGAAAATGCAGGTTTCTATTACAAAACCGCAATAGGATTTTATGAGATATCAGAAAGCACAGTTATAAGATTAGTATTTACACAAATTAGTATTTACAAATATCATAGAAGATGCATTTAAGCAAAATTAGTGTGCAGTTTAAAGCAATGATAAAATGATCGTTTTTGAATAATCATCCATGTCTGATGTTCTGGAGTCCTTGCAGGGGTAGGTTTCATCTATTCAAATGTGTCTGAAGTCTTCATAAGAGGCTGGATCCAAGCTGGAGCATAATCTCTGGTTACCTTTAATTTGTAATAATAATAAAAAATAAATAAAGTTGTTTTTTTTTTTTTATAAATTCAAATTATGTTATTTGCAATAATTAGGCAAGAATGATGTAGGCCTAATAATATTTTTTACAGTCATTTTATGTTATTATTATTTACCTTTCAAAATAGTGTATTATTCTTTTCTGAAAATAGATAGGCCTACAATATAAACAGGGTCCCTAAAAAGTGTAAATGAGAGAAAAACCACACATGGTCCCTAAATTGAGCTGATGACGTACAATTTTTAAAGAATACTGTAGCCTAGTTATATTTATATGCCTTTATATTTTTACAGTCCATTTTCGCTGATATATCAGTATTATTTGCATTTAAACATCGCTTATTATTCTTTTAGTCTGAAAATAGACACAGTAACACAATACCTTTAAAAAACGCGAAAAAGAGAAAAACCACATGGTCCTCAAGTTGAGCGTCAATAAGAAGCCAGCAAACGCGGAAGTTCGCGTCATTTAAGGTGGAATGGATAGCGTCAATAAGAAGCTGCGAATAAGAAGCTGGATTCAGCCTCGTAAGTGGCATAGAGAGCTAAATGAGCTGCACATATTCTGTTACTCATGTATCGATTCACTTTTACTCATAAATAATAACGTTCATACACCGTTACATTCAACAACTATTAAGCCATTTTACAAAAAAGAAATTAATCTAAGATTGCCTGACCGGGTTGCATTGATTTAAACACTAAATGTTTAAGAACACAAACCTTTCTTCAGCCGAATCCCAACAGATAGAGGAGCGCGGCGCATACTTATGACGTCACAACACATAGCCAAAATAAAAGTCCCATTCAGACGCTGCTGTCTAAAAAAGTGGATAGAAATGAACATACAATAAACAAATCATTAAAGAGATGTCAGAATATTTCAGAGTTTAATTATTTGTGAAATACATAAATTAATGTTGTCCAATGATGTGTTGAAAATATTTAGAACCTCTAATGAAAAAGAAAAAAAGTGCGAGATGTGTCTAAAATGCAAAATGGTATACTGTATAGGCGTACTGTATAGGCGTACTGTAGCTAATCAATTTTAGGTTACTTAGGAACATTTAATTCGATACTGAGTAATATGACTATGGACTTAAAGCCCATAAGAAATTTTACCATGATGTACTATAGTACATACCACGGTATACCATAGTAGTACCATGGTACCTTACATATAACCATGGTACATACTATATAGTACTTCAGATATTATCATGGTACCATGGTGCTGTAGATGTTACTATGGTACATAGTATGGTACCTCAGATATAACCATGGTACATTCTGCTGTACAGATATTACCATGGTACATACTACCTCAGATATAACCATGGTACCTCAAATATTGCCATGGTACTTTGCACGGTACTGCAGACATAACTATTACCATGGTACATCTTGAGCAAATAAATAAATAAATAATATAAAACAAACCACACTTGAGTATTTTGAAAACCAAAAACACTGTACCCACACAAGTACTAGTAACTGATTGATGAGGGCTCAAGCAACATCTAGCATGACCCATTGTCCTCCTACCCATTGTCCCACTTAACAAGTAGTTTTACAAGTAGTTTTACTTTTGATACTTTAACTACTGTTTTACTAACAAATTCATTAGGAATACAGTGTAAAATAAATTAATACAATAATCATCTATTAAAAAAAAGAACAATATTGCAATAAAGAAGTCTTGCTTATCAATTTTCATTGGTTTAATTTACCCAGAGATTATGGTGTAGAGACACATTACAAGCCATTAGAGGGCGCTATTTGCACTCGCGCTTCCCGCTTCTCGTGTTGCCTAGGATACAGACCGCAGTGGTAATTGTACACAAATAGTCTTTTTGGAAATATGTAACGTTACGCTCTTTATGAATTTAGTAACTGTACAATTGAAGTTGGCTGGTTGCTTATTGAGGGTGATTATGATCCTGACGTGGACAAAGAATATGTGGTATGGTGGTCCCAAAACGGTAAAACGACTGCTTGGACTGACAAGATATTGTCAATTAACGGTAAGTTTAGCTAATGTTAAGTTATAGTTTCACTCAGCTAGCATAACATTAGATTAAGATTAGTTTGTCATTGTATCTGTAATATCTGTGTCTGTATATATGTACCTGTTTGTACTTTATGTCTATGTATCTATCTGTAACGTGTCTGTTCTCCTTTCCTTTCCTTCTTTTCTCTCTTTAGGTGAAGTTAAATCTGTCTTCCCAGAAAAGTCGGATGCTGAAATTAAGGGATTCATTCGCCAGAAGTTGTCAAATGCAGCCAAGATCATAAAAAGACAATCATGCTAAATCTATGGAAAAATAAAATAAAATGGGAAAAACATTTTTTAGTTTACTGTCTTTTTATTTGCCTGAGCTAAATATTTAAATTCATGTACATTTGACAGTTGTAGGTATGGTACAAATACCATGGTACACGTCCCATTGTACTATTAAAAATACCATGGTCTATGTACCATGGTGCATATCATATGTACTGTCAAAAATACCGGGGTACTAGTACCCAGAGCCATATAGAGAGAGAGTTGCGACAACGGAAGTTCAAAATGCTTAGTTGTCACGTGATTCGCGTAGACCTCAGATAGTTCCAGGAAGTGCTTCAGCGACAATTCAAATCGATGGAGTTAGAGAGCAGGGGTGCGTTCTCCGATAACGTTGTCTCTTAGCGCGCTACGAAGACTCAAAAGGTACACCTTAACTACAGGTATACATTTCCTACGTGTGTTCTCCGAACTATACCTTAGGATGTTGCTTAAGGTAAACCTTCTTAAAGGGATACTCTACCGTTTTTTCATATTAAACTATGTTATTCCCTTAACTAAGACGAGTTGATACATACCTCTCTCGTCTCAGTGCGTGCACTAAATCCCTCTGTCTTGCGGCGAAACTTTGTTAGCCCAGTTCATTTAATATGGGCCAAGCAGAGAAGCTACCAAACACCTCCACGTTTTCCCTATTTAAATACAGTTACTCGCGAAGTGTAACTCGACCTAGGACGGTGACACAAAACAAAACGTTGCGCTTTTCTAAGCGTGTAAAATGGATAACTATTTTGTATGGCGGAATACCATAGCAAGTGCTTGTAAGCACTTCGACTTGGCGCAGTAATATCTTCACTCGTGAAAAATCCTCTCACCGGCCCCCGCTCCCTCTAGTGAAGATATTACTGCGCCAAGTCGAAGTGCTTACAAGCACTTGCTATCAACTCGTCTTAGTTAAGGGAATAACATAGTTTAATATGAAAAAACGGTAGAGTATCCCTTTAAGTTCGACCTTAGCAGGTGCTGTCCATGGTGGAGGTGCTGAATAGGTTGAAATCGATGCCTCGATGATCGATTGTGCGCTCTTTCCTTCACAGCGGTATAGGTAAAGTATTGAGAAAACAATGTTCTTTATAAAGAAGCGTTTTAGAAATAGTACAAACTGCATTTATCGGGGCTCATTGAAATATGTACATGCAGAAATAAATATGAGTATGTGTTTATAATTTAGCAAGTGTGCAATCCCAAACCCTCACGGCCATAAGTGTGTTAATGTTCTCCACAACGTATGCTGATTATCCACCAGCCGTATCACATTATTGGCGTAAATCGCTCATTTGTGTAATTGGATGATTTCCTCAATAAAAGCGCAAACATGAGAGACATACCGACATTCACTATGTCGGGAAAAAAAGTCAGCAAAAAGAGATCGGCCAGCTTCACTGCTGCCGAAATGTCTATACTGCTGGATGAGGTGGAACACCACAAAGGTGTATTATTCGCTAGTTTCCGCACAACGGTCTCCAACAAAAAAAAAAAAGAACTCTGGGAAAGCATAGCCATGAAATTGGCAGCGTCTGGTTCCTGCCCATTGAGACAGTGGGACGTGATCCGTAAAAAATGGCACGATTTTGCCAGCGCTGCCAAAGCGAGAGGCGCAGCAGTCCGGAGAGACCGGGAAAGAACTGGTGGGGGACCCAGCTCTGTGCCTGCACTCAGTCGCGATGAGGAAAGGGCCCTGGCAATCCTTGGAGAAGCGGCCTCACAGGGTATCTCAGGGGGGATTGATCTGAGAGCAGGTGTGGATACATTGCCGCAGAGCACTTAATCTTTACCTCCTCGACCCAACACACCCTCTTCCCCTGCCAGCACTGACAGCGCTTCTTCAGCACCGGCGTCACCACACCTGTCCGCACCTTCACTACCATTGACAGAGGTAGCCCAGCACCAGCAATCCGGCTCCAGAAGGCGTCCTTTAATCCGATGCGACTGCAGTGATGAGCTGGTGAAGCTAGAAAAAGAGAAGCTACAACTTCTGCGGGGAATGGAGCAAGGGCTACAAGAGGCAAACGACATCGCCCGAGCCACGCTGGAGGTGGAAAAGGCAAAGGTTCATATTATGGAAAAGCAGTATGCTTTGTCCGAGGCACAGTTTCAAAGGCCATCAATTTCCGTTCCAATAATACTCCCAGATCAAGGTAAGGTTTTATGATGTTTGGTAGAGTGTCATGTTGTTTTTAATCTAACTATTCTTTTACGTTACAGGTGAACCATCGCCGACCCAGTAACAGGCTTATTCACATTTTTCTGTTTTCTGTGGTGTGCCTTTTCAAATTTACTTTCAAAAGTATTTTCAAATAAAACACGATTAAAAGCAAAACTGTTGTCATCAATGTTGGGTTTGCAGATCATCTTTAACCCTCTGAGGTCTAAGGGCATTTTTTCACTTTTTCTTCGATTTTACATATCTTATTAAATTCACATTTTAAAGGCAATTACATAACACAATCCCATGTGTTTTATATCAAAATGTGCAGAGAAAACCCAGCTCTCTTAATGATGAGGTCACCACTTGTCCTAGAGCATTGTGTAAAGAGAGAGAGAGGGATAATTTGGCTCTAAAAGATGAAAAATATAAGTCCGATTTTTGAAATTCTTCAAATCTCTTGTGGAAACATACCATTACTCATGTGGACGAATTATTTTGGTCCTTGATATGGGTTTGCCAAAGTCTTAGGGTCACAAAAGTAGTGTAATATATGAATAAAATAGTTGATAATAAATAAGAATTGTCTAAAGTGACATTTTGAAAAAACGTTTTTTAGTACAAGTTTTGTCTGTGACTCTACCTTTTACCAAATGTTAGAGGGACTGAGATAAAATAGGACTAAAATAACTTCCTTCTACATATCAAGCTTTATGGGATGTGTGCAACTGAAAAAGTAGCATTACAACAGGTTTTTCTTTCAAGCAAAACTTTTACTTTGTGAAAAAAAACTCACTACTAACAATATTCACAAAATGTACACATTTTCATGTTTTCTTGTCTACATTACATGTCAACTTTTCAAAAAATGTTTTCAAACCAAAGATGAACTATATATTAGAAATAACACAGAAACCCACCACTATTTACAATATTTACACAATGTGCATGTTTTCATGTTTCAGTTTTTCAGCTGTCATGCCATGCTGCAAAACAGTTTCTGTCCAGCTGCATGCAAAGCGCAACATCACACTCCCTGCATTTCCAAGGTGTGTCCTTTCTCTGGCCTTGGCTTTGGCAATGCTCACACCTGCTGCGACCTGTAGTGGCTTTTGTGGAAGAATCTGCTGCATGAACGGCAATTGGCACAGGAATATGACCTGCAGGTACCGGGACTGGAGCAGTATGGAGAGGCTTACCACAGAGTTCAACAGTCAGCTCCTCCATGAAAGCTTTGTGTGTCATGGGTGTTGTTTGCTGGGCCAGACAGAGTTCCTTGTGGAGGATGTAGCTGTTGGTGGTGGCAATGTCCAGAAAATGGTAAAACAGGTGTCTGTACCAGCGCATTGTTTTGTGTTGTGCAGAGTAATACTGAATGAGCTGGTCTGAATGATCACCTCCCCCCATGTGTTCATTGTACTCCATAACTGGTGTGGGACAGGGGATTGATGTCCTTGTCCAAGAGCCATCTTGTTGTTTCACCCTCCTCTGCACAGCGCTACCAGAGTATGCTGTGTGAAGTGTGAAGTGTGGAGCAGACTGATACTTCCCTCGTGTCCATCCATTTCACATAGATGAGGGGGCCGTCCCGGATCCATCTTATGGAGCCTCTTTCTGACTTCTTTGTGAGGGCGTTATTTGTTGTACGAGGGCAGTCCTTGCGGTTCTCCCTGTAGGTCCCACAGGCAGCAAATTTTTGCTCATGGAGAGCCCTGAAGAGCTTGGGGCTGGAATAAAAATTGTCCATGTAAATGTGGTAGCCCGTGCCAAGGTAACCTGGTTGTACCAGGGACATCACAACATCATAGGAAAGGCCATGTCCAGAGGGGATGTCACTTTTGCCGGTGTAAATGGAAAAGTCCACTGTATAGCCATTCCGTGAGTCTGCCAAGACAAACAACTTGAATCCCCACTTTATCGGTTTTGCCTTCATGTACTGCGTCATCCCAGTTTTGGCCTTTGATGCAACCATTCTTTCATCCACAGCCACATCTCTGTGAGGATGATAAAATGACTTGCAGGCATTTTTGATGGTGTTCATCAGGGGTTTCAGTCTGAAAAGTTTGTCATGGTCGGCTGTGCCCTTTTTTTTGTCGTTCTGGACATCCTCTTCAGGGTCGCTAAGGTGAAGGTTCCAAGAAAGTGCTCTGTATCTGTCCCGTGGCATGATCTGTACTGGAAGTGGCAAAGAAAAGAAGTGATTCTGTCTCCAGTAATCTGCAATGCTGTCGAGTTTCACCATGGCCATGTACAGAAGCAGTCTAATGTACTTGTAAAACTCCCCAATGTTCACATCTAACCATTTATATTTCTTTCCCTGTGCCATTTGTTTAGCAGCCTGCTTGTTTGTGTTTTGGCACAGTGTTTGTATGGTTTGTACAGGGAAGAAAAGTTTGAAGAGGTCGAGGGGTGTATATGTGGAAGTGGAGCTGAGCTGTGGCCCTGGTGTTCGAGCTGGTTGAAACCTGGAGACAGGGGGAGCGATGTCTGGGTCTTTTTCCGCCTTCCAAGACAGTGGAGTTGGCTGCTGTGTAGGTGGGGGTGCTGGTTGATGCTGGAGGATACGGGACCTCTTGGCTGGCCGGGTTGGTGATGATGGTTGCTGTGTAGGTGGGGGTGCTGGTTGATGCTGGGGGGTACGGGACCTCTTGGCTGGCCGGGTTGGTGATGATGGTTGCTGTGTAGGTGGGGGTGCTGGTTGATGCTGGGGGGTACGGGACCTCTTGGCTGGCCGGGTTGGTGATGATGGTTGCTGTGTAGGTGGGGGTGCTGGTTGATGCTGGGGGGTACGGGACCTCTTGGCTGGCCGGGTTGGTGATGATGGTTGCTGTGTAGGTGGGGGTGCTGGTTGATGCTGGAGGATACGGGACCTCTTGGCTGGCCGGGTTGGTGATGATGGTTGCTGTGTAGGGGCTGGTGGTGACCTGGTGGCAGGCACAGGTGAGGCTGCCTGTGTTACACTGGGCCCTAGCTGTGAATCCTCTCTGAAAACAAAAAAAACCCCACAAAAACAAATTGCATTATCAATTTCATTGAAATAAAGTTTACACCTCCTCTCTTGATTTCATTCCAGATCTCGCTCTCTCTCACACACACACACACACACACACACACACACATCAATCTACTAACAAGAATGTGGAGGATGTGTGAGGATTTGACATATCCTTCAGCTAATCTTCTCTTTATCTATTCAAATTGATCACATGTGCTAGCTGTCCTGTCCACCCCAAATCACAGCAAATAACACCTGAATGAGATGTGTGAATACTGTCTCTTCCATTTCAAAACTCTACAGAGATTTACAATTTTACATTCAGTATAAATATAGGCCTACTAAACATAAATAAATAAATTGATATGAAAGGTCAAGCCACATCTATACAAGTATAAACAATATGATAAAATAGTAAATGGCCAAAACATATTGATTCATCACTACAAGAGATAATGTTATTCAAATTGTGAATGGAGGTGAATAAATATTATTACATTAGTTATCAAAAGGAGACCACCAAGAACAGCCTACATCGTTACTATTTGTAAGTGTACCCTAGTTTTACACAAGAAAATAACTTTTACAGAAAGTAAACGCTTTGCATAAGGCGCAAGTTCAGATAAGTTACACAAAGCAGCACAGCTTATTTTAGTCAAGATGGTCACAGTTAGCCAAGCACAAAGTGCACCATGCGAACAAGGTTTTTATAAAATAAATACGCTTACCCGTCTTTAACTGGATCTCTTCTGTGATCATAATCCTCATCTTCATCAGAAGAAAATCCATCAGGCTCGGAAACTCGCCTTTCATCCTCATCGCTGCTCTCAAAAACCACCGCAAGTACGTCTTTCAATGTCATCGCCATTATCTCTCCTCGTCTTCTTCTTACTTTTCCTCTTCTTTATATATGTTTTTGCCATGTTTTTTTCGCGGACTTTTTCTTTCGCGGACTTTTTTACTCTTTCTCTCTGCATGTCACTCAGCTTGGTATTTTCCTCACTGTGAGGAGGAGATGGGAGGGTACTTATGGATTTCACCCGCATCTATTGGTTGGCTTCACACAAAATGCAGACAGGCAAGCTAGCCCACCAATCACGCAAGGTGAACGGTCTTCTTCTTTTTTTTTTTTCTTTTTTTTTTTGGGTGAACGGTCATCTTGTATTCCCTCTTGCTCTCTGTGTGAGTCACGTACAATCTCGCTAGAATAAGGACGTTGAAGCTGAGAATCTATCGATTACGGCAAAATCAGAACCATTTATGTGTGCTTTACAATCGCGGAGATATTAATAGAAACATTTAGTCAACATCGAGTTGACGCGCCCGCGCGTCATCCGACCTCAGGGGGTTAAAGGAAATATCCTTTTCCATCTCATGAAAGTGTGTGTAAGAAGTTTACATTACTTTTAATTGGGGTGTTTTTAGGCATGCAAAAAGCAATGAGTGACACTTTTCCCCAAGTATATAATATACCCGTATCCACATCATCAATTTTCACTACGAGGTTAATGCTGTGTATTTTTTTTTTTTTTTTTTATATATATATGCATGCAAAGCCAATTGTAAGTACAAATAGCACACATGCTATAGTAGGTACACAGCGCAAGGAGATCGGGTAGCCTAGGTATTGTGACACCACCTTTTGAAGTACTAAAGTAAAAAAATAAAAAAATAAGGTGATTGGGGTTTCAGCATTTAAGTGAAATGGCATGGGAATAGGTGACAAATGAACTGTGTGCACAACTTCAATTTATTAGAGAAACACACAAATAAAGGAGGAATCTGAGTGGTCGATTTAAACAAAGAAATTGCTTGAAAAAATATTAACCAAAAATAGAGTGAATCATTTGGTGCCTCGTTTGCACACCAGCAGCGTGTAGGGCATCTCGTAATTCAGGTGGGTTGTGGAAACCTGCTTCCTCTTCCTCCTCTTCTTCCACCTCTTCTGGCAAAGCTGCACCTCCAATAACTGCAATGTTGTGTAGCATGGCTGTAGCTACTACTACTGCACAACATCTTTGTGGCTTCAGACGCAACCCTCCAGCAGATTTATGAAGGCAACGGAAACGCATCTTCCAGCACCCAATCGAGCGCTCCACCAAGTTGCGGGTACGAGCATGTGCAGCGTTGTAACTGTGCTCAGACTGCGTGGTGGGGTTGGTGACTGGATTAAGAAGGTATGTTCTTAGGGGGTAGCCGCTGTCTCCTAAAAAAATGCTCTGCCCAAAAACTCTTCTTTCTGCGTCTTGACCCACCGCTGAATTGGCCCACACAAAGCTGTCGTGTGTGCTACCAGGCCACTTTGCCACTACGTCTGTAATCACTCCCCTGTGATCAACTACCACTTGGACATTGATAGCCGCGAAGCCCTTGCGACAAATGAAGGCCTGGTCGAGTGCTGATGGGTTGGAGATGTGAATAAGTGTCCCGTCCACAAGGCCAATTACTTGCGGGATACCCGCAATGGCATGGAAGCCTTGATGTGTCTCCATCACTTCGTGCATTGTGAAAGGCATACGTATGTAATCAGTGGCGTGGCGAAGCAGTACGTTTGTGACTGAGTGAACGCACAGCCACACTGAGGTCTTACTCAGCCCATATCCATCCCCAACAACCTCCAGAAAACTCCCCACGGCATAAAAACGAAGAGCTGAATTTCGGGGCTGAGGGGGTAGCTCCGTCGAGTTTGTCTTGACAAATCTGGGCCAACAAGATGCAAGAGCTGCAGAATTTGCTCCCGTGGCAGGCGCATTTTTTTTACAATGGTCTCTTCTGACATGGTAGTCAGTGGACTAAAGTGTTCTCTTATAAAGTAGTTGACATACAGTACACTAACTGGCTCCGCGGACGGCGCCGTCTTTGATTTAAAACAAGTACTCGCTGTCTCGCTGCCATAGCTATAAAGTTTGTGTAAACTCATCTTTCTTTATATAGACTCCTAAGCCTTTTCTGTCAAATGGTTCGCCAGCTGATGTGCCTTAGGATAGTAGCCTAATTAAAAAAAGCTAACAACCATTAGTGTATGGAAACTTTATTAATGAAAACACTTCCATACACTGGGTGTAGGCTATAACAACTTAAGTATTTTATGTGTAAAATTTTAAAGTAAAGTAAAAATGTAATTTTAATACTAAATCAGATTTTATATTAAATGTTCATATAAAATGTTCTATGTGTAATTAAACTGCGATGTAAAAAAGCTTTTTGCGTAGTGGTGGCCACTAGCGGTATGAACCGTCAGCAGCGATAAGGTATAGCTAAGAGCGCTCCAGACCAACCTTACGAACGTATGACTTACAGAAGGTATACTTAACTAAGAAGGTTTCGCAAACCACGTATTAACGATAAGGTACTTCTTAAGGTACAACTTAAGAACGACGTAGCGTTAAGGTAGTTTCGGAGAACGCACCCCAGAACTGTGATTTTTGGTAGTTTGTAGTCAATAAATTAATTAATTGATTTACAATATGTATATAATACACTGATATGTGAATGTAGTATGTGTTTGTAGTTACAGTAATTTTATTTTTAAAAGATACAAATCTGCTAGTATTTAATGTTTATAGTGGTCAACCAGCGTTGCCTGCCGTTTGTTAACATATTTCTGGCTATGTACGTTAACTGTTACCTTGGTTAAAGACCGTGTTGCAGTTGTTTTGAAGTATTTCAAGTATTTCATTTAGTTTCGCGTTTAAAGTCTGTGTAGAGAGAATGGTGTCGTCTTAGCGGCCCCTAATTTAATAACTAATGATCGTTCCGACGGAAGCGAATCAATGAACAATAACTTTAGCTGGAAAATAACTTTATTAAAGAACCGCTATAAAGCCAAAACAATCCCTGTTACCATAAATTATACGTGTATCTCTGTAAAGCTGTTTTGAAACAATCTACATTGTTAAAAGTGCTATATAAATGAAGATGACTTGACTATTTTTTTTGTTCTTAAACTAGAATATTTAAAGGTATCACGTAATGTTCACTATGGTTTCACAAGGACAGAGACTTGCAGGTAACAGGTGTTTCTCTTAAAAAAATCCATTGCAAACAAGTAAAATGTATAATTTAATTAAGTGAAATTTCATTAATCTTAATGTTTACAATGCTTATGCACCCCATGCACTTATTACTGTATAAATTAATACATAATATATTAATGTATAATATTACATTTTCAAACAAAACATGATTATTCACACACACACACACACACACATTATTTCATTAGTGTCCATGTGCATTTACTTTTACCATAATATGATAAATTCATGACCTACATCACTTTAATCTATAAAACCTATTTATTTGGTTATTTTATTATAGTAATTAAAGTATACATGATAATGCATCGTCCAGAGGAGCCTTAATGATGAGTGAAAAGGGTTGTAGATCTCTCAAATACTGGTAAAAACTGCTTTCAAGTATGGGTAGGTTGGTACACTTTCCATGTCAGGTGAATTTAAACATTTAGAAATGTTTACAGCTGAAACTTGTTTAAATTTCAAAAAGTCAAAGTTCACTACTCAAAAATATACATTACATCAGTTTTAATATATATATATATATATATATATATATATATATATATATATATATATATATATATATATACTTTTGCATTGAGTTAGCACAATGGGATTTATAAATGTTTAATAAACTGCACGTCAAGCATGTTGT
The DNA here is from genome assembly GCF_965113295.1 of Leuciscus leuciscus. NCBI lineage: Eukaryota > Metazoa > Chordata > Actinopteri > Cypriniformes > Leuciscidae > Leuciscus > Leuciscus leuciscus. The sequence goes on along the minus strand of NC_138728.1, from coordinate 33,626,094 downwards.
TCTTGTGGTGTCTGACACAGAGAGGAGAAAATATGCTGAAACTGAAGGTGAGGGTACAGCGTCAGTGCAGGGAGTCTTCATGATCCACTGAATCCCTTTGAGCTTCTTGTGTTGAGAGAGATAAAGGAGACAGAAACGGGACAAATTATATACAGTAGTAGTATATATATATTACATGTTGTGGTATTTAGTATTATTCCCCATTAAGTCTAGTGTGATTTGTTTTTTAAAATGGCTTGCTGCTTTTAAGCATTGTTTTTAATCTCACAAATAAACTTCCATTTCCCTTTCCCATCAATCCAAAAATCAGCTGAGCTGAAACATAATATAGACAGCCTAATAGTCAACAGAAACACAATGTCTAAAAAACTCCACCCATACGTTTTTGTTACTCAAAAATGCAATCTAAAATAATGTTTTTGTTTTGTTTTGTTATTGCACATTTAATGAGGAATGAAACGGATATTCTCATTTTATCACTTCCACATATCACACTCCCCAATGTTATATTTAACCCCTGTTTAGAAGCCTTTCCCTCTTATTACACAACAAAGGATAAAACTGCATTAATAGAACGGGTTTAACCATTAATAGGCTGTTCGTGGTTTGTTATGCGCTACTAACTTTATCCAATGACCTTTTATCTGATAACGTCCCCTAAAACTACTAATTTAGAGAGCAATAATCAACTAGCATGCTTTAATACAAGTTAATTTGACTCAGATGTACTGATAATATACAATCGTATTCTTTAAACGTCTCACCTTTTATAAAAGTCCATCACAAACGGTCTGTTCTACCGCGCTGCTGCTACTTCCGGGAACTATTGAGGGGCTCCACGAGCCGCCATACGCTGTAAAAAAGCGTTCCATTGTTGTCAATGGAGTTGTCGCAACTCTCTCTCTATATGGCTCTGCTAGTACCATGGTACAAATACCATGGTAAAATTTCTTATGGGAAGGATTTCACAATTTCTTCGTTTGGTACTTTTGATTACTTTATCAAATTTTATGTTATGGTTTATCAAAAGTTATGGTTGTGTGATTTATAGATACTGGGTTCATGTATGTATTTGTGATGTTGTTCTGTTTGCGATGTCTAGATTGCAAATGCATGTTTTGTACGGGCGGCGCCGGCGCTACCATGGTTTCCAGTTTTGTATGTTTGCAGAGGATTTGATTTCGTCTATATGTCTGTTTGTCGTATGGGTTTAATGTGTCACTTTTTATTTAAAGCTTATGGCTATAGATTAAATAGTTACATGTAGTAACAAATTTTTTATCGTTGTCATGTTTGTTGTACTTGGTGTATTGGTATTGGTGTTTAGGTAATCAATTTGTTATAATTTGAAGTTGAAAAAGTAAATTTGTTATGAACAACTTTTTTTATTGTCTTGTGGTTGATGCACGTGTTTTTCGCATAAAATAAGTAGGTTATGTAATGTATAGTTGTTATGGCTTTACGATGATGTTATATGGAGAACTAATGTAACATCAATGAAGTGTTTTACATTTTAAATTGTACATATTTTAAAGATAATTTTGAAAATTGATTTAATGTGTAATTGCTTGTAGATGAGGAAATGTATATAAAAAAATTTTTTGTAAATGTTATACACATTAAATAGATGTTTTGGATTTATATGCAATTAGGATTTGATATAGGATATATAATAAATTAGATGTTATAGTTAAGTTTGGAAATGTATTTGTTGTGGTTTATTAATGTACTTTTTATGTTTTTGATTGTTTGCAACAGTAATGATGAGCAATATGGCAAAGAGAGGGAAAGTTGAAGTTGAGGGATTTCTCCACGATGTTTCGGAGATGATCCAGAGTGGAGATCGCTACAAATATTTTACAGCTGTGTTGCAGGAGGCACAAAGAAACTGTAGAGTGGTCATATTTGACCATATGAAACACAATACATTTTGCAGTGCAGAAAAAGACAGATATGTATTACAGTTTTATAATGGGCAACGTTTAATAGAGGTGGGAGATGAGTGAAAAATGTAATGGGGTCATTTACTGTTATTGTTGATATGTTATATCTTGGTAAGTGATATATTATTTTGATCCTAATGTTGGTGTGAATCAATTGGACAAATGTGGCACCTGTTAACTTGCAGGTTAAATGCTGTTAGTAATCAGTAATTGGCTTGTCACTAGGGATGTAACGATATCGTCATGTCATAATTTGATACATATCACGATAGTGAAGTGACGATTACGGCTGTCGCGACAACCGCAAAATTGTAAAACTGCGCTACCGAGAAGCCAACCGCAGAGGAATGCAAGTAACGGTTCAACGGTTAATTTTTGGCTTCAATATCTCGAGGAAAAGAGGTTTTCCCCTAGCGTAAGATACTTACGAACCTCTCGTAAGAGAACCTCTCGTAAGAGAACGCCAAAATTTCTGTACATTTGCTCTTTCCACTTCGTTAATGGCAGACCCATTGAAGATCATCCCTTTAATATTTGGCCACTTCTTTACGATCGAAATGTTACAGCTACTGTAATTTCTTGAACAATAACATGTGGACATCAAAACACGCAAACTCATGAGGGTTTAAACTTTTATTTTGAAGATGCGATGAATGAACAGTTTGAATATTTCGAAAAATATTGATGTATTCTCCTGTATAGACATAGGTTTATAGATGATTAATGTTAAAAGCGCATATTTTTATTACATATTTTACACTTTTTACAAAATTAAATGTCATCATCCAGACTGAATATGCAAGTGATTTCTGAAACTGCTGTATTTAGTAAACCTCTTACCACATACAGAACACTACAGTTGATTTCAGGAATGAGTTTGCAAATGACGGTTCAGGTCTCTTTGATATCTGAAACTCTTCTCACACTGACGACACGTGTAAGGCTTCTCTCCAGTGTGGAGCCTCATGTGAATCTTAAGGTTTCCTTTGCAAATTAAACTTTTTCCACAGTGAGGACAGGTGAAAGGCTTCTCTCCAGTGTGAGTTCTTATGTGAACCTCAAGGATTGATTTGTTTATAAAACTCTTTCCACACTGAGAGCATATGAAAGGCTTCTCTCCAGTGTGAATTCTCATGTGATTCTTAAGATATTCTTTTTGTGAGTAACTCTTCCCACACAGTTTGCAGGTGTGAGGCTTCTCTCCAGTGTGAGCTTTCATGTGTAATTCAAGGCCTTTTTTATTTATAAAACTCTTTCCACACTGAGAGCATATGAAAGGCTTCTCTCCAGTGTGAATTCTCATGTGTTTTTTAAGGTTCCCTTTTTGAGTGAAACTTTGTCCACACTGTTGGCAGGTGTAAGGCTTCTCTCCAGTGTGAATGCTCATGTGGCCTTTAAGGTTTTCTTTGTGTGCAAAACCCTGTCCACACTGTTGGCAGGTGTAAGCCTTCACTCCAGTGTGAATTCTCATGTGTTTTTTAAGGTTTCCTTTTTGAGTGAAACTCTTTCCACACTGTTGGCAGGTGAAAGGCTTCTCTCCAGTGTGAATTCTCATATGTTTTTTAAGGCTTCCTTTTTTAGTTAAACTCTTTCCACACTGATGGCAGATGCAATAATTCTTAGATACGTTTTTCTGACCTTTTCTTTTATGTGATGAAGTCTTTTTAGTCTCTGTGGATTTTTCTCCAGTCATGACATCATGATGTTCATCACACTGATCTTTCTCATCATTTTCATAAAATTCTTGACTTTC